>NC_142490.1:28645924-29245924 GCF_965113065.1 Corylus avellana | reverse complement strand
TGTGGGAACTCGATTTTCATCAGTTCTTATCATTCAAAATCTGTGATGGTGCAAACACGTTCACAGCCTCTCCCTCCTCAAGAAGGCATAGTTGGAACGTCTAATAATTTGAACGCTCAGCTCGAGAAGTTCAGGAAGCATATGAATGAATTTGTGGAGGTGTTGTAGAAGCAAAATGAAGATCTTGCTACTCGACTCACGGTGGCTAAAGGCCGTAATAGCCGAAGGGACCAAGAACCTGAAGAGAGGCGTGCAAGAGCCCGAGAGGACGCAGAGAGGCATGAGCAAATCCGTCGAGAGAAACGACCAATGATCCAGGAGGACCATGTCAGTTCTGTCCATGGCAGCCATCATACTATTGTGTAGAACCAAGAGGAGAATCATGGTGAATCTCATCCCTCTCATCATGAGCAGGGATCCCATCCTTCTCGTCAGGATCATGGATCACGCCATTCTCATCGTGAGCATGATTCTCGTCATGAGAATGACATATCACCTCACGAAAGTGAGAGATCCCGATGTAGTCAATCTGTTCATTCTTACCACGAAAGACGACACAATGCAAATATGGAGGACCTCAAGAAGAAGAAGATGGAAAAAATGGCGAAGCAGATTGCGGATGGAGGAGATGGAGCATCGTTTGAAGATCTAATGCAAAGTACCAATCTGCCCTTTATAGATCATGTAATGAGGTATCCTCTTGCTGACATATTCAAAGTTCCATAGATAGACAAGTATGACGGAAGTGGGAATCCCACCAAGCATATGGAGAGTTTCTGAGCTCACATTATTCTCCATGGTACCCCTGATGAGATTGCTTGTCATGCTTTCCCCTTAACCTTGAAAGGGGTTGCTAAGGATTGATTCGGGGAATTGGATCCCAAGTCTGTGGACAATTTCAAGACCCTCAGACGATTTTTTCTAGCCCAGTTTTTGGCTATTCAAAAACACAAGAAGAATCCTGCATACTTGCTGTCTCTCCAACAAGGGAAGAATGAGTCGTTGAAAGACTACGTGCTGAGGTTCCATTGCGAGAAGCTAACAGTAGAAAAAGTCTGTTATGAAACAGTGCTTTCAGCATTAATGAACGGAATCAAGGCAAATGGGCCATTGGTGGCAAAGCTATCCCGAAAGAAAAAGTCGGCAGCTCTTCAGCAATTCATGAGCAAAGCTAAGGAGTTTATCAATCAGGAGGAAATGGTTGGAGTTTGTTGAAGTCTAAAACCGAGATTGCCTCGGCTAAGCCCAGTAGCGGGAAAGCATTGGAGAGCTCGGGGAAAAAGAGAAAAGAGAAGAAAGCACCTTCAAAAAGTCTGCAAAGAAAGGTAGAACCACAAAGCTAGTAGGGCCAAAAATTGACTCCGTTAAATACCAGTGTCACCGAGGTATTTATGGAGATCAAGAGTGAATCAGCCTTTAAATGGCCGACGAAGATGAGGACTCCTTCATTCAAGCGCACTAACCAGAGATGATATGAGTATCACAATGACCATGGTCACCTCACTGTCGATTGCATATTATCAGCATCATGAGATAGAAAACTTCATCAGAAACGGGAAGTTGGTGAGATTTCTGGCTAGTGAAAGAAACAGGGGTAGAGACCCTCAAGAGCCTTTACAAGAGAATGGTAACGAAGCCCCTGAAAGAAGACGGGATGATTGTGTTGTGAGGCCAAGACACAATGAAAAACTAAGGATAGTTCGGACTGGCCACCAGAACCCTTGGAACCAAGATGTGATTGGTGAAATCCATACAATATCTGGGGGGTTGGCTGGTGGAGGTAAGTCAAACTCAGCAAGGAAAGCTCACGCAAGAAGAGTGAACACGGAAGAGGTCCTCTTTCTTGAAAGGTCGTCAAAAGCCCAAAGAAAGATCTGATGATTATATCGTTCTCAGAAGAAGATGCAAAGGGAGTAGCAATGCCCCACGACGATGCGCTCGTGGTAACGGTAACAGTAGCTAATCACGCTATTCACCGAGTTTTGGTGGACAACGGAAGCTCGACTGATATCCTATATTGGCCAGTTTTCAAACAAATGGGAATAGATCGGGATAGGATCAAGTCATTTGGTTCACCACTGGTTGGATTCACGGGGGAGCAGGTACAGCCTGTGGGTCTCATTTCTCTTCCAGTCACAGCGGGAACAACCCCCAAACAAGCAACAATAATGGTGGATTTTTTTGTGGTTGACCAACCGTCTGCTTACAACACAGTTATTGGTCGGCCATCATTAAATAAGTTGAGGGCAATCACCTCAACCTACCATTTGAAGATGAAGTTCCTAACAGAAGACGGAGTTGGAGAAGTCAGAGGAGACCATGTCATAGCAAGGAAGTGTTATAACACTTCCATGAAAAATTTTTCCAAGTTTGTACCTCTTACATTAGCAGTCTGGCTAGCAGGAAAGATGGCGAACCAGCTAAGGATCTGCTAAATGTATCTGTGGGAGAAGGCAAAGTTGTAAAGATCGGCTCTCAACTAACACCACAAGTCCGAGAAAGCCTCGTCAACTTTCTTCGGAATAATGTTGATGTGTTTGCTTAGATTCATGAAGACATGCCAGGAATCAATCCTGAAGAAATACTTCACCAGCTAAACGTCAACCGGGTGATGAAGCCGGTGAAACCAAAAAGAAGAAAATTCGCTCCTGAGCGAAACATGGCCATAGCTGAGGAAGTAGAAAAACTTCTTAAGGCTTGGTTCATCGAAGAAGTTTATTATCCAGATTGGTTGGCCAACGTAGTATTGGTCTAGAAGTCCAATGGAAAATGGAGGATGTGTGTAGACTTCACTAATCTAAACAAAGCATGCCCAAAAGATAGCTTTCCCCTGCCTAGGATAGATGCGTTGGTGGATTCAACAGCTGGATACGGGTTACTTAGTTTCATGGACGCATTCTCTGGCTACAACCAGATCTACATGCATCGGGACGTTCAGGAGAAGACTGCATTTATCATAGACCGAGGCTTATACTGCTACAAAGTTATGCCTTTTGGTTTGAAAAACGCTGGAGCAACCTATCAGAGGTTGGTTAATAAAATGTTCCTAGCACAGATCGGACGCAACATGGAGGTTTATGTTGATGACATGCTCGTCAAGAGTGTGTTGCCATTGGATCATACACACGACTTGCAAGAAACATTCCAACTGCTGAAGCAATATAGGATGAAGCTAAATCCCGCAAAGTGTGCTTTTGGAGGGTTTTCAGGCAAATTCCTCGGTTATATGGTGTCAAATCGAGGAATTGAGGCCAACCTAGAGAAAATCCAAGCTTTAATAGAAATGCAATCTCCAAAGAGTACAAAGCAGCTTCAACAGCTAACCGGCAGGATAGCCGTATTGAATAGGTTCATCTCTCAGTCGACCGATAAATGCTTACCTTTCTTCAAGATATTAAGAAAGGCATTTGAGTGGTCCGAAGAATGTGAACAGGCCTTCGAGCAGCTGAAAAAGTACCTGGCTAGCCCCCCACTACTCAATCGAGCCATTCCCAGAGAAATACTATACCTATACCTAGCCATATCTCCTACTGCGGTTAGTGCGGCGTTTGTCTGAGAAGAAGAAGGTGTACAAAAGCCAGTGTACTTCATTAGCCAAGCATTATGAGGGGCGGAAGAGAGGTACGTGCAGATGGAGAAGCTTGCCTTCGCCTTAACCATTGCGTCAAGAAAGCTTTGGCCATATTTTCAAGCCCACACCATCTGGGTCTTAACCGAATATCCCCTAAAAAAGTTTTTCGAAAGCTAGATCTATCCGACAAGTTAACTAATTGGGCTACTGAACTCAGAGAATTTGACATCGAATATGTCCCTCGGAAAGCCATAAAAGGCCAAGCACTCGCAAATTTCGTGGTAGAGTTCATAAACTTGCCAGAAACCAAGGAATGGCCACAGGATTAAACATGGGTGATTTATGTGGATGGATCATCCAATAAGAAGAATAGAGGAGCTGGGGTTGTATTGATCACCCCGGAAGGAGAGGAGTTATGTAGTTCATTGACGTTGGAATTTAAGACAAGACTACTAACAATGAGGCTGAGTATGAAGCAGTCTTGGTGGGACTGAGTCTAGCTCTGCAAATGGGAGCATAATTTATTGAAGTACGAAGTGACTCTCAAGTAATTGTTGGACACATCCAAGGAGAGTTCGAAGCCAAAGGAGAGAAAATGAAGCTGTACATAGCCAAAGTACAGAACATGCAAAATTTGTTCAAGAAATTCTGCATCATAAAGGTCCTAAGGCAGGAGAACAAGAGAGCTGATCATTTGGCCAGAATGGGTTCATCAATGCAAGACGGTATGGATGAAACCAAGGAACTAGTACAGACCTTACTAAAGCCTGCAGTAACCAAGGATATCTCGGTCATAACTACAGGGACAATACCCAATTGGGCGGAAGAACTGGTAGAATACTTGGAGAAGGGCACTCTTCCAACCGATAAGAAGAAAGCAGTCCAACTTTGGACTAAAGCTGCTCTGTTTACCATGGTAAATGATACTCTCTTCAAAAGAGGGGTGGATATAGTAAGACCATTGCCCAAAGGAAAGGGGGGTGTTCAGTTTGCAGTAGTGGCTGTTGATTACTTCACCAAATGGGCAGAAGTTGAGGCCCTAGTGAATATTACAGCCAAAAACATAGAACGATTTCTTTGGAGAAGTATCATATGTCGCTATGGCATTCCACATGCTTTCGTGACAAACAACGGAAAGCAGTTCGATTGTGATTCATTCCGAGAATGGTGTGCCAAGCTCCACATCAGGAACTTCTTCTCATCCCCAGGACATCCCCAAGTGAATGGACACGTTGAAGCCACCAATAAAACCATCTTCAAAATTTTGAAGAAAACCATCGCAAAGGAAATTGGGCTGAGGATCTTCCTGAAGTTCTTTGGGCATACCAAACTACGAAGAGGACGCCAACTGAAGAAACCCCTTATGCTTTAGCTTTCAGAACCAAGGCACTGATACCAGTCAAAGTTGGGTCGGGCAGCTTCCGCGTAGAGACTTCTCGACCAGAAACCAATGATGAAGGCCTTAAGTTACATCTCGACTTATTACAAGAGAAACGAGATCAAGCCCAAGTAACTATGGCAGCATACCAGGAGAGAGTGGCTCGGTATTTCAATTAGAAGGTCAAGCATCAAAGCTTCAATCTGGGAGATTTTGTCTTGCGAAAGGTCACCGTCGCCACCAAAGACCCAACTGAAGGGAAATTAGCTCCAAATTGGGAAGGGCCATACAAAGTAATCGGACACTACAGAGTTGGAGCTTATCATGTCGAAGATTCAGAAGGAAAAGAACTATCAAGGCCATGGAATGCTGAGCATCCCAAGAAGTACTGTTGTGCAAATTTATTTTAACTCGCAAGTGCACAAATCGTTTGTAGTTTAATGGATTGCAAGTGCGAGGTCGAACCCACAGAGAATTGTATTTTTGAAAGAGCAATTTAAATCTAAACTAATTTTACCTTAACCTAGTTCCAAAAGGGTTTGATTTTGGTTTTGAAAATTAAAAGACTAAACATAAACTAAATAAACTAAGTAAATCAATAGATAAAGGCACTAAGGATGCGGAATCTACACTCACCAAAGAATTAATCAAAATCAAAATCATTTTACTTCAAAGAATTAATCAAAATCATTCCATGTATCCATTCATTGACCAAATCACAAGAGGAATCCAAATTTAATTGAAATACCAGATATATCTGTAGAACAAATCACAAGGGATATCCAATTTTTATGAGTTAAAAACCAAGCAATCAATTATGTGAAATTATCCTAAATCATCAAGTGTATCCTTGAATCACAACAAGATATCCAAGAATCATGCCACATATTGGAAAGAAGTAAAACAATTGAAATAATAAACCAATAAAATCGGAATAATAAAAACTTACAATAAAGCAATGTTGTTCTTCATTGGTAGGCTTCATCCCTAACCTTAGTTGAGAATTTAGCTCCACATGACTATGAAACTAAAAACTAAACCTAAAGAAAAACTAAACTAAAAGAAAAGCTGTGAATTACATTCTGTCTCCAAAATTGTATCCCAAAACTAGTCTCTGGAATTCTCTCTTTTTTTGAATGCAAAGAGGTTTATTTATAGGCTTAGGAAAGTCCTAGAAGTCCTATTAAACCTAGATAATTCGGAGGTTTGTCTCTCAGTCAAAATGGAAGTCTGAAATCGGAATAGGATTCGTCCAAATTTGTATCCTTTTATTGCGAGACGATTTTGGCATAGTAACCGTCCGAATTAGAAAAATCCTATTTCACAATGAACTGTATTATTTTGAGTTAGAGTGCCAATGCCGCTTAAATCACTTCAATCCAATATTTGAACGAAACGTTATGGTCAAAATACTGAGACGTGTGCAAGACCTGAATTTGAAACCAATCCGAAATTTTATCCAATCTGAACTTTAATCTGATTTAACATTTTCTTGGATTTGGTAAACTTAACCACATCATCTAGGTCTTCTCAAAGTATGCTTTCTTCCAAACTTTGCATTTTTCCCTTTAAAGCTGTAGTTTTTCTTCAATGACTTACAAAATACTAAAAACACAAAACATTAAATAACGACACAACTAAAGGATTAACTAATGTAAATAAAGGGTCCAAATATGCAATATTTGGCACTTATCAAACACCTTCAAACTTACATTTTGCTATTCCCTTAGCAAAACAAAACAAAAAATAAAATGAAAGCAAGAAACATAAATCCTCCTTCGTGGGAGAGACGGTTGCATTTAGCATATGCAACATGCCTTTTAAACCCCTAGGCATCCCTACTGAACGAGTGAAGTCTCGTGAGGGCTTAACAGGAATGATACCCACAAACATTGTAGCACTATGTTGTTTACAAGAAAGAAGTTTAGCACAAACCATGGTTCTTATTCATGAGCAAGCTTAAAAAGACAAACACCATCATTTCAATCAAAAGGAAATCCAGAATCAACTCACTCATAAATGGACAATTGAGACCTCATATGTTCTAAAAAGTGAAAAGTGTAATTAGCATACACTCATGAAGCGTTCAGCTTAAACTTAAGATAAGTTCCATAAAATTTGTAAGAATTCCTAACAAATGAAATAACCAAGGCAAGATATGCATTTTTCTTTTACAGGCTCTACAATGTCTAACTCCCTTAAGCTTTCTAATTGACTCATGTAACAAGTGTTAGGCCAATGACTCCCAAGCTAGGAGGCTTTGGGGCACTAGATGTAAAACATCCCTAAGGGCTTATTAACTTAAGTCAAAAAGGCTACGAAGTCAGATTAACAATGTCATAAATCAACACTAAACTTCACACCTTTTTACGCGAACACTCAATGCTTATAATGAGGCAAGAGGTCCGGTTACTTAGTGGAAAACTCAACGTGATCTTTCTTTTCTTTTTCCTTCTCTTTTTTATTTATTTTTTATTTATATATATATATATATTGCAAGCCAATGGTTATTCACCAATAGGTTATCCAACAAATCTCAAAGAGAACAAGCTTAAGCTCAAACGTCATACCTCACAAAAAATATGCTAATGTGCTCATAAAAATTTATCTCAAAACAAGTGAAATCTCTTTACTCCAAAAGCAAGTCAAAGGACTCAGACTCCTAATGACATAATGATGTGTTCAACCCTTTAAGCAAGCTAATGAAATGCAAATCACAGTTATAGTTTAACTCAAACTTGACAACTACATAGCACAATTTTGTTTTTTTAAAAAAAAAAAAAAAATTAACACAAAATGACAAATAAAAATAAACAACTAAGAACAAAAAATAAACAATAAGAAAAAATAAACAAATAAGAACAAAAATAAACAGACAAAGTGTTTTTCTATACCTACAAACTTGAATTACACATTGCCATCAATGTGTAGTATAGAAATACATTACCGAAAGTAAGGAAACATCAAGGTGTGAAAAAGGGGTAAGGCATCCTCCAAACTCAAACACCAAAACACCTGTCATCAAAGCTAACAGCAAAAAAAAAAAAAAAATTATAGAAACAAAAATCAAAAGATTAATTGCAGTTAGAAACAAAAACAAATAAAAATAACATGTAATGAAAGAGGAAAGAAAGAATTTGTGGATTGAAGTGCAGAAAATAAACTGAATTTGAAAACTTTACAGCGCTTCCCCCTATCATGCAAATGTCCAACCAATCCCTTCCACCCCTTCTTCTTCAAAACTTCATACCCCTCTGGAAGGATATTTTGTCATCTTATGTAGAATTGCTTGCTTTGAAGGATCATTTTAGGAAAGTGGTTCCTAGATTTGTGTGCTCTTGTGCACAAGTCCTTGAATATCTTGACATAAAATGGCTCTTTCAGACATTCAGGCGATGAAGCTTTAGATTCTTGATGTGTCTCAAGAGGGACAGTGATGCAGGCATGAGCTTCAATACTCACTTCCATGTCACTGGGCAGATCAAGATCCGTTGGGGGCTCATTGTTCTCATGGTGCTCAACTTGCTCAGGATGCTCAACTTATTCTTCTTTTTCTTTCTCCTCAATGTTGTCAACAATTTTCTCTCTCAAGTGTGGTGGTAACTTGAATATGCTCAACTTGCTTTGCGTGCTCCTCTTTATTATCCACAATTTCCTTCTCATCAACCATGTAGTGTAAAATGAATGGACATTCACTTTGGTGGTGAGTAGGATTATAACAATATTCACAAAATTTAGATAGTCCCCACTTATTTATAGTTCTGATATAGGCCGACCTAACTACCTTGAGTTCCGCTATTCTCGTTTTTAAGTCATCAATGTGAGCAGTTGGACAAAATTGAAATACTTCATCTTTAGGAAGATAATTTCTTATAACACTTTCCTCTCTTTCAAAGTTGGTGGTGGCTTGGACATGCTCATGATAAGAATTTTCGGGCTCATCCTCATCAATCATGTAGTGCCATCCAGCCATCAACTAACTTTGAAGCTCTTCTTCCTTATTGTTATCTTCTATGCTCTCATTGTCCCAATATTGAGTCGTTGGGTCAAGTTGATGTTCAGATGGATGTTCATTCTCACTCTGGTCAATCCATTCTTCCATCCCTGCGATAGCTTGAGTGTTAGCATCTTTGAGCTCTTGATTGAATTGTCGCAGTTCTTGTATGGTTTGTGAGTTGAGTCTTTTAATTTCTTGAAAATCGCTGTCCATTTTCTTTTCTTTTGATTTGAGAGTTTGCATGAGTGCTTTCATTATGTCTTCCAGTGATGACTGCGGTGCAGGCTGTGGCCCTTGAGTGGTGGATTGATAAGCAGGAGGTTGAGTTAGATGATCGAACTGCATATAATCTGAGTGGTGCACTTCATCAAATTGGTGAGCATAATTTCCTATAGCCTGAGCTGACCATGAGAAATTAGATTGGTTGCTCCAATCCGGGTTGTAATAATTGGAATTTGAATCAAACCTTGGACTGGAGAAACTGGTGTTCATTTACTCATATGGAAAATTAGAAACTTGTCCCCATGATGGACAATCACTATAATGATGATAAGGATTGGAGCAATATGAACATGGCTTATATGAGTAAAAATTTTGAGGGTAGTTGGTAGGAGCTGGTATCCTATAATTAGGAGAGGCATTAAAATCATTAAAATGAAAATTCATGCTTCCCCCTCACTTTTTAGCATGCAAATATCCCACATAAAACATTAACCATTTTATATATATAAACGACTAACCCAATTAAAAAATAAATAAAAACTAAACGTAAAAACTCACAGAAAAGGACCAAAATAAATTTTGGCAAAATTTTTCAGCTACTGCCAGTCTACTGGTGCTAACTCTTGAGATGCGCTCGAGTGTAGGTTAGGTGCGATCAAGCGCAGCAGCGCTAATCCGTAGATGCATGGCTGTGAGTGCGCTCGAGCCTTCAGAGGCAATTGTCGAGCGCAGGTGTGCTAAACTTGTTGTCTTGGCCTCGAGTGGGCTCGATCATTGCAGTACTGCGATCGATTGCACTAGCAGGGGTGTCCAGAAGATACTGTGGCAGAGCTGTAAAACAAGCCCAAAAAACAAAACAAACAAACAAACAAACAAACAAAACAAAACAAAACAACAAGAAAAATCTTCTTTTTTTCTTATTAATAACAGGAATAAAACAAAACAAATTGCAGAAAAAAAAATCCTAATTATAACTAGTAGAAGAATAAAACTAATCTAGATGTAAATTGAATTAAAAAATTAAACAATTCTCCGGCAACAGTACCAAAAACTTCTTGTGCAAATTTATTTTAACTCGCAACTGCACGAATCGTTTATAGTTTAATGGATTGCAAGTGCGAAGTCGAACCCACAGAGAATTGTATTTTTGAAAGAGCAATTTAAATCTAAACTAATTTTACCCTAACCTAGTTCCAAAAGGGTTTGATTTTGGTTTTGAAAATTAAAAGACTAAACATAAATTAAATAAACTAAGTAAATCAATAGATAAAGGCACTAAGGATGCGGAATCTACACTCACCAAATCATAACAACATTCAATATTAATCCGAAGTTCTCACAATTTAAATCTTATGTATGTTTTACTATGCTTCAAAGAATTAATCAAAACCATCCCATGTATCCATTCATTGACCAAATCATAAGAGAAATCCAAATTTAATTGAAACACCAGATGTATCCGTAGAACAAATCACAAGAGATATCCAATTTTTATGAGTTAAAAACCAAGCAATCAATTATGTGAAATTATCCTAAATCATCAAGTATATCCTTGAATCACAACAAGATATCCAAGAATCATGCTACATATTGAAAAGAAGTAAAACAATTGAAATAATAAACCAATAAAATCGGAATAATAAAAACTTACAATAAAGCAATGTTGTTCTTCATCGGTGAGGCTTCATCCCCAACCTTAGTTGAGAATTTAGTTCCACATGACTATGAAACTAAAACCTAAACCTAAAGAAAAACTAAACTAAAAGAAAAGTTGTGGATTACATTCTGTCTCCAAAATTGTATCACAAAACTAGTCTCTAAAATTCTCTCTTTTCTTGAATGCAAAGAGGTCTATTTATAGGCTTAGGAAAGTCCTAGAAACCCTATTAAACCTAGATAATTCGGAGGTCTGTCTCCCGGTCAAAATAGAAGTCTGAAACCAGAATAGGATTCATCCAGATTTGTGTCCTTTTATTGCGGGGAAATTTAGGCATAGTAACCGTCTGAATTAGGAAAATCCTATTTCATAATGAACTGCAGTATTTTGAGTTAGAGTTCCAATGCTGCTCGAATCACTTCAATCCGATATTTTAGCGGAAAGTTATGGTCAAAATACTGAGACGTGTGCAAAATCTGAATTTGAATCCAATCCGAAATTTTATCCAATTTGAACTTTAAGCTGATTTAACATTTTCTTAGATTTAGTTAACCTTAACCACATCATCTTGGTCTTATCAAAGTATGCTTTCTTCCAAACTTTGCATTTTTCCCTTTAAAGCTGTAGTTTTTCTTCAATGACCTACAAAATACTAAAAACACAAAACTAACACAAAACATTAAATAACGACACAGCTAAAGGATTAACTAATATAAATAAAGGGTCCAAATATGCAATATTTGGCACTTATCAAGTACTATGTTTAGTCATTGTAATTCCATTGAAGTTTCACTTTTGAACAACTTTTACTAGAAAACATATTATCAATAAGAATCTTCTGCAATTACAATGTCAGACAATGCTTCGATAAATCAGGAAATATCGTCGAGGTATTTTTCCGAGTCTAACTCGGCGAAATATAACCAAGGTACTTTCCTCAATGTTTTGTGAAATATCACTATATAGGTACTTTCTAAACCCAGCCCAACTTAGAATTAAATCCTCCTCAAAGGATAATTCGACAGTTGATCTCAATCCATTGAAAACATGGTCTATTCCTAACTGGAACGCAAAAAACCACCTAAGCAACTACACACTAGAGGCTAGAGCCAACAAAAGTCCAACATCGGGCCTTTGTTGCGGTGGGCAGTGGCGTTGCTCGGGTGGTCGGAGAATGAAAAAAAATTTATGTTTCTTTTAACAGAGACCCTACTATTAAGTCCATCCTTAAAACACCAACTATACAGCATCTAATTACTATGTGACACATCATCAATTTGATAAAAATACAAAAAATGAAAATGAGTACAACCACACCAAAAAAAAAAACAAAAACAAAAAAAAAGAAAGAAACCCGTAGCCGGCGAGACACTGCCGAAATCTAGGTTGCCGAAGCATCGACAGAGACTTGCTGGGTCGCCGGCCAGACCCATGCTGGGTCTAGCCGGCTACCCAGCATGGGTCACGCCCAAACCCACGCTGGGTCAGGCCGGCGACCCAACCGTAGGTCTACAGACCCAGGTGCAGACCCACAGCAAGTCTCTGGCGGTGCTTCAGCGGTCTGGATTCCGGCGATGTCGTGACTCTCTAGATACCTCAAAATCTATTTCTAATGCCTCAAAACCCGTTTCTAATGTTCCAAAACCCGTTTATAATGCCTCAACACCCGTTTTTAATGCCTTAAAACTAGGGGTGTAAACGAGCTGATACAACTCGACAGCTCGCTCGATACCCACTCGGTTAAGCTCAATCCGAACTCGAGCTCAACACTGTACAAGCCCGCTCGTTACTGTTGAAACCCGCTCGATTAGTTAGTGATACATACCTGGCTCGCTCGATCAAACTTGACGGGGACTCATGAGCTTGACTCGTTTAAGACTCGCCGGCTCGTTAGCACGACTCGTTAGCTCGTTCATAGATCTTGTATATATATATATATATAAAACATATTAATATATTACAAAAAAGAGTTATATATTTAAATATGTATTTAGTAATTAAGTAATATATGTTATATAGATTATTTCATATTTATGTGTATGTATTAGTTAACATACTAACTAGTTAGTTCATAAACTAACATATTATCTAGTTAATTGATATATATCAAGTAAATATAAGGGGAAAATGCAGTTTACCCCCTTGAAGTTTCAGGGGTTTTTCAATTTTAACCCCAAGGTTCAAAAATTGGCAATCTACCCCCCTAAAGTTTCAAAAATTGGCAATTTAAACCCTCCGTTTAATTTTTCCGTCTAAATGGACGGAAATCTATGAAATTACATCACTACCCTCAGGCTTTTCTAAAAAAATTTCCGTCCAATTTAACGGAAATTAGTAACGGAAGGTTTAAATTGCCAATTTTTGAAACTTCAGGGGGGTAGATTGCCAATTTTTAAACTTTGGGGTTAAAATTGAAAAACATCTGAAACTTCAGGGGGGTAAATTGCATTTTCCCCTAAATTTTATATCATATGAATTATCATTCGAATTTAGTCACATTATCATATGGTCTAGTATTTCGCCATATGAACATATAATTACTAGTTAAGTAACTTAGTAAGCATAGTTAAAGATTTATAGTTTAAGTTTCATTATATTTAAGTATTAATGTATTATCACTATAATTTATACCATTAAACGTATTGCAAGATTGTGTTACTGCTTGTAATTGACGCATTATAAAATTATTCTTGCAGTTGTTTATTCTAGAGTTCCCACTTGATTTTCATGTTGAATATTTTTTTTTTCTTCCTAAAATTGCTTATGAATTTCTTAAAAAGATAGTATCAAAAATCAATAGTATTCAATTCGTATCTTTAAACCATTAAAAATCTATATTAATGCTATGTTATCTCCGTCTCTGTATCTTCTCCAACCTTCAATTTTTGAAAGTCTCATAGTTCAAAATGGAAAGACAAGAATTAATAAATGATTCAAAGATGGAAAGTTTCAAGGACAGAAATTTTTTCCAAACTAGTCTGGAGGAAATATCCTCCAACCCATTTAAAATAGTACCAAATATCTATAAATATTTAAAAGGCACATTAAATTTAATCTAAGTTAGGAAACTACTATTAATGAGGTTAATAATTTAATGTGTCTTTTAAATGTTTATAGACACTTGGCATTATTTTATATGGGTTGGAGGATATTTCTTTCAGACTGGTTTGAAGGAAATTTCTGTCCAAGTTTCAATCGAAAATTCACTTATTTTCCAATTTCATGACCTTTTTTTTTTTTTTTTTTTTTTGACATGTCCATGCAAGGGAAAGGGGAGGGTGGATTTGAACTAGTGACCTCCGTTTCATGAGACGTGGTTCAGCCGATTAAGTTACCCCTTGAGAACAATTTCATGATTTTTCAACTCATGGTTCAAGTCCTTCAAATCATTCCATAAAAATCAATGATAAAAAAGGTTAATAAATTATAATTTACAAAAACTCACTCAGCCACTTGCATTAATTTTTAGGGAAATTATATCTAAAATCCTTAGGTAAACGCGCCTTTATTAAAAACTCCCTGGGTTTTTTTTTCAGAAATTTAGTCCTTGGGTCACTCGAAACTACTAGAAACTCCATACCGTTAATTTTTGGTAACTGCCGTTATTTGAATGAAACGAACCGTTTCACTTAAGTCCACCTAAGTGGAATTTTTGTATCCTACGTGTTCACATTGGACACGTAGGATATAAAACTCACCGTTTTGGACCATCCAAAACGGTGAGTTTTATATAACTTGATGGCTTCTTTTTTGAAACCCTTCCATACGGACCATACGGATGCTACGAACCACCCGAGACAACCAGCGGCAAGCCAGCGACGCAGCAGACGCCACCGACCCAGACCCCGCCTGTGACAGAACCACCGGAGACAGAACCCACCGGCGACAGAGGCCACCGGCGACAGTACCCACCGTTTTGGACCACCAATTCCGGCATCACTTTTCCGGCTAGGTTTCCGTCGATTCACAATATTTTGAATCGGAAAAATCTAGTTTCGACGAAGGTATTTTCCGAAATTTCTCTGTGGGTTTTGTTGATTGACTGAAATGGAAGCCTTTAATAGTTGTGTTTTGAATTTTCTTGTTGTGTTGGAAGCTTTTGGTCGAAACCCCATCCCCAACCATTTTTTGTCCAACATCTGTCGAATATTGCACTTTTGAGCCAATATTATTGTTGATTGGCAGTGGGTGTGGTCCACCTTGGTTGTGGTCCTGGAATGAGACAGTTTTTTTCATGTGCACTGGCAAGTTGGTCAAGGGGGATTTTTTCATCTGTATAATTATTTATTTTATTTTGTTGCTTCTCTACTCAAATGGTGGATTGCCGAGGACATGAAAATAGGAATTCTTTGTGCATAGTTTACGCCAGTTTCATCATTCTACAATTGAGCAGTATTTTTTGAATTTTTTTTTTTTTTACCTAATAGTTCATGCCATACTTTTCTATGCATGTCTTTGTTTTTAGGTCCTCCAATATTGTTGCCACCTTTTTTAGTTGATGAGAAGAAAGGTCAATTACTGAAAGAAATGTTAATCATATTAGTATTAACATTTGGAAGAAAAGTATTTTTCAATGGAGAAAAAAGTGGTATTATTGTTGGGATATGATAGATTGTGGTTGGTTGGGTTTTAATGACTTTGTAAATTTTTTTAGGGAAGTTTCATCATTCTACAATTGAGCAGTATTATATACGTGGTTGGATGCTATGGCTAATTTCTTCTTATTGCATACTTGATTACACTGCATATTTGCATGTTTGTAGGGAGCCCTCTATGCTCATATACCATCTCTAGCTACTACACTAACAACTTAGTATTGTTTAGATTACAAATTGAGCAGTACTATTTCTGTAGGGGAATCACATTTTAAACAATGTGATTATCTTTTGGTTAGGGTTTAGGGTACATTATTTTTCCCAGTATTGTTTAGATTACAAATTGAAGTGAGAATAATCTTTTGGCAAGCGTGATTTTATTTTTCTTTTATGAGCTTGATTATTCTCTCACATATCAGTTATATATTGTTAGGTTCATATTATAAGATGAACAGGAGGAAGAAAGATTTCGGGATAGGAGACAATGAAAGCGAATTCTACGATGGGAAGATGAAAAAGGTTTGTGAATTTTAATTAGTGAAACCCATTAGGGAATTGTGATTACTTCTAATAATTGTGGGTTTCACTGTAGAATGAGCAGTCAATGTCGTCGGCATCTATAACATCATCGGTGAAAGAGGATATGGAACCTGTGCAGTGTAGGTGCGGACTTACAAGCCCAATTATAACATCCACTACTATAAAAAATCCTGGGAGGCGATTCTATGGGTGTGCTATGTATGACCGTAAAAAGGTATTTGAATTTGGATAATTTGGTTTTACGAAATAGTTATTACTTTGTGTTTGTTCGTAATTATCAGATTTTTTTTTGTGTAATTACAGAAAGCTGGCCAATGTCCTTTTTTCCAATGGTATGACAAAGAAACCTGTGCTCGCGGAAGGGAGGTCCTACCTGCGCTGTATAAACAAGTTCATTCCCTGAAATGTGAAGTGTCATTACTTAGGGGCAAACTAAAGATCCAAACATATTTGTTGGTTTTTTTGTTGGTGATTTGTGTACTGTTGATTTGTCTAAGGTTGATGGGGCATTGAGGCATGGGAATGAGGCAATTAGATTATTATCAGTGAAATAGACTATCTGTTTTGTTGTTGTCAAGGATATTGTTTACTTACCTATGTTGTCCACATGGATATATGGTTATGGCTTCTATGTAACAATTATGTAAAAATCCTGCTTGTTCGTAATTATCAGGTTGTTCGTAATTATCAGGTCGGCTGATTACTTTTATGGAACATCTATTTCCATGCATTAGTTTTATTTGTATGCGGCAATTTATGATTATTTGTATGTTGCTCTTAAGTCTAAAATATTGAACCCTACAATATAATTTGCAGGCAGAATTAATTTTATCCGTCCACTAATACAATCTGGAATTGGTAATTGTCATGACGAAATTTCAAAATGTAATTCAATAACTAACAGTACACGTTTAATGCTTAATTAACAACATTGAAGCTAACAAGCACATAAAGTCCCAAAATGAATCCCCCAATTGTTTTTATATTACAAACATAAAACCAAAAAAACCCGACATATCACTTGATTATAAAATGGGTATGCGGGAAAAAGGCAAAATGAAGAGATCTGATAAGTGATAAATGTGATCATTGCGTGGCACTACTTCCACGGCTTCTTAGTACACGTGTAGCCCTACGTGTACTACCACGATGTGATGATTCTGCTGTTGCTTCCGCCTGTGGTTCATGTTGGGATTCAAAGGATGCGTTACCAAAAATAATAATTATTTGCAGATACCAAAAAAAAAAAAAAAAACTGCAGACTAATTTACTAAATTAAATCACCAATTTCAGCAAACATTCAGATATTAGTGGGCAGCTATGGAGTCATCGGGAAATAATAGTTTTGTTAATAAAAAAATAAAAATAAAAAAAAATAAAAAAAAACTTGAATTTTACCTGTGACTGAGTAGCCCTACGTGTACGCACACTTGGCTGTGATGACTCGTGGGCTTCTGCCTCTGCCTGTGATTCATGTTGGGATCCAAAAAATGCGTTAAAAAAAAAGGGGGGGGGGGGGGCGCGGGGGGGGAATCATCGTGAAATAAGAGTTTTCTTAACCACAAAAAAACTTGGATTTTACCTGTGCCTGAGTAGCCCTACGTGTACGTACACTTTGCTGTGATGACCCGTGGGCTTCTGCCTCTGCCTGTGGTTCATGTTCGGATCCCAAAAATGCGTTAAAAAACAAAAAAAAAAAAAAGGAAAGGGAAAGATTATGAAGCATTTCCAAATAATTATTATATTACTTGTACAAACACTTCTCTAAATAGAAAATTTTCTAATACAAAACAAAGATTATGAAGCATTTCCAAATAACCTGTGCAACACTGAACTTCCATTGCATATACTAGATTTTAATCCTCCTTAACCTTTAACTTAAAGCACCCTCCCAAACTTCCAACTTAGAGTTAGCTCCCATTATTTATTCATCAATGCAATCCTAAATAGCGCTACTGAGTTCATCCATTACATAAGCAAAGACAAAATCACATCTCAATAACCAGCTTTTCAAGTTAAATGTCGCAACATACCCATCCAAGAGTAATTAAAATTTAACTGCTTTCAATGTAACTATTGCAGCATAAATATGAAGATTCAACAAGGTCCACAGTATTTATAGTAGCTCCTTAAAGTATGTAGATGACAAGTCAGCAAGCAGTAATGCTAAACCGCAGACAAATTTACTAAATTACAATACCAATTTCAGCAAACTTTCAGATATTAGTTGGTAGCTATGAAATCATCGGGAAATAAGAGTTTTGTTAATAAAAACAATTAAAAAAAAAAAAAAAAACTTGAATTTTACCTGTGATTGAGTAGCCCTACGTGTACGCACACTTTGCTGTGATGACCCGTGGGCTTCTGCTTCTGGTGGGGGTTGAGCTTGTGATCCCTACAATAATTTAACCAAACATTCAGACAAATATCAACAATAATTATTATATTACTTGTACAATAATAATTAAGTTAACAAATTTTGGAATATGAACCTTATGTTGTAAAATGTATTTGTTTTACCTGTGCTTGAGCAGCATCTTTTTTCGGCTTATATTTCTTCGGTTTCCACCTCTTCCGGTCCGGGTTCAAAGGTAAATGACAACCTTTATAATTATGCCCTAAACCCCCACAATTTCCACATTTAACGATATATCCACTACGGATTAGCTTGTAGGGGTTAGTCGGCTCATCTACAGCTTTTCGCCTACTAATCTTTGGTCGACCAGAAGCCCTTCTAATGATAGGTGGCTAGATTTCATCGCATGGATCATCAGCTGGCCATGTCTGCGAACCTTCCATGCCATAAACTCGAGCTGCATATCCTTGCATATACTTGTCCATCTTGTAATAATCATCCAAATAATCCTCTGGTTTTTGTTTATGCATGTAAATTGCAGCACAAGCATGTGAGCAAGGGATCCCACTCACCTGCCATCTTCCACATGTGCATGTGCGATGATCTAACTGGACTAAACGCCGTGGCTCGTATATGTCCTCGATCTCAAACTCCAACTCATTCTGCCACCGACTAATACAATTCCTTGCATCGCTTTTTGACCTCTCCAATTTTTTCTGGATCTTTGGGCATATTGTGTAGTGCGTCGACCGGATTCCATTCCTTTTCTGCTGGAAGCGTGCCATTATTTGCAGACGAATTTCTTCAAGCATAGTCAGTATAGGCTTAATCCTAGCTTCCTTAATCCACGCGTTAAAGCTCTCAACCAAGTTGTTTAATAACATATCACTTTTGGTTTGGCAGTTGAAAGCATGTCTGGACCATGATGCCTTAGGTACACCACTAAGGTAATCGTGTGCACCTTTCTCCATTGACATTATATTCCGCATGTGATGGTCAAAGGCATAAACATTGGAGGCACGTGCAGCCCCCCACAACTCATCCTTCATAGCTTTCCTTGTGTAGCCTTTCGCTTTGAGGTTCGCATGTAGGTGCCGAACACAAAAGCAATGCTCAGCGTGTGGCAACACAGCCTTAACTGCAATTCCAAGCCCCTACACACATAAATTTATGTTAAATTATATGTAATAACATAAAGGAATAAAATAATACAATAAGAACATAAATAGTATTTTACACCAAATACCTTCTGTCTGTCAGACATTATAGTCCAACCAAGTCCGCCATCTGGCCCGCATAAGTCCTCCAATAAAATGGCAATAAACCACTGCCATGAATCTCTTGTCTCTGCCTCGGCCACAGCAATTGCAATGGGGAACATATCGTCGTAGCCATCCTTGCCTATGGCACACAACAATTGCCCCCATAGTCCCCCTTCAGATGACAAGCATCTAAACAAATTATGGGTCGACAACCATGTATGAACCCCTTCTTGCATGCATCAAGACAAATATACATCCTCTGAAAGAATGATCCATCTCTGTGTACAAAAGCACTACTACCAGGGTTGGTGCTGAGTATTGCCATTGTGTATCGCCGTGTGAGGCGATATTGCTTAGAGTGCCTACCAAAAAGTTGATGCAATGCCTCCTTCTTCGCTCTATAGCAACGATCAATAGGAACATCGACATTAAGGTCTCTCTTCACCCTCTGTTTCAATGCATATGGTGTCCACGTGGGGTCATCCTTGAAGTCCCTCTTATAAGTACGAACAAGATACTCAACATCGCATCTGGAGTTTTCGTATTGATTACCACAAATATGAACCGGGTAGTACGTCTTAATTTGAAAACAAGTCCTGGTAGCATCAGTAGAGGCATGAATCCTCCATGAGCAATGCTCTAATTTACAGACTGCATTCACCCTACTCGTGTCATTGTGCTTGTAGTTGTAATCAAACCCTTTCTGCACAGCATGCGTCTTCAGTGCCATCTTGAATGAACCTGAATCTGCAAATTGATCCCCAAGCTCAAACGTCACTGGAATCTTCAAGTCATGTTTCAGATTGAACTGTCTATACCGCTTTCTTTTTTTCCCAACCTCGCCAGCGTCACTTTCTTGCAAACTTGCAAGACCATCACTTTCATCATCAGATTCCTCATCCCCCAAATCGGCTCCTTTCTCACCTATGTTAATGTCAACTTTTTCCCACCATTTGGACGTCCCATCCTTCTCTTTTTTGACATCATCAGCATCATAGAAAAGGTCCTCATCCTCGCCATCAGTTGCTTCGAAGTCAGTCAACAGCTCCTTAATAACTTCATCAATATCCTCTTCCACTTTCTTCTTCCGTGGCCTACCACCACGTCCTTTTTTTTTGTACCAGTTTCGGGCACGGTGTCTGCACCAACATTCGGATTGTCTTCCTCGTCCTGCAAAACCGGTTGAGCAACCCGTCTCCTTCTTCTTCTGCGTACTGAAAAAATATATACAAAAATTAAAATAAAAAACCAAAAACAAAAGAATCAACTAATAAAAAACCATAAATAATCGTGACAACATAAAGTTAGTTGCTGGTGAATATTATTTCTAAAAAAATAAATAAAATAAAATAAAATAAGAATCCAACTCAATTTCAATTTGCATGTACCTCCTCGGCTGGTGGTCGGTTCCCCGCTTGGTTTCTTGGATGGCGTAATAGAACGGGCAGCCTTAGTTTTAACTCGTGGGCTTTTGAAATGTCTTAATTGAGAATTTCCACCTTCTCCACCTTGTCCTTGTACATCTCCATCTTGGCGTGCAGCATTAGGTATGTCCTCCATCCCTAAAAGAAACAATCAAATTTGTTGTTAGTCATTCGGGAAGGGAAGGCTAAGTGCTCTCATGATATATTATTTTAAAAACAATTAAGTTAACAAATAAGAAATAAGTATACTACCTTCAGCCCTAGGTATTTCATCCACCCCGTCACCTTCTCCATCTCCATCATGAAGGGGAGGCCTAGGTATCTCACCCACCCCGCCACCACCTTCTGCATCTCCATCATGACGGGGAGCCGTAGGTATCTCACCCACCCCACCACCACCTTCTCCATCTCCATCATGCCGAGCAGTACTAGGTATCTCACCCACCCCGCCACCACCTTCTTCATGTTGTCTTTCAACAGCTTCAAGAAATAAATGCTCCTCTACCATTATAGCATTGTCCACCATATGCTCAACATATAAATGAACATCTTGTGATCTGTACTCAGCCATAATATTTACAAAATCTACAACGTCTGCATCACTATTTAAAGATATCACTTGATTATGTGGACTATCACCGACATTATACCAACATCTAAAGTCGCTCATGTATCCTAAGTCACGAACCAACTCTTTCACTTCCCACATACTAAAATAGTCAACATCATAGCCTTTCACTTCATGGACGTCGCCACCAATGTATTTAAATGGGGTATGGGTCATTGTCCCACCGTGGTGCATGATTATATTGATAGCCATATCTGTAAACATATAAAAAAGTGTAAGAAAAATATAAAAGAGTGTAAGAAAAAATGTTTGTCCATACAAGAAAACACAAAAACAATAATATCTATCTATTGCATGAAATAGATTACGTGCATGTTTTGGACTCAAGATGCCCAACTTAAGCTGATTTTGGATGTTAGGTTGACATAGTTGACAACCATTCATTTGGGAAAAAAGGACAAAACATAATAGTAATAAGGGAACTACTAGAAACTCCCTGGGTATTGTTTTTTCTGAAATTTAGTCCTTGGGTCACTCGGAACTACTAGAAACTCCTTACCGTTAATTTTTGCTAACTACCGTTATAGTAATAATAAACATATACTTTTGGACATGCATGTTATAGGTGCAAAGTGCACTTTTTTGCCCATTGTTATATGTGGAAAGATCAACAAATGCATACAATACACTCATAAATGGCAACTTCTTCCTTCTTTCTTTCTTTCTTTATTTTTTTATTTTATTTATTTTATTTATTGCGATCCCAATGGGGGCCACCCATACCTTTGACGGCCCCATTGGGATCGCAATAAAGGTAGTGGGATTGCCCCCATTGCTTCATTACTCTTAATCTACTCAATGTAATTGAATTATGCAAAAATACATCAATACATGTAAAAATTTCTCTTTCTATAAGAACCATAAACCTATTCGATGCCTTAAATTATGCAAAAATTCATCAATATAGGTAAAAGAAGCAGGTTTAAGTTACATTTGCTACTTAATAACTTTCCATAGGATCAATATTTTGCCAAAGTCACCATTACATTATATTAATATACATGTCCATCATGCTTGCTAAATATTAAGAGAATGTGAGATTAGAAACTATCCAATCTGAAAATGTTAAAGATAAAGTTTTTTAAAAAAAAGAAATGGAAGGAAATTAAGCCCAATCTGAAAATGTGAAAATGTGAGTTATGTTGCTAATATATCAATTTTGACACATGTTTATGAACTTTTATTAATAATAATAGAAGCGTGGATAGGAATGAATAGAAATTAGAAACCAAAACAATAATAATAATAATAAAATGAAATGAAAAAAAAAAAAAAGGAAAAGAAATAAAGGACAAACAAGGCATGGATATAGAAGTTTTTTATTGACTTGGCCCCAGCACACTGAGCCATTATTCATAAAAGGAATCGAGTGGGTACTCTTTTAACTTATTATCTCTTATTGCTTTGTGAATTTTTTTTTTTTTTTTTAGAGGCCCAAGGAACAATCTTGTCGGAAGATAATTAACAAACAAAAGGAGAGAATAGCAACTAACCAAAAAAAAAAAAATCATTATCATTTTGATCTGAAGTCAAACCAAACAAATCCAGATTTTACAAGACAATCAAATCAATGATAAGCAGCACAAATTTGTGAATGCAGTATGAGATTCTTTAAGGAAATCTGTTTATTTCTTCTTTAGAAATTGCTTTCTTTTTTTCTTTGGCTCCAAACCGATAGAGATGCGATAACATGCAAGGTATGGAGATGTAAGCAAAAAAGTTTGTCGGTGTAAGCTCATGAAAAACAATTTTGATATATAAGTTAGTAGAAAAGAAAAGACGTAAATAATGTACAATAGGAATGTACGGTTGTAGTTATTTCCCTCATAATCGAAACTACAACCAATTTAAGCGGTTATTCATTTTTAAATAACCGCAACCATAACCGATATGCCGATTAGCGGTTAATTGTAAATGATACAACGTTAACCATAATCTAATCCATAAAGTTCTTTCACTTTTTCCATTGCAATTAGAGTAACCATTCAAAATTACTGAACTTCACCAAATGTTGAGAGAAAAATTGAGTGAGCTAAAGTTTTTTTCTGTTTTTTAACAGTATATTGAGCAAGTTGAGTTGTACATTAAATGGAAGGAAATTAAGCTCCACATAAAAAAATTGATAGAATCCCTTCTGCCTAACACGACAAAATCCCCCTTGACCAACTTGCCAGTGCACACGAAAAAAACTGTCTCATTCCAGGACCACAACCAAGGTGGACCACACCCACTGCCAATCAACAATAATATTGGCTCAAAAGTGCAATATTCGACAGATGTTGGACAAAAAATGGTTGGGGATGGGGTTTCGACCAAAAGCTTCCAACACAACAAGAAAATTCAAAACACAACTATTAAAGGCTTCCATTTTAGTCAATCAACAAAACCCACAGAGAAATTTCGGAAAATACCTTCGTCGAAACCAGATTTTTCCGATTCAAAATATTGTGAATCGACGGAAACCTAGCCGGAAAAGTGACGCCGGAATTGATGGTCCAAAACGGTGGGTACTGTCGCCGGTGGCCTCTGTCGCCGGTGGGTTCCGTCTCTGGTGGTTCTGTCGCCGGCGGGGTCTGGGTCGGTGGCGTCTGCTGCGTCGGTGGCTTGCCGCTGGTTGGATCGGGTGGTTCGTATGGTCCGTATGGAATGGGTTTCAAAAAAGAAGCCCTCAAGTTATATAAAACTCACCGTTTTGGATGGTCCAAAACGGTAAGTTTTATATCCTACGTGTCCAATGTGAACACGTAGGATACAAAAATTCCACGTAGGTGGACTTAAGTGAAACGGTTCGTTTCATTCAAATAACGGCAGTTACCAAAAATTAACGGTATGGAGTTTCTAGTAGTTTCGAGTGACCCAAGGACTAAATTTTCGAGAAAAAAAAACCCAGAGAGTTTTTAATAAAGGCGCGTTTATCTAAGGATTTTATATATAATTTCCCTAATTTTTATTTTTATTTTTATTTGAATATGTCATGAATTATTGGATTTTCATATATGAGGAGTATAACTAATATTTTTTTTATATGAGGAGTATAACTAATTATTCACCTAGTATAAGCGTTAGATCAATATAACTAATTATTATTTAGATAATATTCAAATAAAGAAAAAAATTCCCATTTAAAATTGCTGACTTATGCCCCAAAATTTATTGAGCCGCCCCTATATATACAAAACATATTGATATTAATTTTTTTGTTTTCAATATATTGATTCTTTTTTAAGTATCCATATATTATTATTATTATTATTATTTTGACATGTTCGCACAAGAGGGAGAAGGAGAATTCGAACTAGTGACCTTCGCTTCATTAAGCGTGGTCTCATCCGATTGATCTACCTTTTGGGGACAATATTATTTTTAATGGTATTACGATTAACTATTAACTTAATATTCTTTTTTTAAAAAAAAAAATACTTTAAAGTTAACAATTATATAAACAGACAAACAGTTCCCATTATAGTAATTAATAGTTAATGCTAAAAAGCAAAAACGGTGCGTTTTGGTCTTGGCTAATTAAGGATTTGTATTTAAAGCACCTAAATTCTCGTGAAAACGCACTAAACCATTCGATTTGTTTTATTAAATGTGAGCCGCTGATGAGTGATGGTGGGTTACAGTTGTCAGGCATAAACTCACATGGAAATAATCTCATGTCCCGCATGTCCATCATAGCACCAAGTTCTAGTGATTTGCATTTAATCATCAACTAAGATCTTTGATTCTATGGTTAGGATCAATCATTGGGTGACATTGAGTATAATTGCGCTTGGAGAAACTTACAGTTAGCAATTTCTCTGTGCCTGACGCTCATGCCAACCAAGGCCAAAAATCTCGCAATTGAGTTTTAATGTGAACCGTTGGATTATTTTCTATTTAATTTGAACCGTTGGTGAAAGGAAAATGGAATCCAGTTGTATGCCACCTCATGCTTTAGAAATTATATGGTGTTTTAAATAACTATGAGCTTACTCTTATGGATTTAATCCATTGATTTAAGTTCACTCTAGAAATTGATTATCATAATTGACGGTCAGGATCATATGTTTCACTGATTTGAGATATATTCGGCCATACCAGATAATAATTTCTTATGCACCTTGCGTTTCTCTACCTTCAATTATTTTCTTCAACCATTTTTCCTATTTTTTTTTTTTTTTTTTTTATAGAAAACTTTGATTTCATTTCATAATCAAATCTAGAGTACAAGACTCTAAACAAAAAGAGCAAAATGCTCTAAAGTTACAATAGAATAAATGCTGCTGGGAATCTCCTCCATCCAAACTTTTTCCATTTTTTCCCGTGCTGCAAGTTTTGCAGACCATGGGCTGCCTCATTAGCTTCCCGCTTGACATGCAACACCTCCCATTTTTTGAATCCAGCTAAAACTCTTCTAATATCCTCAATGATTTGTCCATAACTGCTACACATAGAGACATTAACATTTATAGCCTTGACCACCACTTCAGCATCCCCCTCAAAGATGATATTCTGCATCCCCAAATCTCTGCAAAATTCCACTGCACAGAGAGCCCCCATTGATTCTGCTGTGGCTGGCTCAGGAAAACCTTCTCTAGTGAAGCTTAAAGCAGCACTTACAAGCCCCTGAGAATCCCTGATAATAACCCCTATGCCCATTCCTTTTTGTTCAACATTCAGAGCAATATCCCAATTAGCCTTAAAAAAATCACCCAAAGGACGTGTCCATCTTGCCCGAACTACAGCACACGTATTTGAGCCCAACACGTTCTCCTTCATCATTGTCCTTCGAAATTGGTTCAGCATTTCAGCAGCTTGTGTAACAAGTTGATTTGGGTGAAGAAACTCACCCCCGTGAACATATGTGTTCCTTCTTGCCCATATACACTTTGCTGTAATGGCAAATAATTCCACCTCTTCCTTATTGCATCGGGTTAATATGTACTCAAAAATCTCAGAAAACAAAATTCTCTCACAATTGCTCTTCTGAAATTTTTGTTCACTCGCCCCCCACACATCTCTAGCTGCCGGGCATAACCACAATACATGTACCACCGTTTCCTTCTCCCCACAGCAGAATGGACACAACTCATCTTTCACTACACCTCTCTTAGCTAGGTTGCTCAGAGTGGGCAAAATATCACTGCACGCCCTCCACATAAAGACCTTCGTTGCATTAGGAACTTGAAGTTTCCACATAGCCTTCCAAATAATATCATATCCTGAAGGTTGAGATGCTTCCCCAAGGATAGCCGTAATTCTATCCTTCTCCATATAATAACCACTTTTTACCGTGTACTCCCCAGTAATCGTGGCCTTCCAAATCAACTTGTCCTGAACTTGATATCTACTAAGCGGAAGACTACAAATATAGTTCGCTTCTTCTTGCCAGAAAATGTCACGAATAAGAGGGATATTCCACCCCAAGGTACATGGATCTATCAAATCACAGACTTTTGCTCCCTCTGCCAAAACATTTCGAGGAGTTTGGATCATCGAAGAAAAAGTTTTAGGAAGCCATTTATCCCCCCAAACATTCATTGATTTTCCATCCCCAATCCTCCATACCATCCCAGACTGAACTAAGCCTTTTGCCGCCAGAATACTCCTCCAAGCCAAAGATGGCCTACTTCCAATTTTTGCTTCCAAAAAAGTTCCTCTTGGATAGTACTTAGCCTTAAGAATTTTTTCTGTTAGATTTTCCGGATTTTGCAAAAGTCTCCAACATTGTTTAGCTAGAAGAGCCTTATTAAAACAAGTGAGGTCCCTAAACCCCATTCCCCCTTGAGCCTTGGATCTTCCCATCTTCTCCCAAGTCATCCAGTGAATTTTCTTGTCATTTTCCTTATGTCCCCACCAAAATTTCTGCATAATGACATTTAATTCCTTACAAAGAGTTTTCGGCAACAGAAAAAGACTCATACTATAGGAAGGAATAGCCTGAACCACCGCCTTTAATAAAATCTCCTTGCCTGCATGTGAAAGGAATTTTGTCTTCCAATCAGTAACCCTTCTCCTTACCCTGTCTGTTAAAACCTGGAATTCTCTAATCCGAGACTTCCCTACCAATGTCGGCAACCCCAAATATTTGTCATACCTTTGAGTCCATTTTTCCTATTACATCGCCTCCATCGTTTGCAACATCTCATTCTTTCTTCGGATAAGCCTCCGGCCTCCGGCCTCCAGGCTCCAGTTCTCCTTTATACGATTATTACTAAGCTTGGGTAGAACATCGATTTGAAAGAGAAATCAAGGAAAATGAGTGAGTTTGTTGGGTGAATTTTTCGGGGCTGGCATTGGTGGCTACAACCATGGAGCACATCGTTGCAGCCGTTAAATGTGTTTTCCTGCTTTTGGCCGTTGGCCTTGTGCGATATGGGTTTGGGGAGGGTGGATTTGGTCCAGCTTCGAGCCGAGCGAGTCAAGTATCGAGTACATTAGGCGAGCTCGAGCGTGGCTCGAACTCATGAAATTTCTGAACGAGCCGATCTTGGGCAGTCCCAACTCGCCCGAATTCGGCTCGTTTACGGCCCTACTTACAACTTTTTTTTGGATTCAAAAACTAAAAGGTGGAGATGCAAGTTAACCCTTTAGGAATTTTATCATCTTAAAACCTAAAAGGTACAAGGTTAATCCTTAGGGATTTTATCAGTTCAAAATCCAATATATTTTGGTCCAAGTTATGTTTATGCACTTTTTATATTTTTGCTTATGTGTCGATTATTGATTGGGGCTGTAAAATGAGTGTAATCAGGATGTTTCTTATAAGAGCATTCTCAATGGAAGAGCCAAATGTTATTTTTATCTAAAATAACTCTTCAAATGTTTAAAAAAGCTCATACATTAGATTAGCAAAAAAAATGTAAAATAAATATTTAATTGGAAGAGTTAAAAAAAAAAACTAAATGTAGCAGCATTTTTTAAGGGAGCTATTTTATTTTTCATTGTTTCTCACCTATTTTCTCTTTTTCTCAAATTTTTTCCTATTTTTTCTCTGCATGTTTTATTTTTCCCAAATTTTTTCTTATTTTTTCTCTCACATGTTATCTTTTTTCTCAAAACTTTTCTTACTTTTAATAATATTTTAATAAAATAGGTAGAAATATAACTAATCGAATGTAGAGACATTTAAAAATGGTTTAGCTAAAGTAGATAAAAGTAAATTTTAAGAAGTCATTTTACATAAAAATATGACTCCTCCATTAGGAATGATCTAAAAGGTTTTCTTTTCTTTTAATTATTATTATTATTATTATTTTTATTTTTTTATTTTTTAAATTAGGCTGGTTAATTCAGACAAATGCTGCTCTGTAGCATTTGCTCAACGAGAGTAGAAACGAAAAAAAAAGGTCACTAATGTCTGCCTCCTACTCATCATCAAGGTCTTCAGCGACTCACAGAAGAGTAGCTCCGCCTCCATTTGGAAACCCGACCTCCTTGGGATCCCACCGTCCAGATGTTGACCCGGCTCCAACTCCACGGCCCATTTTTCAGTGTCTCGGATTCGGCTTCATCATATTCCTCGTCTTCCTCCAGTTCCTACCCGCTACCCATTTCCGGCAACCCTCGGATCCTATGAGGAACTGGACCCCGTTTGATAATCATAATGCTCCTCCTTCCACCACTGTAGGTCACTTTTTGAGTTTCGATTAACTTCTCATTATTTATCAATATTTTCGTTTCTCTTCTTTCTAAAATTTGTTAATCCCTAGAAAGAATAAATTGATGAACAAATTGGTTATTTGCTCCTAATGAACATGTTTTTACATTTTGGTGAAGCTTTGCATTGTATTTCTGATTTCTCATGTTTAACTCTAGTTGAAGTAAAAGGCTAATATATTCTTGGTTCTTGCAATGTTTTACAGTGAAGTTTTTTGTTTTTTTGGTTTTTTTTTTTTTTTTATATTTTCTTGTTAGTCAAGCCTAGTAATACTGTTGCTGAACGAAATTATGACAGCTTGGGGCTTCTAGTGATGGGAATTCCAGTTTCTTCGCAAACAATGACGGAGATGACAGAATGGTACACCTTGTGTCATGGATGGATTGTCTGGATCTCCGCTTGCTTGCTGTTCTTGCTAACTCCACTCTATCAAGCTCGAGGTTGGTCTGAGCTGATGAAATCTAGTTGCTACAGCTTTTACAAGTTCTTATCATATATTTCTTGTAATATCTGATTATCGATGAATTTCTTATAGGAATGCTTTCAAGTATAACCTTTTAAAACTATTAACAGATTTATGCAGATTATAGGTGTGGACGCCATTTGTGGTTAGACTACTAATATCCTTCCGTTATAACCTACACAAATACTAAGAAAAGCTTGAGTTCGTTTTACATGCATAGCATAAAAGTAGTAATTTTTGGTCCTACATTTGATACTTCTCCGCGTCGTGACAAAACTCTTAAGATTTTTGGCAATAGCCATAGTTAATGACAAAAGATTTTGTAAAATGAAAGTTGACCAATTTCTGATTCTTCGACTTTTATGAGACAACTTGTCGAGAATGGTTTTGTAAATCCGTCTTTCATATAATACGAATTATTCTAAGACATTCTGAAGTTTCTTCTATTCGAATTGGTCACTCAATGGAAAAGCAATTCCATCTAATCCTTGTTGGTTAATGGTATAGTGTCATCAGATCAGTTCAAGATCAAAGACCACATAGTGCAGTTCTATAATAGTTTGTTAACCGTATGGTTCAATTGCGGCCTAAATTGGATGGCCTTTCTTTTGACTACATTGATGAGGTAGAGGCCATTTGGTTGCAGAGAGCGTTTGAGGAGGACGACATGTTGGAGATGGTGAAAGATATGAACAGTGATAAGGCCCCAAACAAATGGCTTCATTTGTTTGTTTTTGTGCTTTGAAGTTGTCTCAGGTTTTAGAATTAATCTGGCCAAATCATGATTGGTCCCTGTTGGCGAAGTTTCTAATGTCGATGAATTGGCTAGCATTTTGGGCTCTTCTTTGCCTATGAAGTATTGTTTTTCGTTTGGAGTTTACTTTAAGGTCAAGTTTATTTGGGATGACATAATTAAAAAAATGGAGTGCTGGTTGGTTGGTTGGATAATAATTCACTTGTTCAAGGACGAAAGGATTACTTTAATAAAGAGCACATTATCTAATGTCTACTTATTTCATGTCTCTTTTTCCCCTCCCTGCGGGTGTTACCATTCGCATAAGGAAGTTATAACGAGACTTCTGTAGGGTGGTATATGTGAAGAGTCTTGGTTAGCTGGACCAAGGTTTGGTCTTTGATCTCGGAGGAGGGGGGGGGGGTGTAGGTGTCTGAAATCTTCTTTAGTTCAAGCTCTCTTGGGGAAATGGTTATAGCGCTATGTGCATGAGAGAGGCTTTGTAGAGGGTGGTACTGGATTCTAAATATAGCAACTGATGGGGTGGGTGGTGCACTAATGAGGTTTTTGGGTCATATGGGGTGGGCCTCTGGGATTTTTTTTTTTTTTTTTGATAAATAAGGCGAAGCAAAAACCCAAATAAATGCAAGGAAAAACGAGATGTGTGGAAGATGATTGTTGAGGGCCTTTGGAAAAATACTAGGAGGGGTTGGGGGGAGTTTTCTAGTCATACTAGATTTGAGGTAGGTGATGGTTTCAAAATAGATTTTGGCATGATGTATGGAGCATTGCCTGTTGTAAGGATGCTTCCATGGTATATTATCTGGAGTTTTCTAGTGACTTTCATAAGCGGAATGTTAATTTTATCAGAGCAGCGCATGATTGGGAGGTGGACCTCTTTACTTTGTTCTTCAATTTGTTATACCCCTTTTAAGTTGAGATGGGGAGGTGAAGATAAGCTCTCTTTGACGTTAGATCATTCTATAAAGTTCGTTTCTCCCCATGATAGCACTCATTTCCCTTAGAAGAATATATGGCAGAATAAGGTTCCATTAAGAGTGGCCTTCTTTGCTTAGTCAGCCACGTTAGGGAAGGCCACTATGGAAAATCTGAGGAAGGGATGTATCATATTGGTAGATTGGTGTTATATGTGAAGGAAGAGTTGGGAATTCATTGATCACTTGTTCCTCCATTGTGAGGTTGCTAGTGCCTTATAGGATTCCATTTTTAATCTTTTAGGGTTAGCCTAAGTCATGCCTAGTTGAGTGGTAGATCTATTTTCCTTTTCTAGAGCTCAATTTGGTAGTTCTCATAGTGTAGTATTGTGGAAAATGATCCTGTCATGCATAATGTGGTGTATCTAGGGAGAAAGAAATGACCGTACCTTTGAAGATTGCGAGAGGACGGTGGTGCGCTTAAAGTCTTTTTTCCTTAATACTTTGTACATTGGGTGGCTGTGAATGATTACTTTCATATTTTTGGTTTTCACAACTTCCTTGCTCTTTTTTCTTTTTTTTTTGGGTTAGGCATTTCTCTTATATACATCGTCTTAACTTGGGTTGCGCCCTTGTGCTTTTTAATGAAATTTGGTTACTTATATAAAATAATAATAAAAAAAAATCTGAAATTGATCTTAATAGTTCTACCATAGGTAAATCAACTAAACTAAACAACATTTTAATACTCAGCTTGATATGTCAATTTTTACTGTTTTTTTATAACAAAAAAATCTTGCTTTTGTTGCTTCCATAAACTTTTTCTCAGAGTCTCAAATTGTCTTATTTCTTAGAGGTCTTCTGATGCAGCACACTCTTGATGACAATGATCACAGAAAATAAACCTTAGGCAGAAGAGAGTCTCATCCTCCTTCACCAACGGGACAGTTATGCAGTCTCACCACTTAGAGGAGTCACACCTAACAAGGAAACTGAGTTGAAAATATTCTGATTCTAAATTGATCCTTCAGCTTGTGTTTACAACCCATATAGCTAATAGAGGCTTATTTGATAACCAATGCAAGACTCCTAAAATAACAAAACACAAATAAACGTAACAAACAATAGTGCCTTATTTAATAACAATAACAATAAGCTACACAAACAAAAACAGCAAGATAGACTTGGCAATATTAGAAGCATCTCAATCCACATTCATCTTCCCAATTTGCTTTAAAGTTAGTCATTAATTACAGCATTAAAGGGGCCCCACCGAATCCAGAATTTGTTAATATTGCTCTTATTGCGATCTAGGAGGACCATGCCTTCTGGACCTGCTAATTTATACAGAATTGTCTAGCACAAATGTTGTTAGAATAGCTTATGGTTTCCCAATTTCAGTTTTGTAGTTCACCTACTGATTGATTCCCCTTGCTCTTTCATTTCCCAGATCTCTGCATCAGGTTTTCTTTCATTTCTTTATCCCTAAAGGGAATGAAGACAAAGTTTCCTTTTTCAAATTAAAAGTACTATTTCCAGATTCAAACCTTGAAATTCATGGGTAAGTTATTGCTTCTTAAATAAGTATGTTGCTAAATCAATTTCTTAGTTATTGTGCACTGATATTTTTACTAACAATATAGGCAAGAGGAAGTGAAAGAAATAGTTAGAACTGCCATTTTTGGAACACAGTTGGTTGGATCCAGCTTTGCAGAAATAGCACCTTTTATCATACCAAGTGTGCACCAGTCACTAAGCAAGTTCATTTATCTCTCACCTAACATACTTATGAAGGTTGGTTTTCTCTCTAGCAACTCAATTTATTGCTAGTATCTATAGTAGTTTTCTTTTTTCCTTTAATATTTCTAGTATCTATTGGATCTTATAGTTTGAGCTTTTGAAGCTTTGACAAATGAAGTCAAAGTTTTGGAAGAAGAAATATATGAAAGAAAATAATTACATATATGTGTGGCTGTGTATTTATGTATCTTGTCATTGAGCTTGTAGAGCTTTTAAACTAACTTGTGTCAATAAGGGATGAAGGAGCTGTATAGCTTGCTAGGGATGATGTACCAAAGTGAGGGAATTATGATGAAGGGCCAATTGGAATGCTTTTATCGAAATATTAATTATAGAGTATCATAACTTAGGGAATCACTAGTTGCATCTGTGCTATATCTCGAAAAGACTAGTTAAAAATACAAGTGGAGATCCTTGGAGTCTCTTATAAAATCTAGTTCTACCTAATACACAACCGATGTGAGTCTTGGCTCTCTTGCAATGCCTTCACAATGCACCCACCCAAGTAAGACTTAATACATATCCAAGACAATCCAGGCTATCACAATCTCTCTCACTTAACTCCTTGATGTCATCTCATGGCCAGTGTTGTGTTTCAATGTTCCAGCACTACATGATGTTGCTGGGTTAGTTTTGATACCATTATCATGATTTCGCAAGCACTACCTATTTCTAATCTGTGTCTGAAGGACTAGTTAAAGTTACAATTGGGGCTCCCTGGGATTAGTTTTAAGCCTTGTTTCACTGGGTACATAACCAATGTGGGACTTAGAACATTCATGCCTTCACAATCTTTGGGACTACAATACACAACATTTTTTTTTTTTTTTGATAGGTAATTAAAGTGCTTTACATAAAAAGTATAAGGCGCTCACCGTAAATATATACAAGGACACCAAACAAAAGAAAACAAAGTAAGAAAAACAAAAGAAGACCCAAAACCCACAAAGCAACCCAAAACAAATAAAACCCAGCAACCCAGCAACCCAAACACCCAAAGAAATCACCAAGACCCACAAAACAAACCCAACAGAGCACCAAGAAAGAGCTACACCCTCTTGCCTTTACTGCAACTGGAACCCTCATAATTGATAGAACTCTCCAAGTTCAATTCCCTCCTTCCTTTTGACTTAGAAGCACAAACCAGCTTCAATGATTCTCCGACCTCAGAGAGAGGTGGACCACCCTTGGCCTAAACGGGGGAGGGGGATCACTAGACAAACCCTCCAAAACCTGAGAAAAGGACCAAAAACCCGACGAAAATAGAGAAAGAGAAACGGCTCCAAAACATCTTCACAATTTGAGATATCATAATTTCTCACTTCAAATCTTGGATGTCCTTCGTCAAATTATTGCCTCCTGGGCATGAGAATAAACTGCTTAGCTCGTCAGGGGTGAAAGCTCCTGAATTACCTGGTAACTGGTTCTGGCGGGTGGGGTCAGTCACTCGTAGGAGTTTGATTAACAGTGAGGATTGTTGTACAGTATGCGTTTGCGACGTGCAATTAATCTGAGTAAAGTTCTCCTACGTTATCAAAAAAAAAAAAAGATGATGGTTTGGTTGTAGCGTTGGAGTACAAAACAAGAACAAAAACTTAAAATTGAACAGCTGACAAATTAGATCAATGGTCCATTATAGACATACTAAATATCATTGCAATTGAGATCAAAGACTATTGTTGGTGTTCATGTACAAAATGGAAGGGGCTATAGTACTTCCACACACCCTAGTATAACAATTGGGCCTCCTTTTTTGGGTTGTCATTAATGAGTTTCTCTGGGCATGCCTTAATCACCTTTGTTTAATTGTTTGTTTTGGGGGTGACGAGAGTAAATTATTCTAGGACAAGACATCTCAATTCCTCTTGATGGAAGGAGCCTTCCTCCAAAAATGCACACTTCTATATTTAAAAAAGAGAATTGAATTTGTAAAAATATTTGGAGTAGGGAGGGGGTGTATTTCAAACAAAAAGGGGGTTGGCATACCATGTAATGTAAAGATGCTTCCATAAAAAGCTTAACAATGGTAGTTGCTCTGTTGGGGTGTTCTGGTGCAAAATGCGCATAAAATGCAGAGGAACAAGAAACTGAACAACAACTGATCCATTGTGATTTGCACTTTCATAGAAGTCTCACATTGGTTATGCTATGGAACTTGATATGAGGTTTAAATATTAGTTGGACCTCTCCACATGATAGTTTAAGTTTTTGAATTGAATGCTCTAATACAGTGTCAGAGCTAGGTTCTAGGAATATTTTTGATTACCTATATATCACATCGTATAAAGTCCAAGTCCATGATATTCTTTGGTCCCTTGACGTGTGTCATAAACATGAACTCTTGTTTGAAAATTTGAGACTTGAAAAGTTAAGTCATTGGCTCTAAATTTTATGCTTTTCAGTGGTATGGTGACTGCATTATTCAAAACATTGCACAATTGGCATTTGTGGGCTTTATCTTTTCCTTGGTTTAGGCACCATACGTGATATGATTGGGGGGGGGGGGGGGGGGGGGGGGGGGGGAACCACATAGGCAGCTTGATTTCAAGCGTCAAAGAATCAACATATTTTACTTGTATTGCAGGGAAGAGTTGAAGAACTACTTGGAACCGACTTGAGAAATTATGCTATTGGAGCTGCTGAGGACTGCTCTAAAAAATTGGATATGTTTTTTAATTTTGATGTGTTGGATGCTATTCAGAGATCAGCTTCAAAGCCTTGGGTTTCTGAGACACCTTACATGAAAAATGCTTGTACGCCTGATTTAAGTGTGCTTTTGATTGATTCCAGGAAATTGGAAGGAGATTTTGTGGAGGCTTTTCTATGGTGGAGTAAAGTTCTCAATTTGAGTGAAAGGTTTGAGATCTCCCCTTATCATTTCAAACAGTTAATTCTGTTTTCTTATATTAGGCTAAACTATTGCAAGAACTTTCATACTTTGGGTCTAAATTTGAAATACTTTTTCGTGGTTTTGTTCAAATTAAGAAATTAAGCCCTTAAACTTTGCAGTAGGTTAGCAAACCATTGGGACCACTGCAAGGTAAGAGATTGGATGGGTTTTGGCCAGAAGTCTATTTCATGGTCATTTGACATTTTTGTCGTGTATGTATCCTGAATTTACATCCAAATCCATTACAGAAAATTCCAGAAATAAAAAAGGAAAGAAAGAAACCTGGTTTGGTGTTTAGTCACCACTCCCTTGCTGGAGTCATCACTGCTGCCATTATTTAACTACTGAAAAGAACTATGCTTGGTGGTGTTTAGGTGGTTTGTGATGGTGGCAATGGTTTGATGTGGGTTTGTAGATTGTGGGTTGTACTTGGCGAAAATTGACTTCATAGTTTGGTGAAGTTGTGGTGGTGAGAATGGAGATTGAGTGAGGCTGAGCTTGGGGATTTGGTGGTGTTGACAAATTCTGTCCATTCTTTTGACCGTTTGTCAGTCCCTAGAGTCTGATATGCCAGGTATTTGAGGTCATAAACCCTCGTTTTTATGGTATAAAGATGCCCTATATACAAATCTTCATTCGCAGCAAAAGGAGAATCCGCAGATTCAAACACAACCGAAGAATCAGCTGAAACAAGAGACGCATTGGCATCCAAAGAAGCAAGGGAAGAAGCGGAGTTTCATGCTGAAATCAATTCACTAAGCTAGCTTCACTCTTGAACTACTTGAACTAGAGAAGCGGTACGAGCTACTAATAGGCTTACAACAAAAGAAAAGGCTATTTGAGATCCTTTTTCCTGGCCCAAGTAATCTGACCCATTAATTGCTTCAATTGAAACAATGAGTAACTATCCATTTTTGACCCAAAGTAAAGGGGTCTTGCTGTAATTTAACCTTATTCTATGTTGTGTTTAGATTTCCCATAGTTGCAAGGCACCAGAGAAACCTTGTGCACTTCATGGTCCTGTTGGCAGTTTGGCAATCCCTAACTAGTCAAAAACTAGGGACGTTGGTCCAGATTTAGTGGACTAGTGGGTTTGTTCCACTAGGGAGATTTCTAACGTGGAAATTGGGTCGGGAACAATCTTGTGATATATAAAATCATGATGGTCATCTTGCAGATGATAGCAAGTAAAGTACCCATGTCATCTATGAAGACATTTACTTAAAAAAACTATACTCCCTCTATCCCACAAGGAGTGTCTCTTGGGCCAATTTGTTTGTCCCATAATGTATGTACCATGTCAAAAAGTTAGCAAAGAGGAGGAATGAGTGTCAAGAAGACTTTCCCACAACAGCTGTGTTTTCAGAGTCGTCTATTAGTCCAAGTTGCATTATTATGTTTCTTAATATTTCTCTGCTTTCTCAACAAAAAGTAGAGTTTCTTCTTCCTTTTATTGTTGTACACCTTGTGTGTTTGTAGGAGCAGCAGAAAAAATCCGGCCATCGTCTTGGCACTCTACAATAGATATCTCAAACTTTCAAGTTCTTGGTTGCCCACACATGCAGCATCTTTGGAAATGATCAACAAGAGTATGGTTATTCATTATGATGCACCCAACAATAGTGTGTGCTCTGAATTTGGAAGTGAGGCTACCCCAGAGTCGGATCATGGAAATATCTGGATGCATTACCTTGGCTCAATGTCGGATCGAATCTTGGGCAGGTAGAATTTCAGCTGTCTCCACACAGCATGACTCTAAGGAGGGATGAATTTTGACTTCAAAGTAAATCATCATGCAGTCCCTAATGTTGTAAGTTCATGGCCATTTGCGAAATTCTTATATATGGAAAACTGTATATATTACCTTTTAGCATTGGTAAAATCCTTCTTAACGTCAGTTATCAGCTGTTTTTAGGTACACACTCTAGATAATAGCCAAAAAGATGTATAACATGCATGATAATGAATGACTACTCTCGGAGAACCACCATAATCTTTTTTGGATGAATGATTTTAGCCTGCAAGAAGATTATGACTTTTCCTTGAAGTGGAAAGAGCGCATTTGCGTTGAACAGGGTATTGCAATTAGCGTGCAATCAATTGATTTCGATTAACAATATTGGATATGAATTTTTATGTTAACGAGTATTAAGACAGAAACTTAACAAAGTTGGTTTGATAAATCTCATTGGCTGCTCAAACCAAATCTTGTATGATCAAAGTTTACAGTGAGTTGCTTCTTGAATCACTTGTCCTGGTGCATTAGCTTTATTGTGTGTCGTCTACCTGTCTCTTCCTATTCGATAGGATGTCGGTTTAGTCGATGTGGATTGGAAAATGATTTTTATCATTGACGTGTTCTTTTAACGGGTAAGCTGATGCGCTCAATGTAAAATTAGTCATGTCACATGCTATTGATTTTATGGTAATTACAATTATTATTATTATAACTACTTCCTAGGCTGCATTATTTCCATCAACATTATATTATTTCATGGTGATTTTGAAAGTCACATCAACTTTAAGAGGATAAAAAAAATGGTTCCTAGCATTATTCTAATGCTTCATCATGGGCAGCTCAATGCTCCTCTACATTATTTTATGCGAATGGGCAACTTTTATAAATGGTTTATAAATGGCCTTTGCTTTCCAAGCTCTCTTTGTTTTATGCTAACTAGCATATAACCTACGCTATGCGTGGGATTCTTCATTATAATTTAATTTCAAAAACTTAAATGCATCTCATCTTTCTTTTCATTATAAGTTAAAATAGATGTGTGCAAAAATTTATCACGTCTCTTTTAATAAAAATACATACAAAATGTTATATACCAGTACCTTACTAAACATCTACTTTTTCTTTTTTGAAGTGTACCAAACATGTACTTAATGAAAAGTATAAAAGAAAAGAAAAAATAGCAAGAAGAAAATTTAAATTCTGATTATCAAAATATTAATAGAAAATTAGTAGGAAACTCTGATATTGTTGATGTGATATCTCTTTAGTCTTTCGAAAGAGTTTTTATTCTTTTTTTTTTGCACAAAAATCAAATAAATACTCTATAATCGTTCATTAGTCCACTAATCCAAACAATTTATTATCTTGATTAAGAAGTTGTAATTTTCATCAAATAACAAACTGAAGAAAAAAAAAAAACCCTACAAATAGAGTTAATACTCAATTATAATTGTTTAGAGAGAGTTGTATTATTCTTATTAAGGATTCGTTTGAGATTGTAGTTTTAATAAGTTCGACTTTAAAAATTGATTTTTTTAAAAATTACGTTTTTGAAAGGTTAAAAATAAGAATTACTTCGGGATTGAGTTTTTTGGTTATTATTGTTGTAGAGTGGAGAGAGAAAAATGAAAAATGAAAAAAGTTAAATCTTAAAGTTGTAGTTTTCTCAAATGAAAAACATACACATGGAAGATTAAGAAGAAGAATTATTTTAGGTTGATTTTTTAGGTTGTTATATTTGAAGAGTTGAGAGAGAGACGTGGAAAGAGAGAGAGAGAGAGAGAGAGAAAGAGAGAGAAAAAGAAAAAAAAAAAAAAAGTTAAATCCGTGAGAGAGAAAAAAATCCGAAATAATTAGGAGATCTTTATTTTGTAGGCCTTATTATTTTGTAGACAATCTATTATTAATCAAATAAATCTCTTCAACACTTTCAAAAAAAATGCTACAAAATCCGAGTAAATCACAAAAACGCAAAAAAAAAAAATCCAATAAAATATTCAAATGAGTTAAATCATAAAATCTTATTGGTATGATACCTATTATATTTCAATACAAAGAAACTTTTTAGAGAAACAAACATAAGAATAAGGGTTAACTACCCAAAACCCTCATAGGGTTTTACTACTTTATATTTTCTCTCATGGGTTTTGATTTGTATCACAGGAGGTATCTGTGGTTTTGATAAAGACCAAATTGGTCATTCCATCAATTAACCGTTAGTTGACTTAACGGAAATGACACATGGACCAATTAAATCTTGCCACGTGTCATGTAATATATATATATATAAGAAAAAAAAAGAAAAGAAAAATTGGGGGTGGCCCCTTGGCTCCAAGGGGGTGGCTCCTAGTGGGAGCAGGGGGGTGGCCGAAACCACCCCCAAGATCCACTGGGGGTGGTTTTGGCCACACCCAATTTTTCTTTTCTTTTGTTTTTGAAAAAATATATTTTTATTTTTATTTTTTTTAAATGTATAAAAAATAAATTACATGACACGTGGAAATATTTAATTGGTCTACGTGTCATTTCCGTTAAGTCAACTAACGGTCAATTGACGAAATGACTAATTTAGTTTTGATCAAAACCATAGGTATCGTGTGATATAAATCAAAACCCATAGGGAAAAAAATAAAGTAATGAAACCTTAGGGGGGTTTTAGGTAGTTAACCCTAAAAATAATCAATTTACTATCGTGAAAAATTTATACATAGGTACACTCCAAGCAACAAAATTTTCAATTAAATAGAAACCCTAGATAGAATCAAATACAGTGCAAAAATAAACAAAATCTTGTTATTTTATAAGTACCTAATAAAACTAAATATTGTACTCAGCATTTAACGCGATTAGATAAATCCTCTCAGGTTCAATGTTTAATTATCTCTTTAGTGTTTCGAAAGAGTTTCTATTCTATTTTTTTTTCTTTTTTTTTTTGGCACTAAAATCAAATAAACACACTATAATCTTCCATTAGCCCACTAAAAATCCAAACAATTTATTATCTTAATTCAGAAGTTGCAATTTTCATCAAAGAACAAACTGAAAAAATATAAACAACCTACAAATACAGTTAATACTCAATTATAATTGTTTGGGGATGGTTGTGTTATTCTTATTTTATAAATTATCTATTATTACATGCACAATGTATATGTAGAAAAAAAAAAAATCGTCTTCTAGCCTTTTCCAAATTTGAATTAAAAATATTAAAGTGACTACAAGTATTAATACATAATAATTTGATTTGTATTATTTGTTTCCTTATTTGATTTGGACATTAATAATACTTAATATTATGCATTAAATGTTTGAATTTAATGAAATCACATATAAGGAAAATTATTGAAATATAATTAAATGCATTTAATTAAGCTAATTTAATGACCGGTTCACTATTGAAAAACCGGTTCACTCTTAAAAAACCAGTTCAAAAATTATGCATTAAAAAACTGGTTTATAGGCATAATTTGTGAACTGGTTTTTTAAGAGTGAACCGGTTTTTACTTTAAAAACCGGTTCATTAAATTAGAATAATTAATGGTGTTTAATTATATTTAAAGAGTTTTTCATATGTAAATTATTCAATAAATTAAATATTATTAACGTCAAAATCAAATAAGGAAACAAATAATACAAATCAAATTATGTATTATTATGTTTAATCACTTTAATATGTATATAACATAATATTATATCTTATAGTTGAATTAGATGAACTAAAGAGTATAACTTGTATAAGGAGGTGGTGTAAACTACCTTCTTTGTGCCCACCAATAAGAAGCTGCCACCTAGGATTATTGCACAAACCCAAATAAGAACAAAAACACCAGATTATTTTGGTTTATTCATTTTTTTTTTCCTTTTTAAGAATATTTGCAGGGCTGAGGGTGGCTTGCCGCCACCCCCAGCTGATGCAGATTGCGTAGCCGTCAGTTTGTTTTATTTTCTAAACAATCTTTATTTCGTTATTTTATTAGGTTTAGGTTTTTGGGGATATTTATGTCATATTTTATTAGGTTTTGGGTTTTGGGCTATAAATATATGCTTATAACCTCCATAGAAAATTAGTTTATCTTGATTATTGATTTTGTTGAATAAGAAACTTCAGAGTTGAGCGTTCTTCTATCTTTTCCTTCAAAACCTAAAGAGTATCTAGCTTTTGTCAAGAAGATTTCTTAGATCATTGATAGAATCAAGATCTAAAAGTATTTATCCGCTGCTTATTGATCTTCTTCGCTGCAACCTACTAAGTCACGCTGCATTAGTTGGTATCAAAGCTCAGTTACTTTCCATGAATGGGGATGTGTGACCATTATGCAGACATGAACGAGGTGCACGTACACACAGAGACAACACGTAAGGAGAAATCGGCGACTCGCTTGCGGCACATGAGTGGTGGGCCGAACATTTGTTATCACCAACCAAGACCGCAATTCTCGGAGGCGGAAGGCAAATCTATTGCTGAATATTGGCAACACACGGAGGATCAATTTAAGGCTATGAAGGATCAAATTGAAGACCTCACTACCAAATTATCCAACTTTTGTGGTCAACATGGGAACGGATCTAGAAACCCGTTTGCGGAGCGCCGAATGGACGGACGTCAGTACCTTGCACAAGCTCATGCCAATTGGCGGGTGAGTAGATTCGAACTCAATATCCCGGAATTCGACGGAGTCTAGAACCCAATGAATTTATTGATTGGGTGTTGCCTGTTGATGAGGTTTTTGAATTCAACGGGTGTCAGATGAACAACGAGTCTCTTTGGTGGTACACACATTCCGGGGAAGAGTTGCTGCGTGGTGGCAACAACTTTAGAAAACTAGGAAGCAGCAAGGCAAATTGAAGATCAATAGTTGGGAGAAACTATTAAAATATATGCGAATCGCTTTCTTGCCCCATAGTTATACCATGGGCCAGAAGTCACAAAATTGGAGACAAGGGTCTACGGCTGTGACAAAGAAAATAGAAAATTCCTACAAAAAAAAGGTATTTAGGGATACATGGAGTGAGGCGAAGAGTCCACGACAGACCAATTGGACCCCTACTTTTCAACCACAAATCCATAAACCGAATCCATATTCTATGGAGGAGGAAGAAGAATCTGTGGATGGAGAGTTTCAGGAGTCCGAATTCATTGATGACGATTATTGACATGAAGATGTTGAAGATCCTTTGCAAGGATTCATGGCTTGGGATTCCCCACCAACCTATGATGAGGAGCCCGAAGAAGATGATTCATGGGAAGAGGAAAAACCCCCGGAGGAGCACGAAGAAGATGGGTTTTATCATATGTTTGACGGCCTCCACCACAAAAAAAACAAGGTTTAGCGACATGGTTATTTGGGGCATTTTTGGCTAAAAAAATGTCCATATTGATTTCGCAACGCTTGATTAGGGGCATTTGGGACACGTCGGTTTTTATGGCGACTAGAATTTAAGATTGAGACGTTTTTTTACTAAAGAGCGCCTCAAAAAGGGGATGTTTTGAACAAAGCGCCCCCTTTTTTAAAAGGGGGCGCTTAGTTGTGAAAAATGCCCCCTTTTTTAAATAGGGACGCTTCCTAGGCAAGCGCCCCCTTTTTTAAATGGGGGCGCTTCCTAGGCAAGCGCCCCTTTTTTTAAATGGGGGCGCTTTCTAGGCAAGCGTCCCCTTTTTTAAATGGGGGCGCTTTCTAGGCAAGCGCCCCCGTTTTTAAATGGGGGCGTTTTCTAGGCAAGCACCCCCGTTTTTAAATGGGGGCGCTTCCTAGGCAAACGCCCCCATTTAAAAAAGGGGGCGCTTCCTAATCAAGCGCCCCAATTTTAGAATGAGGGCGCTTCCTAGGCAAGCGCCCCCTTTTTTAAAAGGGGGCGCTTGCCTAGGAAGCGCCCCTTTTTTAAATGGGGCGCTTGCCTAGGAAGCGCCCCCTTTTTTAAATGGGGGCACTTGCCTAAGAAGCGCCCTCATTATAAAAATGGAGTGCTCAGGTGGGCAAGGGGGCGCTTGCGTGTAAAGGGCCCCTATTTCTATATGGGAGCACTTCCACGCCGCATAGCGCCTCCAATAATTAATATATAGAGAAAATATTTTTCCCATGCAATCCATAAATTTTTTTTATATTCTCTTGATATACAATACGCAATACAATATTGTATTGCGTATTTTCTCCATAAATATTGAATTAATCCATAAATATTTTCTCCATTCATCAATCTCAAACAATCTTATATATATATATATATATATATATATATAATACATATCTAATCCATATATACAATCTCATATCTCATAAGACATCTAAATCCAAAATGATGATGTCATAAACACAAAGAGTACCACATCTTAAAGAGTTAACAAAAATTGTACCATACATATAAAATAAAATAACCAAAACGATATCATAAACACAAAGTGTACCACCTCTTAAAAGAGTTCACAAAAATTATATATTGCTCGTAAACGGCCAGTGTATTCTGCATTCTCCATGACCTTGGTATAAGCGTCGTCGGTTGCCCAATTTATTGATCCATGTGTCAAGCTTGAGCTTACTGCAATGTCTTGTGAACTCAGAGCCCTCATCTTCTCCTATATTTATATAGAATATGGAAAAGTGTTACGCACCAACTAATCGACTCATAAAGACTTACAATATTATAGTGTTTTTGAAAAAATAAACACATGCATACACAAATTAAATATACAAGTTAATCACATACAACTTTGTCCTCAATGTCTGTATTGAGGAAACTGCTATGTTACATGGTGAAATGCTTAGAATTTAATTTTTTGGAGCAGATAACTTTTTGGGAGGCATGTCTTACTCTTATTGATTATTATTTAAGACACCTTTTCCTTAGATTGCATGATTGATGATTAGCTAAGAGTTTAGATTTGCCTTATTTGGTTTTGACTCTAAAATAAATTTTCTTTACTGTTTTACCTAGTGCCCATAAACAAATTTCAAAATGATACAATAGTCAAAATTTAGCAGTAGAAGGGGACTTCAATGGAGTAGATCACTATTGATGATGCTATATATTTTTCTACCCTTTCAACACATCCGTGCAAAGTATTTTCTCCTAATGAAAATATTATTTGATCTCAAATTTCTAGCTAGTATGTGTGAGAAGATTTTTATTAGTTGAAAGTGGCACCTTAATTATCATGAGATAAATACTTTAAAACTTATTTTTTTTTCGAAAATCAGATGATTGACTAATAATTTCCTGATGATAAGATAAATTTTATGGCAAAGATAAGATCTATCTGGTGGATAAGACAATTAAAATTCAAAAAATGACACCAATCTCGACGAGTAATTTTGGATAGTAAAGCAGACTATTCTGGTACTATCAATGAAGAGGAAAAACAAGGAAACATGCTAATAAAGGATAAGGAAAAACAACAAAATAAAATTAAAAAAAAAAAAGAAAAAAAAAGAAGAAGGTATTACGAACGAACTGCACAGTGAAATCAAAACTGAATTAAATTTGAAAGAACACTACAAGACAACCACGGAGATTCTTCAAAATTGTGATTGCTGCATTCAACAAACCAACTACACCCTAAAAGCAGAGAAAAATTTGCTGAATTTAAAATCTCTAATTCTCCTAAAAATTATAATACATCAAAAATTTGACTATTAGAATCCTAAATCGACAACTTAAAGAGACAGTAGATACAAAGAAAAACAGAGACAGAGAGAGACTCACTAGTACAGGAACGTAGAGAGAGGCAGGCCGGTTTCGACTAGAGAAGATGGCCTGTGGGTTGGCCAACCATGCGGGTCACTGGGCGCCGGAGAGAAAGATAGGAAAATCGAGATTGAGAGAGGGGCAACTGGCGCTGTAGAGAGAGATATGGATCGATATATATTGAGGGAGAGGGGAGAGGCTAGGGATCAAAAATATATATCAGGATATATATATATATATCCTGATGCAGAGAGGGGGGACTGGCAGGCCGCGCGGGGAGAGGTTAGGGAAAATATATATTGAGGGAGAAATTAAGTCTTAGAGCGGGAGCTGAGGAATCAAAAGGAAAATTAAGTTCCCGCTCGCAAAAACAAAAAATATAAATATATTAAAATTAAAAAACACTTATAAATTTATTTATAAAAATAAAAAGTAAATACAAAAATTAAAATACATTTAAAAAAGACTTAAACTAAAAAATATATAAATGCAAAATCAGTTAATGTGGTTGTCTAGATTAAAAATTCATCTATGTGATATAAAAACAAAAATAATACTAATTCAGAAATTATCGAGATAGGCCACAATAATAATTTAATTCCTGTAATCAATTAAATTCTGTCAAAGCAGTTAATGGATTCCATTAGTGTATCACATCATTACCAATAGATACATGTCATTCTTATTTAAAAGTAAATAAATATATTAAATATATAAATTAATTTTAATATTAAAAAAAAAAATGAGGGCAGGGATCGGAGGGGGTGGCCAACGAGCCACCCCCAGAAATGGCCGGAAGTGGCGTGCGGCCACCCCTAGCCAGCATGGGGTGGCCCGCATCCCACCCCTTAGGTGGGGGTGGCCTTTGGGCCATCGCTGATTAATTTGGTTGGGGGCTGGGGGTGGTGCACGGCCACCCCCAGCAAAATCTGGGAGTGGCTCGACGGCCACCCCACCTGCGGAGTGGCACGCAAGGCACCCCAAGGTGGCCAAGGGTGGCTGCGCGCCACCCCAATGGGTCGAGGGTGGCAGCGAGCCACCAAGATGGCTCCTTGGCCACCCCTTCCCCCAAAGGGGGTGGCTACCAACCGGCAACCAACCCATATTTTTAAAATAATAATAATAATAATTTGTAAATTTTATGGGTATTAATTATCATTTCCCCCCAATGAACTACGACCACTCGATTACCATATACCCCTATAAACTACCAACTTTACATTACAACCCCGACCATCAAATTAAACTATATCATTTCGCTACTAAAACCCACATTCCGTCTGTTAAGGTTCTTTAGTCGGACGGGATCAACCGGCCATCACGTACGTGCGACTAGTTCATAGGTAGGGATTCGGTGGTGAGTGGGTGGGTATTGGGTTAGAATTAACGAAAAATTTCATAAGATTTATTTGAATTAAAGATACTGTACGGGGGGAGGGAAAATATTGAAGGGAAAAGTATTAGGTGAGAGCTAAGGAATCATAGGTGAGCTTAATTTTCCCTAGGGAAAATTAAGCTCGCGTACTAACAAAAATAATTTCAGTGCGCCTACTATCCAGGCGCCCTTATTTAAGTGCGCCGGCTGGCAAGCATCCCTAATTAGGGGCGCCTGCCAGCTAGGCACCCTTAACAAAGGGCGCCTAGCTGGCAGGTGCCTCTAATTAAGGGCGCCTAGATGGCAAACTCCCCTAATTAAGGGTGCTTGCCAGCCAGGTGCACTTAATTAAAGGCACCTAGCTGGCAGGCGCCCCTAATTAAGGGCTCATAAATGGCAAGCGCCCCTAATTAAGGGCGCTTGCCAGCCAGGTGCACTTAATTAAGGGCGCCTAGCTGGCAGGCACCCCTAATTAAGGGCGCTTGGATAGCAGGCGTTTCGAATTAAGAGCGCTTGCAAGCCAGGTGCCCATAATTAGGGGCGCTTGCCAGCCAAGCGCACTTAATTAAGGGCGCTTGCCAGCCAAATGCACTTAATTAAGTGCACTTAGATGGCAGGTGCCCCTAATTAAGGGCGCCTGGATAGTAGGTGTCCCGAATTAAGGGTGTTTGCCAGCCAGACACACTTAATTAAGAGCGCCTGAATAGTAGGCGTCCCGAATTAAGGGTGCTTGCCAGCCAGACACACTTAATTAAGGGCGCCTGAATAGTAGGCGTCCCGAATTAAGGGCGCTTGGATAGTAGGCGTCCCGAATTAAGGGCGCTTCCCAACCAGGCCCCGTTAATTAGGGGCGCTTCCCAGCCAGGCGCACTTAATTAAGGGCGCCTAGCTAGCAGTCGGCCCTAATTAAGGGCGCCTGGATAGCAGGCGTCCCGAATTAAGGGCGCTTGCCAGCCAGGCGCCCTTAATTAGGGGCGCTTGCCAGCCAGACGCACTTAATTAGGGGCGCCTACCAGTTAGGCGCCCCTAATTAAGGGCGCCTAGATAGCAGGCGTTCTGAATTAAAGGCGCTTGCCAGCCAAGCGCACTTTATTAACTAAATTGGGGCATGTCTTATTGGAATGTCCCGAATTAAGGGGACGTTTTTCTGCGCAGGCGTTGCTAATTTTATTTTGTGTCGTTTACACAATAAAACGTCCCTATAAGGGGATGTTTTATTAAACCGCCTCTATTCCAAGCGTTACTAAACCTTGTTTTTTTTGTAGTGCTCTACCCCGAAGAAAATGACCGATTGGATGGGGAAGAATACAAAGAAGATGGGTTTTATCATATGTTTGACGGCCTCTACCCCGAAGAAGATGACCGATTGGATGGGGAAGAATACAAAGAAGATGGGTTTTTTCTCATGTTTGACGGCCTCTCACTACAAAAAAAACAAGGTTTAGTAACGCTTGGAATAGAGGCGGTTTAATAAAACATCCCCTTATAGGGACGTTTTATTGTGTAAACGACACAAAATAAAATTAGCAACGCCTGCGCAGAAAAACGTCCCCTTAATTCGGGACATTCCAATAAGACATGCCCCAATTTAGTTAATAAAGTGCGCTTGGCTGGCAAGCGCCTTTAATTCAGAACGCCTGCTATCTAGGCGCCCTTAATTAGGGGCGCCTAACTGGTAGGCGCCCCTAATTAAGTGCGTCTGGCTGGCAAGCGCCCCTAATTAAGGGCGCCTGGCTGGCAAGCGCCCTTAATTCGGGACGCCTGCTATCCAGGCGCCCTTAATTAGGGCCGACTGCTAGCTAGGCGCCCTTAATTAAGTGCGCCTGGCTGGGAAGCGCCCCTAATTAACGGGGCCTGGTTGGGAAGCGCCCTTAATTCGGGACGCCTACTATCCAAGCGCCCTTAATTCGGGACGCCTACTATTCAGGCGCCCTTAATTAAGTGTGTCTGGCTGGCAAGCACCCTTAATTCGGGACGCCTACTATTCAGGCGCTCTTAATTAAGTGTGTCTGGCTGGCAAACACCCTTAATTCGGGACACCTACTATCCAGGCGCCCTTAATTAGGGGCACCTGCCATCTAAGTGCACTTAATTAAGTGCATTTGGCTGGCAAGCGCCCTTAATTAAGTGCGCTTGGCTGGCAAGCGCCCCTAATTATGGGCACCTGGCTTGCAAGCGCTCTTAATTCGAAACGCCTGCTATCCAAGCGCCCTTAATTAGGGGTGCCTGCCAGCTAGGCGCCCTTAATTAAGTGCACCTGGCTGGCAAGCGCCCTTAATTAGGGGCGCTTGCCATTTATGAGCCCTTAATTAGGGGCGCCTGCCAGCTAGGTGCCTTTAATTAAGTGCACCTGGCTGGCAAGCACCCTTAATTAGGGGAGTTTGCCATCTAGGCGCCCTTAATTAGAGGCACCTGCCAGCTAGGCGCCCTTTGTTAAGGGTGCCTAGCTGGCAGGCGCCCCTAATTAGGGATGCTTGCCAGCCGGCGCACTTAAATAAGGGCGCCTGGATAGTAGGCGCACTGAAATTATTTTTGTTAGTACGCGAGCTTAATTTTCCCTAGGGAAAATTAAGCTCACCTATGATTCCTTAGCTCTCACCTAATACTTTTCCCTTCAATATTTTCCCTCCCCCCGTACAGTATCTTTAATTCAAATAAATCTTATGAAATTTTTCGTTAATTCTAACCCAATACCCACCCACTCACCACCGAATCCCTACCTATGAACTAGTCGCACGTACGTGATGGCCGGTTGATCCCGTCCGACTAAAGAACCTTAACAGACGGAATGTGGGTTTTAGTAGCGAAATGATATAGTTTAATTTGATGGTCGGGGTTGTAATGTAAAGTTGGTAGTTTATAGGGGTATATGGTAATCGAGTGGTCGTAGTTCATTGGGGGGAAATGATAATTAATACCCATAAAATTTACAAATTATTATTATTATTATTTTAAAAATATGGGTTGGTTGCCGGTTGGTAGCCACCCCCTTTGGGGGAAGGGGTGGCCAAGGAGCCATCTTGGTGGCTCGCTGCCACCCTCGACCCATTGGGGTGGCGCGCAGCCACCCTTGGCCACCTTGGGGTGCCTTGCGTGCCACTCCGCAGGTGGGGTGGCCGTCGAGCCACTCCCAGATTTTGCTGGGGGTGGCCGTGCACCACCCCCAGCCCCCAACCAAATTAATCAGCGATGGCCCAAAGGCCACCCCCACCTAAGGGGTGGGATGCGGGCCACCCCATGCTGGCTAGGGGTGGCCGCACGCCACTTCCGGCCATTTCTGGGGGTGGCTCGTTGGCCACCCCCTCCGATCCCTGCCCTCATTTTTTTTTTTAATATTAAAATTAATTTATATATTTAATATATTTATTTACTTTTAAATAAGAATGACATGTATCTATTGGTAATGATGTGATACACTAATGGAATCCATTAACTGCTTTGACAGAATTTAATTGATTACAGGAATTAAATTATTATTGTGGCCTATCTCGATAATTTCTGAATTAGTATTATTTTTGTTTTTATATCACATAGATGAATTTTTAATCTAGACAACCACATTAACTGATTTTGCATTTATATATTTTTTAGTTTAAGTCTTTTTTAAATGTATTTTAATTTTTGTATTTACTTTTTATTTTTATAAATAAATTTATAAGTGTTTTTTAATTTTAATATATTTATATTTTTTGTTTTTGCGAGCGGGAACTTAATTTTCCTTTTGATTCCTCAGCTCCCGCTCTAAGACTTAATTTCTCCCTCAATATATATTTTCCCTAACCTCTCCCCGCGCGGCCTGCCAGTCCCCCCTCTCTGCATCAGGATATATATATATATATCCTGATATATATTTTTGATCCCTAGCCTCTCCCCTCTCCCTCAATATATATCGATCCATATCTCTCTCTACAGCGCCAGTTGCCCCTCTCTCAATCTCGATTTTCCTATCTTTCTCTCCGGCGCCCAGTGACCCGCATGGTTGGCCAACCCACAGGCCATCTTCTCTAGTCGAAACCGGCCTGCCTCTCTCTACGTTCCTGTACTAGTGAGTCTCTCTCTGTCTCTGTTTTTCTTTGTATCTACTGTCTCTTTAAGTTGTCGATTTAGGATTCTAATAGTCAAATTTTTGATGTATTATAATTTTTAGGAGAATTAGAGATTTTAAATTCAGCAAATTTTTCTCTGCTTTTAGGGTGTAGTTGGTTTGTTGAATGCAGCAATCACAATTTTGAAGAATCTCCGTGGTTGTCTTGTAGTGTTCTTTCAAATTTAATTCAGTTTTGATTTCACTGTGCAGTTCGTTCGTAATACCTTCTTCTTTTTTTTTCTTTTTTTTTTTTAATTTTATTTTGTTGTTTTTCCTTATCCTTTATTAGCATGTTTCCTTGTTTTTCCTCTTCATTGATAGTACCAGAATAGTCTGCTTTACTATCCAAAATTACTCGTCGAGATTGGTGTCATTTTTTGAATTTTAATTGTCTTATCCACCAGATAGATCTTATCTTTGCCATAAAATTTATCTTATCATCAGGAAATTATTAGTCAATCATCTGATTTTCGAAAAAAAAATAAGTTTTAAAGTATTTATCTCATGATAATTAAGGTGCCACTTTCAACTAATAAAAATCTTCTCACACATACTAGCTAGAAATTTGAGATCAAATAATATTTTCATTAGGAGAAAATACTTTGCACGGATGTGTTGAAAGGGTAGAAAAATATATAGCATCATCAATAGTGATCTACTCCATTGAAGTCCCCTTCTACTGCTAAATTTTGACTATTGTATCATTTTGAAATTTGTTTATGGGCACTAGGTAAAACAGTAAAGAAAATTTATTTTAGAGTCAAAACCAAATAAGGCAAATCTAAACTCTTAGCTAATCATCAATCATGCAATCTAAGGAAAAGGTGTCTTAAATAATAATCAATAAGAGTAAGACATGCCTCCCAAAAAGTTATCTGCTCCAAAAAATTAAATTCTAAGCATTTCACCATGTAACATAGCAGTTTCCTCAATACAGACATTGAGGACAAAGTTGTATGTGATTAACTTGTATATTTAATTTGTGTATGCATGTGTTTATTTTTTCAAAAACACTATAATATTGTAAGTCTTTATGAGTCGATTAGTTGGTGCGTAACACTTTTCCATATTCTATATAAATATAGGAGAAGATGAGGGCTCTGAGTTCACAAGACATTGCAGTAAGCTCAAGCTTGACACATGGATCAATAAATTGGGCAACCGACGACGCTTATACCAAGGTCATGGAGAATGCAGAATACACTGGCCGTTTACGAGCAATATATAATTTTTGTGAACTCTTTTAAGAGGTGGTACACTTTGTGTTTATGATATCGTTTTGGTTATTTTATTTTATATGTATGGTACAATTTTTGTTAACTCTTTAAGATGTGGTACTCTTTGTGTTTATGACATCATCATTTTGGATTTAGATGTCTTATGAGATATGAGATTGTATATATGGATTAGATATGTATTATATATATATATATATATATATATATATATATATAAGATTGTTTGAGATTGATGAATGGAGAAAATATTTATGGATTAATTCAATATTTATGGAGAAAATACGCAATACAATATTGTATTGCGTATTGTATATCAAGAGAATATAAAAAAAATTTATGGATTGCATGGGAAAAATATTTTCTCTATATATTAATTATTGGAGGCGCTATGCGGCGTGGAAGTGCTCCCATATAGAAATAGGGGCCCTTTACACGCAAGCGCCCCCTTGCCCACCTGAGCACTCCATTTTTATAATGAGGGCGCTTCTTAGGCAAGTGCCCCCATTTAAAAAAGGGGGCGCTTCCTAGGCAAGCGCCCCATTTAAAAAAGGGGCGCTTCCTAGGCAAGCGCCCCCTTTTAAAAAAGGGGGCGCTTGCCTAGGAAGCGCCCTCATTCTAAAATTGGGGCGCTTGATTAGGAAGCGCCCCCTTTTTTAAATGGGGGCGTTTGCCTAGGAAGCGCCCCCATTTAAAAACGGGGGTGCTTGCCTAGAAAACGCCCCCATTTAAAAACGGGGGCGCTTGCCTAGAAAGCGCCCCCATTTAAAAAAGGGGACGCTTGCCTAGAAAGCGCCCCCATTTAAAAAAAGGGGCGCTTGCCTAGGAAGCGCCCCCATTTAAAAAAGGGGGCGCTTGCCTAGGAAGCGTCCCTATTTAAAAAAGGGGGCATTTTTCACAACTAAGCGCCCCCTTTTAAAAAAGGGGGCGCTTTGTTCAAAACATCCCCTTTTTGAGGCGCTCTTTAGTAAAAAAACGTCTCAATCTTAAATTCTAGTCGCCATAAAAACCGACGTGTCCCAAATGCCCCTAATCAAGCGTTGCGAAATCAATATGGACATTTTTTTAGCCAAAAATGCCCCAAATAACCATGTCGCTAAACCTTGTTTTTTTTGTGGTGTCTACCTCAAAGATGATCAATTGGAAGAGGAAGAGTCCACGGATGACATCGCCAATTATGAAGAGGGTGGTGAAGACCTTTTAGGTGAAGTGCCTAATTTTAATGGTGAAGAGGTTGATTATGTTGATTTCCTTAGTGTTAAAGATATTTTAAATTCTCCTAACAAAGATTATGGTGAGTTTTATGCGGATGAGGAAAATTATATGTTCACAAGGGAAACAATGGCTGACCCATTCTTAAGTATTTTCATGGCATATGGAAGGGAAAAGGAGAGAGATAAGTACGGTAAATCCGAAGTATTGCCAAGTGGTGTGTGGGGCAGTCACGACAACCGTCAAGGTATTCTGATGATGTGGAGCATCACGCTTATTATGAAGTGTTGTCTTGTTTTGATCTTGAGGAAGGGCGAGTGGAACGACTTGATAGGGCATCCGAAGGACCGTGGAAAGAACCGGCCGAATTCAAGGATGAATTCTCTCCAACAGGGGAGAATGATGCAGATTGCGTAGCCGTCAGTTTGTTTTGTTTTCTAAACAGTGTTTATTTCGTTATTTTATTAGGTTTAGGTTTTTGGGGGTATTTATGTCATATTTTATTATGTTTAGGGTTTTGAGCTATAACTATATGCTTATAGCATCCACAGAAAATTAGTTTATGTTGATTATTGATTTTGTTGAATAAGAAACCTCAGAGTTGAGCATTCTTCTTCTTTTTTTTCTTCAAAACCTAGAGAGTATCTAACTTTTGTCAAGAAGATTTCTTAGATCATTGATAGAATCAAGATCTAGAAGTATTTATCTGTTGCTTACTGCAGCCCACTAAGTCACACTGCATCACTAGCCTATCTAGGGTGGCCGACATGCCACCCTAGAAGGGCGGAGGTGGCCAAACGGGCTACCCCCATCCCAACTAGGGTGGCTGGCGAGCCACCACCATGGGCTGGGGTGGCCGCACGGGCCACCCCTAGCCCATCTTAATTGTTCGATATAACATGCTTTTTATTTGATATTTGCCAGAGGTCGTTTCGTATATGAGATTTTTTGTTTATTTGTATGATTTACTCGGATTTTTAGATATTTTTTTAAAGTACTTTTTATGCTTTTTATTTTTATTTTTTATGCTTTTGAAAGCAGAAGAAGGCAATAATTTATTTGATTATTATACAAAAAAGGGACTTCGAATCACCTAAGAGATAATTAAGATTGAATATAATGTGTGATGATTATTTGATTGCATTGTTGACTGAAATATTTTTTATTATTTTGCTATGTACTTTTTTTAAGGCTCATAATTATATGGGTTTTATAATTTGTATGAAAAATAATAAGTATAACACTAATAATATTAATGATTCTTACTAACTTTCTATTAATGCTTTGATAATCACAATCTAGGTTTTCTTTTAATTATTTTTTTCTTTATATTTTTCGTTTTAAACTATACATATGAGAACAAAGATTTTAACATGTTTTAATTTATATGGATTAAACTAATTAAAGTTAAAAGCCTAATGATATATAATAAAATTTTATACGACTTATACATTTATACAATGCTCTGTGCATGACTGTGTCATTATATTGAGTAATATATTGGTGTATAACCTTTAGTATGTCTTTTATTTAAAAGGGCGTGATAGTTTTTTATTTATTTATTTTATTTATTATTTTTTTTACAACCTATAATGAAAAGTTTGATAGAGATGTGTTTAAATTTTGAAATTAAACTATAACAAAGAATCTTGCGCATATTTTTTTCTACAACTAAAGTACTTTTTTAAATGTTCATAATTTTGAGTTTTAGTTGTGTTGAAATCTAATAAGTATTACACCAACAATATTAGAGATTCTTTCTAATTTTATATTAATGTTTTGATTAAGCAAAATTCAAGTTTTCCTCTTGCAATTATGAAAAGTAAATTTTATAATACTTATGAAAAGTACGATTATAATATTTTTTAAATTTTATAATTAAATTGTAACGAAGAATCCCACGCATTGCGCAAGTTATAAGCTAGTTACAAATAAAACTTAAGCCCAAGTTAAAAACATCACAAATGGGGTCGTACAATTTGCACCATGCCCTGTGGTACCTATTCCAAAAACATGTTGATGCCATAACCTAGCTAACACGACTCCATCATAGGCTTGAGAGTCTAGATTGCCTAATCCATAGCTCCCAAATTTGAGAGGCGAAAAATGAAAGTGAGTGATAGCTAAGGGATTAAGATCCGATGTAATATCCTTATTTTAGTACATTGTAATAGGGCAAGTGTAGGGAGGGTTCCACCTGCTCGAGCATGTGCTTAGGCAGCTCGAGATACCTAGGAACTCACCCGAGCAGGTAAGGCCCTCTCCTACACTCACATACCCCTACCACATTGCAATGCAATGGGGCAAAGAGCCAAAGATATTGAACCGAATTTCTATCTACAACTCAATAAGTAATACACCCAATTATTTTAATGCAGTTGAATTAAAAAAAAAAAAAAAATGTGTCGTAAAGAAATAAAAATAAGTTCAAAAAATGTTTCGTATAATAAACTTCATTCATTGACATAAATCTTACATTTCTAAACCTATTAAAAGTGTTTCAAGTAATGAAATTTTCTTCTTAAGGCTTCACATAAACTTGAAATTTCTGAGCTCATAAAAACTTCGTTTCACTTGTTACTTATGGCCTTACATACAATTATGTCCCGTATACATGGACCTGTGCGTAATTCTGAAGGACTCATTCTCAACCCATGGTCATGGGTTGAGTCATTTTGGACCACATGATTAACTATGAGTGCACTTAGTGTGGCAAAACATTGGTGATGGGTCACACTGGATAATGCTGTTATTTGTTTTATGAATAATGTTAAAAATTACATTTTTATCCCACAATGCAGACTTAGGGTCCGTTTGGGAGTGAGATTTCAATAAGTATAATTTTAAAAATTGCGTTTTTAAAGTTTGCGTTTTTGAAATCGTTACTTTTTAAAATCGCACAGGCGTTTGGTAAAACATGTTAAGAAATACTTTTTTTATCAATTGAGTGTTTGGATAACATTAACATATAATTGCGGTTTCATGACCATATAGATAAATATTGCCCCAAATATTTTTTTAAGCGAAATCATGATTTTGGTTTAAATTCGCATTTTTTCAAATAAATACCTTCTAGACAGCTTATAAAAATCGCAGATTTTTTCACGATTTAAAAATTTGCGTTTTTAAAATCGCAATTCCAAACACTCTAAAATTGAGATTTGGTTTAAAAACGCAGAATATTTTTTGCGGACCCTTAGTCGTGTCACATGCTATTGATTTTATGGTAATTACAATTATTATTATTATTATTATTATTATTATTATAACTACTTGCTAGGCTGCAAAATCCCGAATCTAGTAATTTATGGAGCCTCACGATGTTCTGCCCGATAGAAATAATGGAATGTTGATGGAAATAATCCTTCGAGTAATGCTAGGGACCATCTTTTTATCCTCTTTTTATCATTCTAAAGCTGATGTGGCTTTTAAAATCACAATTAAATTTTAGATGAATAATACTTGAATTTTGATCCAATGATGATTTTGAAAGCCACATTAGCTTTAGGAGGATAAAAAGATGGTCCATAGCATTATTCTAATGCTTCATCATGGACAGCTCAATGCTTCTCTACATTATTTTATGGGAATGGGCAGCTTTTATAAATGGTTTATAGATGGCCTTCGCTTTCCAAGCTCTCTTTGTTTTATGCTAACTAGCACATAAATCGTGCTATGTGCGAGATTCTTTATTATAATTTAATTTCAAAAACTAAACGCATCCGATCTTACTTTTTATTATAAGTTAAAATAGATGTGTGCAAAAATCTATGACGCCTTTTTTAATAAAAATACATACTAAATATTATACACCAGTACATTACTGAACATGTACTTTTTCTTTTTTGAAGTGTACCAAACTTGTACTTAATGAAAAGTATAAAAGAAAAAAAAAATAGCAAAAAGAAAACTTGAATTCTGATTATCAAAATATTAATAGAAAATTAGTAGGAAACTCTGATATTGTTGATGTGATATCTCTTTAGTATTTCGAAAGAGTTTTTATTCTTTTTTTGGCACAAAAATCAAATAAACACTCTATAATCTTCCATTAGCCCACTAATCTAAACAATTTATTATCTTAATTCAAAAGTTGCAATTTTCGTCAAATAACAAACTGAAAAAAATAAACAACCTACAAATACAGTTAATAGTCAATTATAATTGTTTGGAAAGGGTTGTGTTATTCTTATTAAGGATTCGTTTGAAATTGCAGTTTTAATAAGTTCGATTTTAAAATTGATTTTTTAAAAAATTGCGTTTTTGAAAGGTTAAAAATAAGAATTACTTCGGGATTGAGTTTTTAGGTTATTATTGTTGAAGAGTGGAGAGAGAAAAAAGAAAAAAGAAAAAAGTTAATTCTTGAAGTTGTAGTTTTTCTCAAATAAAAAACATACACATGGAAGATTAAGAAGAAGAATTACTTCAGGTTGATTTTTTAGGTTGTTATATTTGAAGAGTTGAGAGAGAGACGTGGGAAGAGAGAGAGAGAGAAACAAAAAAGAAGAAGTTAAATCCGTGAGAGAGAGAAAAAAAATCCGAAATAATTAGGGGATCTTTATTTTGTAGGCCTTATTATTTTGTAGATAATCTATTATTAATCAAATAAATCTATTCAACACTTTCAAAAAAATGCTAGAAAATTCGTGTAAATCACATAAATGAAAAAAAAAATATATCCAATAAAATATTCAAATGAATTAAATCATAAAATCTTATTGGTGTGATACCTATTATATTTCAATACAATGAAAACCTTCTAGAGAAACAAACATAAAAATAATCAATTTACTGTCGTGAAAAATTTATACATAGATACACAAAGATAAATCCAAGCAACAAAATTTTCAATTAAATAGAAGCCCTAAATGGAATCTGTTACACATAAACCCATTACTTGGGCCCATGGGTTAGAAGCCCAACATTCCAAAAAAGCCTGATACATCCGAATGGGCCCTCTGAATGTGACCCAGCATGAAACAGTAAATGCGAGGTCGTTTGTTACACTCTCGGTCGACCGAGGATCAATCCCTCTGCCACAACGAATCTCCCACACCTAACATTCAGGTGCATCTATTACAGTTAGGATACAATTCGGTTGTATGGACAACTCACACATGGCAGGATCATCGGAACGGTTACAATCTACTTATAAAGGACCTTAACAATTATGCGCCATCCTCGGAATCCAATCAATGTAGTAACGGACTCTTACCGATCATAATGACAGGAGACACAACTAATAACTCCACAGGCTGTTACGCCCAAATCTTGGTTCCTCCGCCCAGTCATCATAGCCACCTCTGCATAATCAACTATAAAGACCTCACTTTAGAGGTACGCAAGGAGGACTCCAATCTCTTTACTGAATCCGCACAAAAACTGACTTAAGCATCGGAGGAGGAACCGCCTACCATCCCCGGCACGTCCTCTTAACGTGTGTTCTAGTTTTGTAGGTTTGATAGGTAGCACCAAAGAAGAAAGGATTGGCTTGGATTCCCCTTGGGTCCACCGTACCGGAAACTGTCCCAACAATTTGGCGCCATCTATGGGAACGACTAAGCCATTCTTACAAAAATAATATCTGCAGTAATGGTGAACACAAGGTCAAGAAGACGAGCCTGCACCGAAGAACCACCAATCCAGGCCAATCAAAGGCCACCATTGGCGCATCAGAACGCCAGTGACATGGAGTGCATAGCTTCTCTCGAAGCGCAAATGGCACTTCTAATCCAGCAAAACGAAGAACTGCGCCTCTAATTTCCCTCTCCATCTCAAATCAATCAGGCTGAGCATTCAGATGGGCAAGGAAATCACGGTCATCGCTCCGATAATCGAGACCTCCATTATGACGATCACAGCCAACAAGGTGAGAGTCACCATCCCCTGCACAACCACACCCGTCAAGGCAAAAACTCTCGTAACACGGTGAAACCTCAGCAATCACGGCTCTGTAAAGGGAAGTAGGCAAAGCCTTGGTGGAACTTAAGACAAAGCTTGAGGCTATGGAGAAGAAGGAAAGTACAAGACTGCAGTGGTGAGCAAGCTCTTCACCGGGATGGAGACGCCCTTCACCAAACAGGTAATTGATCACCCGCTCCCCAATAAATTTAAGACACCTTAGATCCCGAGCTACAGTGGAGTCGGAGATCCGACCGAACAACTGGAGAATTACCAGATGCACCTTACGTTGCACGCCATACCCGACGAAATTGCATGCAGACATTTTCCAACTACGCTCTCCGAAAACGCTAGGGAATGGTTCCGAAGCCTGGCACCCAATTCTGTGGGTACCTTCGAAGATTTGGCTTGAATCTTCCTTACTTCCTGGGTTCCAGAGAAAGAAAGAAGCCTTCCGGGTATCTACTGACGCTCCACCAACGAGAGGGGGAGAGTTTGAAGGAGTTCATGATTCGGTTCAACATCGAAAAACTGAAGGTAGAGGATCCCATTGATGGCGTAATCTTCTTCGCCATCTACAATGGCATCTCACCTGAGGAGTCAGTAGCAAGGAAAATCTTGAGAAGACAACCAAACAACCTCTAGGAGCTGTTAGATAAGGTGGAGGAATTTATTAACGAGGAAGAAACCTTGAAAGCAATGAGGTCAGCTTGGAAGACTCCCAAGAAATTGGAAGAGAAGAAGAGGAGGGATCATCCGGGGCCCAACGCACCAAAACCCTTCAGGAAGAAGTTCAACAATTGCAATTTCACTCCGCTCAATGCCAACATTTCCGAGGTCTTGATGGAAATCAAAAAAGATCCGGAATATCAAAGACCTCCTGGGGCTCCACAAAATCAGAACTTAGATCACTATTGTGAGTTCCACGAGGTCAATGGGCATTACACAGAAGGCTGCATTGCTTTGTGGCATCTCATCTAAAAGTTTATCAAAAATGGTAAACTTGTAACACCCTTGCTCCAAGTGGTATGATATTGTCCGCTTTGGGCCAAGCCCGCACGGTTTTATTATTGGGTTTACCCCCCGAAAGGCCTCATACCATTTAGAGAGAGTATATTCCATATAAACACATCATCTTTTCCATGCCCAGGCAATGTGGGAAGTCACAATTACCCCCTCTTAGGACTCAGCGTCCTCGCTGGCGACTCTCATGGGCTTGTGCACGCTCCCCCCATCTCAGGCTAGGCTATGGTTCTGATACCATGTGTAACAGGGGAATGATATTGTCCACTTTGGGCCAAGCCTGCACGGTTTTATTATTGGGTTTACCCCGCAAAAGGCCTCATACCATTTAGAGAGAGTATATTCCATATAAATACATCATCTTTTCCATGCCCAGGCAATGTGGGACGTCACAAGTAGCGATTTTAAAAACACAATTTTTAAAATCGCACTTATTGAAACCGCAATCCCAAACAAACGCTTAATGTTGTTGAGAAGGAAAAATTAAAATAAAAATTAATCAAACTAAATTTACTGAAAATAGGAGTCATTTTGTATTAGAGTTTAATTTAATTTAGTGTCGCCTTGGTTTGGAAACCAATCAAGCAATTCATGAACAGCTCAATCTTGAATCGAAGTTTGGTTTTACTCAAAAGTAAATTCAATCAGTAAATTAAAAATTTTGGGTTAAATGCATATTTAATCCATTTAGTTTATTACTTTATCAAGAAACCCTTATGGATGTTTAACATGCTTTTCACTTTTTATCAAAGTGGTCCTTCCATTTATGTACAATAGCAAGTAGCAACGCCTTTATTATTGTTTTTTTTTACACGTGGTAGAAAAATCCGTTAGTTTTTTTATCCCAAAAAAAAAAAAAAAAAAACTCGTTAGTTTTTTAGATATGAAATTATCATTTTTATACTATGTGGAGAAGCATTGAGCTGCCCATTATATATATATATATATATATATATATATATATATATATATATATATATATAAGCCGAATCACTCTCAGAAGTGCCTTAATATTGCGACCTGTGGCGTGAAGCCACTTTTTTAAGGAAAATGCTAGGTGTTCTTCTGGTGTCCTCTCAATTGTGAAGTGGCTTTTAAAATCACCAATAGATTAAAAGTCAATAATGATAATCTCAAATTTAATGGTAATTTTAAAAGTCACATTATAGTTGGGAGGACACCAGGAGAACACTAGAAGAACACCTAGCATTTCTCTTTTTTTAATGCATAATTTTTGACCGGTTTTTTATGAGTGAACCGATTTTTCAATAGTGAACCAGTAATTAAATTAGCTTAATTAAAGGCAGTTAATTATATTTCGATAATTTTCCTTATATGTGATTTCATTAAATTCAAGCATTTAATGCACAATATTAAGTATTATTAATATCCAAATCAAATAAGGAAACAAATAATACAAATCAAATTATTATGTATTAATACTTTTAGTCACTTAAATATTTTTAATTCAAATTTAGAAAAGGCTAGAAGACGATTTTTTTTTTTCTACATATACTTTGTGCATGTAATAATAGATAATTTATAAAATAAGAAAAACACAACCATCTCCAAGCAATTATAATTGAGTATTAACTGTATTTGTAGGTTTATTTTTTTTCAGTTTATTCTTCGATGAAAATTGCAACTTTTGAATAAAGATAATTAATTGTTTGGATTTTTAGTGGGCTAATGGAAGATTATAGTGGGCTAAAGAATAAAAACTCTTTTGAAACACTTAAGAGATAATTAAACATTGAACCTGAGATGATTTATCTAATCGCGTTAAATGCTGAGTGCAATATTTTGTTTTATTAGGTACTTATAAAATAAAAAGATTTTGTTTATTTTTGCACTGTATTTGATTATGTTGGGACCATTTCCGGTACGGTGGACCCAAGAGGAATCCAAGCCAATCCTTTCTTCTCTGGTGCTACTTGTCAAACCTACAAAACTAGAACACACGTTAAGAGGACGCGCTAGGGGTGGTAGGCAGTTCCTCCTCCGATGCTTAAGTCAGTGTTTGTGCAGATTCAGTATAGAGCTTAGAGTCCCCCTTGTTTACCTCTGAAGTGAGGTCTTTATAGTTGATTATGTGGAGGTGGCTATGATGACCGGGCGGAGGATTCGGGATTTGGGTGTAATGGCCGGTGGAGCTAATATTCATGTCTCCTGTCATTATGATCGGTAAGAGTCCGTTACCTACGTTGATCGGATTTCGAGGATGCTGCATAACTGTTAAAGGTCCTTTATAAGCAGATCGTAACCGTTCCAATGATCCTGCCATGTGTGAATTGTCCATATAGCCAAATTGTATCCTGATTGTAATAGATGCCCCTGGATGTTAGTGGGGGAGATTCGCTGTGGCAGACGGATTGATCCTCGGTCGACCGAGAGTGTAACAAACGACGTCGCATTTGCTGTTTCATGCTGGGTTGCATTCATAGGGCCCATTCAGATGTATTGGGCTTTTTTGGAATGTTGGGCTTCTAACCCATGGGCCCAAGTGATGGGTTTATGTGTAACAGTTACCCCCCAAATTCCTTTTGCCGAGATGGGAGGAGAGAATTCAAACTTTCGATCTTCTTATAGCGTTCCTTCCTCGAGGATTGTCCGTTCAAGTGTCGTACTCTACTCAATTCCTTTTAGCTATTGTTCTTGGCATTTTAACCATTTATGGAACCTGACATTTATGAGCCCTGGATGTTTAGCAATCTGTTGCACTTTTTCGTATCTTCAAATTTTTTGTCTTTATCCATGTAAATGCACCGTTGTCTTGCCCACGCATCCCTTTAGGAGTGGTCCGCGGATGGAAGCAAGAATCAATAAAATAGGTGTCGTTTCGTGAGTGATACTGGTGTGGCGTTTCCCGAAAGGAAAGATAGCTTAAGTCTCTTTGGTTCAGGCGTGACTGCAAGCTCATGATGTTTCCGCATTAAATGCCTTGTGCTTTGCCCTAGGTTTCCCCTTTTATAAAGATTTTTTGTCGACTCCCATTGCTTAAATCTTACAAATCCATATTCATCTTACAAGAGATCAGTGCGTTTTGATTCTCTTGTGACCATGTCTTCCCAAAAGTTTCCAACAAATGCTAGCAAAATTGCCGAGGAGCAGTCGCCGGAGATTCCTCTGCTTCGTCGCTTAGACGGTTCTTCTTCCAAAGTGCGTCTGATTGGCGAAGCGTCTTCTTCATCCTTACAACTGGATTTCCTTCGTCGGCAAAGATCCTATTTTTCGTTGGAGGATGAGAGGGTGCTCTGCCATAATTACGACATTCCTTCGTCGATTTCTCTACATTTTCCATATGGCTCTACCAGAATGGTCAGCGGTCCTAGAGACATATGCATTCACGAATGTATGTTTATGGCAAGGGTTCGTCTGCCCTTTTCTCCCCTAGTGAGGGTGATGTTATCTTTCTTAGGAGTAGCTCCTATACAACTAATGCCAAATGGTTGGTGTTATTTTCTGGCTATGCTTCTGTTGTGGCCTTCCGTATTCCCAGGGAAGAGTTTGTCGATCCCGGAGATTCTGAACATATATGGTCCCCATTTTTATTCTACTTCCAAAACGGTAACTTTCATGGTTCGCGGGAAGAACCAATTTATCGAGCTCGGGAGAACATACTCCAATAATAAGCATTGGGCAGAGCAGTTCTTCTACATATCTGGAGCTTGGGAGGCGTCGACGTCCGAGGTTCTGCCTCTGCAGCATTCCATGCCCCGAGAATGGGGTACCTCACGAGAGAGCTATAAGTGTTCTGATTTTTTTTTTTGCATGCTTAAAATGTTCTTATTTCCTTTTTCTTGGCAGGGAAAGAATGCCCTATATTGGATTCAGAGCAGCAAGGTTGGGTCGATTACATCCTGGAGTACTCTCAGCTTCCTGAGAATGCGGACCGGATGCTTTTTGATAGCATTGTTACTGACTCCGCTTTACGTGAACATATGGGGTACCAGATTTTGGATGACAAGGTCGTCTGGGATCGTCAAGGGAATCCCAAAAGGTCAAATCCGTCTGGCGACAAAGCTGTTCCGATGTCGCCTACTCGGCCTCCATAAAAAAAGAGTCGAGCACATAAGAATGTTTCCTCCTCGGGCAAGCCGATTGCTACTGCAGTTTCTGCTCCGAGAGATTCGGACTTGGCTCCTAAGTCTTCACGCCCCCGAGTTCAGGGTTTGGTTTCGCCAAATCCGGTTGCTGAGACTGGCATGTCGGGGTCCAAGAGAAAAGCTGACAAGGGCAAGCGCCCCTGGAGCCGCTTTCGAAGAAAGGGCGTGTGGACAAGTCTAGAGAACTTCTGGACATGCTATCTTCCGTTCGATCAGATTCTGTTCCGATAACTTTTAGTCCTCCTCGTAGCTCGGATGAGGCTTCAAAGCCTATTTCTTCTTTAGCGGAGGCTGCTCCTCTCCATGTAGTTCCTTTGGATGTGCAGCCTCGGGAGCTAGGAGAGCTAGTGGCCACGCGGCGTGAAACCCGCGCTTCGTCTTCTCCTGAGGATAGACCTATAGACCCCCTGACTGAACCGTCCAACCTGGCTCCCATGTATTGAGGGCACCCTTAGGGGGCATTCTAGAAAGAGTTTGCCAATAATCTGGTCATTCGCCTCGGGTTTGGGTGGGAACCCTTTGTCGGCCATCACCAGGTTGCTTCTAGCGGATTATACCCAAGGAGAGGGTCGGTTTACTCCGAAGGTGTTGGTGGACAAGTTGATCCATTGTCATTACTCGGTGAGTTATTTGCACTTCATTTTCTGAATATCTTTGTTGTTTCTGACGTAAAATTTTTTCTTGTGTAGTGCTCCACCCTCATTGCGGGTTAGTACAAAGAGCTCCAGGAAGGCTAGTGGGAGTATGCTAATGAGAGGGCCACTCTTCGGGACCTGGTCCGTAAAATGAGCAACCGACCAGAGGCCTCTAGTTCTCAGGATCCTAACTCTAAAGTGGAGAATCTTCATCGTCTGTTAGCTAAAAGGGAGAACGAGCTTTTCGAGAACAAATTGAGGCTCAATGAATAAAAATCGGCCAATGTTCAACTCTAGATGCACCTAGATATTGCCGACCAAAAAAATAAGGAGTTAGCAGAATGTGTCGAGGGGGCGGAGCTCATGGTTGCTCAATCAGCCGTGAAGAATGAAAAAATAGTGGAGGAGCTTCATCAGATTCGGGTTTCCAAAAAATTTTTGAGACTCTTGAGGGTCAGTTATCCTAGTCGGAAGACATTCACGAGAAGCTTGTAGGTGATTTGGAAACTTCCCAGGCCTGGTGTAATCAATTTCGCCGAGGGTACCATTATTGGAAAGCTAAAGTGGTCTATTATCTTGCGAAGCTGTTGTTTTTTCCCTGGCTTCGGGATTTGCTGTGGGCTCGTGGATTTCATTGGGGCTTCGAGAATCATTGATATCTAACCATCCATAGGGATCAATTTGACATTGACCCCATCACAGTGGAATCAAATTTCTTGGAGGTACCTGCTACTACTATTGACGCGATGGTTGATGCAGGTAGAGAATTGATTCCTGATGCTCCGAAAATCAATATGCATGGGTTACGGCCGGCAGTGAACTTACCCCTCGAGCCTTTCGGTCCCGAGATCGTTATAGATGATGATGCTGATGATGTGGGAGCGGCTCCTCATACTTAAATTTCTTCTTATTTTTGCTTCCATTGTATATATTTGAACTGCTTTTGAACTTTGAACTTTGGTGTTTCTGGATACCTTATGAATGTCTTTTGATACTCTGAATGCCTTTCTTTTATTTATTTTTTTTAAAATTTTTTATTTCTGGATTTTTTATATTTCCGGATAATTTTTGAATGATTTTGAGTATCTTTATTGCTATATTCTGTGGTCGAATGTTCTACCCCTCATGGCCAAGGATTAAAATGTAATTTTAATCCTCAGTCATTAAATTCTTCAGGGACCTTTTGGTATCTGTCGTTTCAGATTTCGGAGGTCATCATTATCTTGCACGGCCTTCCATGGCAGAAACGTGTAGCATTGTCTTTTGGATTTTAGGCTGTGTTGTTTGGATTTCCTAGGTGGTTCTGCGCGGGATGTCTTCTCGCATTTAAGATCACTTGTTATTATCCAGAGGCTTTGTGCTATAAATATCCCTTTTGGGTGTAAGGTATTTCCACTTAACTGACTTTGACTTTTCTCTTGCTTTGACTTATTTCTTCATGGCTTCGGTTTCTTAATCTTGGAGTTTTGGCGGAGACGGAGTCGTCGGCTGCTTCCACCGCCTATGCTCCTATTGGGGATGTCGCTTTCTAATCCTGTCCACCAGTTGAGCGGCTTCATTCTCGTGTTCCTCGCAGTTCTAACGCAGAAATTACCAAACTATGCTTGTTCTTGGAGACATGGGAACAATGATTGGTGGACCACTCCAACTAGCTATCGAAGTTGACGGCCGATGTTGAAGTGAAGGACTATCAGATAGCCTGGAAAGATCGGCAGCTAGAGTCATGAGACTGGCGGATCATAGATCTCGAGGCTTATCTCATTAGTATTCATGAGAACAAATGGAAGAAAGCCTCTGATTTTTATTCTGCCACTCGATTGTTTTTGCAGGAGGAGGAGAAGTGCCAGAGACTTCGTAGAAAATACCGGTTCAGGAAGGCCAAGGCTCTTGAGAAAAATGGTCCATCAAGTGAAGGTCACCAAGAGTAGCCTTCGATATAAACGACAATGGCTTGTCAAAGGCCTTAAGTTTCTTGTTCATCATATTCCCGGGTGTTGACCCAAATGCGATTCTTTGTACAACATCCTTCCGGATGTAGAGTACCTGGTCGAGTCCGGATGTGATACTTTTGATGTAGTTGGGTTTGTATGCGGTGATAGCAGACGAATGTCTTTGGCTAAGTCTGTTGTAGCTTGATTTTTCGTGTAATGTCTTTGACTTGATCTTTTATGACTGTTGTAATTGAATCTTTTGTAATGAAATATTTAATGAAATTTTTACCTTGGATTCTGTTGATGTGCTACATGCTGCTTTTCCATCTTGATCTTTGCTGGAGTTGTTTGATGAATCCTTTTCTTGGTGTTGTTTGTTCGTTTGGCTTGGATTACCTAGTTGTGTCCAGGTTTGAGGAGTTTCGCTTACTCCTTCTCTTTCGAGGAAAGGGAATTTTTTTTTTGTTAAGGGTTTCCTCCCTTGTTTCCAAGACGAGGAATTTTTTTTGCTAAGGGTTTACTCATTTCCAAGACGAGAAAATTTTTTTGCTAAGGGTTTACTCCCTTGTTTTCGAGATGAGGGATTTTTTTTCGCTAAGGGTTTACTCCCTTGTTTCTGAACCGAGGGATTTTTTTTGCTAAGGGTTTACTCCCTTGTTTCCGAGACGAGAGATTTTTTTTTGCTAAGGGCTTACTCCCTTGTTTCCGAGATGAGGGATTTTTTTTCGCTAAGGGTTTACTCCCTTGTTTCCGAACCGAGGAATTTTTTTTGCTAAGGGTTTACTCCCTTGTTTTTGAGACAAGGGATTTTTTTGGCTAAGGGTTTACTCCCTTGTTTTTGAGACAAGGGATTTTTTTTGCTAAGGGTTTACTCCCTTGTTTCCGAAATGAGGGATTATTTTTGCTAAGGGTTTACTCCCTTGTTTCAGGGACGAGGGATTTTTTTTTGCTAAGGGCTTACTCCCTTGTTTCCGAGATGAGGGATTTTTTTTTCGCTAAGGGTTTACTCCCTTGTTTCCGAACCGAGGGATTTTTTTTGCTAAGGGTTTACTCCCTTGTTTCAGAGAGATGAGGGATTTTTTTTTGCTAAGGGTTTACTCCATTGTTTTCGAGACGAGGGATTTTTTTTGCTAAGGGTTTACTCCCTTGTTTTCGAGACGAAGGATTTTTTTTTACTAAGAGTTTACTCCCTTGTTTTCGAGATTAGGGATTTTTTTTGCTAAGGGTTTACTCCCTTGTTTCCAAGAGGAGGAGTTTTTTTTGCTAAGGGTTTACTCCCTTGTTTCCGAGACAAGAGATTTTTTTTTGCTAAGAGTTTACTCCCTTGTTTCCAAGACTAATGCAAGACAGGAAATTTGTCACCAGGCCCGATGGTCGTTTGGACCAAGGGTTCTCCAACGCTCAAGTAAGTCATCGTGAATAGACTTTATATTGAAATATTCAAGAATTACAAGAAATAAAATAAAATGGAAAAATTACTAGTTGTATTTTTTCAGATGATCGGCATTCCAGGGTCTCGGCAGTGGCTTTCCTTTCGCATCCTGTAAGTAATAGTCTCCTTGCCGGTGACTTCGAATGACTTTGTACGGCCCTTCCCATGTTGGTCCTAGTTTTCCTGCCGTTGGGTCCCTAGTGGCTATGCTAACCTTCCGTAGGACCCAATCTCTAGTCTTGAATTGTCTCGTCTTGACTTTTTTATTGAAATATCTGGCCGTTCTTTGTTGATAAGCAGCCATCATTGTTTGAGCATTGTCCCTCTTTTCTTGGAGCAAATCCAAGCTTAACTTCATTCCCTCTTCATTCATCTCGGGGTTGTAGTGCTTCACTCGAAAGTTGATCGAGCCGATTTCTACCTGGATGACTGCCTCGGATCCGAATGTCAGAGAGAAAGGGGTTTCTCCCGTCGGCATTTGGGTGGTTATTCTGTATGACCATAGCACTTCTGGAAGGATTTCTACCCATGCTCATTTTTTGTCCTGAAGCTTCTTCTTTGGAGTTTTCATCAGATTTTTGTTTGTTTGCTCTACCTGACCATTTGCCTGAGGGTGTCTGGGAGATGAGAAGTGATTTATTATATGAAGCTCGGCACACCAGTTTTGGAAAAGTTTGCAATTGAATTGTTTGCCATTGTCGATCACAAAATCATACAGGATACCGTATTGACAAACGACTGCTTTCCAAAGGAAATTCCTTATGTTTCCAATGGTTATGGTGGTTAATGCCTTGGCTTCTGCCCATTTAGTAAAGTAGTCAATGGCGACAACAATGAACTAACATCGTCCTTTTCCTATTGGAAACTGGCCTACTAAGTCGAACTCCCATTGCGCGAAAGGCCACGGAGCTGAAACCGGGCTTAATTCTTCAGGCGGATTGGCCAATATTCTGTCAAACCGCTGACATTTGTCGCAGTGTTTGATCATTTCCTGGGAATCTTGGTTAATTCCTGGCCAATAATACCCCGCTTTGACAGCTTTGTGAGCTAGCATTGTTCCTCCCCAGTGGCTACCGCATACTCCTTAATGAATTTCTATGAGTACGTATGCAGCCTCATCCTTTGATAGGCACTTGAGCAGAGGGAGGATGTAACCCCTCCGGTATAGGACCCCGTCAACCAACGTGTAGCGTGCCGCTTGGATGCAAATTTTCCAGGCCAACTTGTTATCGGATGGCAGCTTGCCCTCCTTGAGAAATTGCAGTATATCATGGCCCCATTCTGGGCATTGCCCCTCTCTTCAATGCACGCCACTTGATCTGCTTGGATAATCGAGGGCTCGATTAACTCCTGAGTTGGGTGATCAACTGCCATGATTTCGTCCTCGGTAGCTGAGCCCATACGAGCTAAGGTATCTGCCTATGAGTTTTCTTCTCTCAGCACCTTCGTAAAAGTTATTTTGTCGAAGAACATCATGATCTCCTTGACCTTCGCCAAATACTTCTTCATTTTGTTTCCTCGGGCCTCATATTCTCCCTGAACATATCCGACCACCACTTGGGAGTCACTTCTGACTTCTTGGTTTTTCACTCCCATTTCCCTTGCCATGTTCATTCCGGCAATCATGGCCTCATAATCAGCTTCGTTGTTGGTGGTGGTGAATTTCAACTGTACAGCTGCTTCACATTCTTCACCGTTGGGTCCTTTGAGTACAACTCTGGCCCCACTATACTTCCGAGTTGAGGATCCATCTACAAACACCACCTCTACTTCCTCTGGATGCATTTCTTCCTCTTCCAGAGCATCGTAGAATTCGGCCAAAAAATCCACTATTGCTTGCCCTTTTAGAGATGTTCTCAGGTGGAATTCTATGTCGAGTTCCTCGAGTTCTATGGCCTAGTTGACCAGCCTTCCTGATAAGTCTGGTTTTTGCAAGATTTTTCTTAAGGGATATACAGTTAACACCTTGATGGTACGCGCTTGGAAATATGGTCTTAATCTCCGAGCGGACGTGACCAAGGCGAAAGCTAGCTTTTCGATCTGAGGGTATCATTCCTCAGTGTCGTGCAGGGCTTTGCTGGCAAAGTAGACGGGCTTTTGTACTCCTTGTTCTTTTAGGATTAAGGCTGAGCTTATGGATGATGAGGACACTGCTAGGTACAGGTATAAGGCTTCCCCTTCTACCGGTTGGCTCAATAACGACGGGCTGACTAAATATTCCTTCAGCTCCTGTTAAGCTTTATCACATTCTGGACTCCAAGAGAAGGCCTTCTTTAGAATTTTGAAAAAGGGAAGGCATTTATTGGTTGAGCGAGAGACAAACCGATTTAGCGCTGCTATCCTCCCTGTCAATTGTTGAAGCTGCAGCTACTTTGTGCTCTGAGGTGCTTGCATGTCCAGGATCGCCTTGATCTTTTCGGGGTTAGCTTCAATTCCTCTCTGGGAGACAATGAACCAAAGGAATTTACCCAAGGCTACCCCGAATGCGCATTTGGAAGGATTGAGTTTAATCCCGTAGCGCCTTAGCATATCGAACGTCTCAACTAGGTCTGCGATGTGGCTAGCTGTAACATCCCGATATTTCTCCTCTTTTCTTTGTAAACAAAATTGAGTGTTATGCTGAAATAATCTCACACAGCGGAAAAACTAAAATTATCAAAACAAAATAATACCGTTAAAAATACTTTTCTTTATACAAAAATACCCAAAGCGATGTTGTACAAATCATTTATACAAATCTATCCGACAGTCTAAACTCTAGACAAAACTTAACCAACTTGGAATCTCTGTATATCTCAATATGAATCTCTAATCACAACTGCATAATTACCTTGACTTTCCATTCCTGCAAGCACTACAAAAAAATAAATAAATAAAAAAACTGTAAAGTAATGAGTCAATTGATTCACGATAATATAAATCATGGTTGAAGCAATTATATCAAAAGGCTAGATATTTAATAAAACTTTAAAGATCTATATAATTGAATATCAATATCATACTCAGTAAGTAAGAATACTTACAGTGGGTTACAGGAATGAATCATCAAAGGTAATTACTTGTTGAAACTAATTCTGCTGCAGTTAATTCTTAATCAAAATTTCTCAATCACTGACTCTCTCTCTTGCCCAACTCTCTTTCTTTCTTCCTCTCAATCTCCTTTCTCTGACTTATCTCAATCTCTCACTCTCCCTCTTCTCCGATTCGGTTGAGGCAAGAAAGAGTGACTTAAATAGGCAAGAGGGAGAAAAGAAAACAAAAGAACAGAAAAATAATGGGGTTGTACGTGGGAGTAGGCAGCAAGTAAGAAAAGAAAAGAAAGAAAATAATAAGATGAAGTAGGCTGTCGGCAATAGTGGGGCAGGGGCAAAGTAGGCATGTGGGTAAAATTCCACTCACTCCAATTTATTAAAAACAAATCTAATAAAATCTTCAATACTATTTTCACCTAATTTCCCTTAAAAATTTGAATCCCACAAATTCTCACTCATAAAATCAATCACCAATTATTACTATCATACTCCAAATTATATCAATCAATCATCAATTATCATAACTCTTAAATCTCCCAATAAAATAATCAACATCATGATATAATAAACTTAAATCAATATTCATTCCAATAATATTCATAAGATCTAATAAATTCCTCAAGAATAAATATCATTACCTAATATCATCAATAAATATCTCAACCTCAAAAGAAATATCATTACCTAATATGAATAATATATCATCAAATAAATATCTCTAAAATAAGACTTTAAAAATTTGGGAAGCTACACTAGCCACTCGTATGCTCTTGACCAGCATGTCATCTACATATACTTACATATTTCACCCAATACAGATCTGTGTCTGTCATGAAGGTTGTTTTTCCTTGGTCGGACTCGTGCATGGATATCTGGTTGTACTCTGAGAATGCATCCATGAAACTCAATAACTCATGCCCCGAAGTTAAATCAACAAGTTGGTCTATCCGTGGCAAAGGGTAGTTGTCTTTGGGACATGACTTGTTGAGATAGGAGAAATCGACACACATTCTCCACTTCCCGTTCGATTTTTTTACTAGCACCACGTTTGCCAACCAGGTGGTGTATTGGATCTCTTTAATGAATCTGGCCTCACGAAAATTTTTAACTTCTTCGGCAGCGGCCTTGCTTTTCTCCGCTGAGTACCCTCGCCGCCTTTGCTGTATTGGCTTGAAACTAGGATTGGCATTCAACTTGTGCACCATGACTAACGGTGCTATGCCAAGCGTGTCCTCATGACTCTAGGCGAATACATCACAATTCTCGCAGAGGAAAGATGCGAGCTTTTCTTTTATAATTGGGTCTAGCTGGGACCCAATTTTGACGACCCTGTCAAGCTTGCCGACCAATAATTCCTCAAGATCTTCGACCGGTTCGCCGCCCTTTAATTGCTATCTATCCTCCTTATAGTTGCTCCCATTGGCCGAGGTCTTAGGACATTCTTTCACAGAGATGTCGTAACATTGTCGGGCAGCTCGCTGATCGCCCCTTACTTCTCCAACTCCATGATCTATTGGGAACTTCATCATGAGATGTGGAGTTGATGTGATGGCTCTTAGTTCAATGAGAGCCGTCCTCCCAATGATAGCATTATAGGCTGTTGGTCGGTTGACCAATAGAAAATGTATCATCACCGTCACCTGCCTTGGGTATGATCCAGCAGTGATCAGTAGTTCAATTGATCCGACCGGTTGTACTTGTTCCCCTGTGAATCCCATCAAGGGACAGCTGGTTGGGACAATTTTCTCCTGCCCCAAATTCAACTTCTTAAATGCAGACAAATATAAAATGTATGTCGAGCTCTCGCTATCCACCAAGATGCGATGGACATTATGGTTTGCCACTGTTAGAGTGACAACCAAGGCAACTGTGTGTGGGTACGATATCCCCACGTAGTCTACATCCAAGAATCCAATCACTATCTCACTCCTCCGGGACTGCTTCATTGGTAGTCCTATAGTGTAGACATCATGAGAGCTTTCTAGTTGTCGAGCATAGGCTTTCCTCGCTCTTCTTGACTCGCCCCCCCCAGCGAATCCGCCAACTATGGTGTGGATTTCTGGAATGGTTGCTCGATTCTGTGGCTCACGAGTTAGGTGGGCAGGCCTTCTTCTAGGCTCTTCCTATCTTGCTCTCTCCTCCCGAGGATACATGTTTTGATTTTCGCAGTTGGAACTTTTGCTTCAACAACGTTCCTGACGCAATTTATCCTGGAAGGGGTGGTAATTTACTTCCTGGACATAGTTTTCTCGAGGATGGGCTGCTCTTCTTTGCTCTCCCAAGAATCGAATGAGTTTTGTAACACCCTTGCTCCAAGTGGTATGATATTATCCGCTTTGGGCCAAACCCACACGGTTTTATTATTGGGTTTACCCCTCAAAAGGCCTGATACCATTTAGAGAGAGTATATTCCATATAAACACATCATCTTTCCCATGCCCAAGCAATGGTATCAGAGCCATTGCCCAGCCTGAGATGGGGGGAGCGTGCACAAGCCCATGAAGGTCACTAGTGGGCACTTGTTGGGACGGACGCCAAGAATGGGCTAAGCCCATGAGGGTCGCCAACGGGGACACTGGGTCTTAAGAGGGGGTGATTGTGACGTCCCACAACGCTTGGGTATGGAGATGAGGATGTGCTTAAATGTATACTACACCCCTAATGATAACAACGCGTTTTAAAGCCATGATGGTCATGATCCTATTAGAACTCCGCAGTTAAGCGTGCTTCTCCTGGAGTAGTACCAGGATGGGTAACCTCCTGGGAAGTCTGGTTTGGAGGAGCCAAATGCGGACAATATTGTGTGTCATTGAGGGAGGGTGTTACACTACTTTTTAAAGTCACAAAGGTGATTGGTAAAACATATTACAAAGTGTTGAAGCAGTTTCCGGTGTGGTGAACTTAAGGGAATCCAAGTCTCTGAGCTATGCCTTAACTGTTGTTCACCTTTCTGTAAACCTGCAAGACTAAAGCATGCGTTAAGAGGATGCGCCGGGTGTTGGCTGGCGATTCCAACTCCGATGCTTAAGTCAGTATGTATATAAGCTTAGTACATGTCTTAGTCGTCCCTTCATACCTTTGGAGTGAGGCCTTTTATAGCTGAGCATGCGGAGGTGGTTTATGATGGCCGGGCGGAGGATTCGGGATTTGGGCATAATGGCTGGAAGAATTAATATTTGTGTCTCCTTTCTTTATGATTGGTAAGAGGCCGTTACATATGTTGATAGGATTTCGAGGATTGCATGTATCTGTGAGGTGTCTTTAAGAGCAGGATCGTAACCATCCCGGTGATCTTGCTATGTGCAAGCCGACTAGGTAGCCGAGACTTTTTCCTGATATGATAGATGCGTCTGGATGTTAAGTGTGGAAGGTTCATTGTGGCTCAATATCTGGACTTTTGGCTGTCCGAGAGTGTAGGGGACAACGTCGTATCCATTGCTTTGTGCTGGGCGCGTTTGGTGCCCATTTGGATGCACCAGGCTTTCTTGGGCCCACAAGCCTTTGACCCATGGGCTCAGGTGATGGGTTTATGTGTAACAGTTACCCCCCGAATTCCTTTTGCCGAGACTTTCGGAGGAGAGAATTCAAACTCTCGATCTTCTGGTGGTGTTTCTTTCTCGAGGGTAGACCGTTGAAGTGCCTTTCCTTGCTCGGTTCCCTGTAGCCGTTTTTCTTGCCGTCTTAGTCATTTATGGAACCTGACATCTGCACATCCCGGATATTCCAAGATATGTTGCAATCTTACGATTTTCAAATCTTTTGTCTTTATCCACGTAAATGCACCGTTGTTTGTCCACGTGCTCTTTTGGACGTGGTTTGAAAACTAATGAAACAGATATCGATGTGTGAACGGTGCCTTTGGTTGCATTTTTTGAAGGGAAAGTTGGCTTGAGTCTCTTCGGGTTCAGGTGCATCTGGGGGCTCATGATGTCCTTGCATTAAATGCCTTACGCCTTGTCCGAGATTTCCCATTCTATAAAAATTTCGCCGCCGACCTTCATTGCTTAAGCCTTCTAGATTTCCATCCATTTATCAAATCTTACCGCATTTGATTTTTCCAGTGATCATGTCTTCTCAGAAACTTCCAGTATAGGTTGACGAGATCGTTGATGAGCAATCATTGGAGACTCCTTTGACTTGCCGCTCAGGCGGCTCCTCAGCTAGAGTGCGTCCGGTTGGTGAAGCGTCTCCTTCATCCTGGCGCCTCGACTTCCCACGTCGGCAAAGATTCCATTTCTTAGTGGAGGATGAGAGGGTACTTCGCCACAACTACGACATACCCTTGTTGGTTTTGCTATATTTTCTAGATGGCTCTACCGGAATGGTTGGCGGTCCTAGAGAAATTTGTGTTTATGAACATATGTTCATGGCAGGGGTTCATCTACCCTTCTCTCCTATAGTGAGGGAAATGTTATCTTTTGGGCCTTGTACAACTTATGCCAAACGGTTGGCGTTATTTCATGGCTACACTTATGTTGTGGCCCTCTGTATTTCCAAGGAAAATCCTGTTGATCCCCGAATTTTTAAACATATTTGGGCCTCGTTTTTACCCTACTTCCGAGATGGTTACTTTTATGGTTCGTGGGAAGAGCCAATTTATCGGGCTCAGGAAGACATTCTCCAACAATAAGCATTGGGCGGAGCAGTTCTTTTACATATCCGGAGCTTGGGAGGCGTCGGCGTCCGAGGTTCTCCCCTTGCAACATTTTGTTCCCCTAGAATGGGGAGTCTCCCGAGAAAGCTGTAAGTGTTTTCAGTTCTTCCTCTCTTTTTCTTTATCCTGCTTTACTCGTCCTTATTTCCCTTTCCTTTGCAGGGAAGGAATGCCCTGCACTGAATCTGGAGTAGCAAGGCCAGGTTGACTACATCTTGGAGTATTCTCAGCTTCCCGAGAATGCGGATTAGATGCTTTTTGGTAACATCGTTATTGATTCCCCTCTTCGTGAGTGTCTGGGGTACCAAATTCTAGAGGACAAGGTTGTCTGGGATCATCAAGGGAACCCTAAGAGACCAAATCCAACCAGTGACAAGATGGTTTCGAAGTCGCTTGCTTGGCTCCCAAGCAAGAAGAGTCGAGCGCACAAGAATGTCTCTTCTTCAGGCAAGTCGGCTATAATAGCGGTGTCTGCTGCAAGGGATTCAGATTCGACTTCTAAGCCATCGGATCCCCATATCCAGGGCTAGGTTTCATCAGCTCCAGTATTCGTGATGGACCCACCGGTGTCCAAGAGGAAGGCTGATAGAGGCAAAGCGCCCCTGGAATAGCTTTCGAATAAAGGGCGTGCGGACAAATCGAGGGATCTCCTGGATGTGTTGTCTTCTGTTCGGTTTGATTCCATACCAATAACTTTCGGTCCTCCTCGCGGCTTAGACAAGGCTTTAGAGCCTATTTCTGTAATGGAAGTTGCTCCTCTCCACATAGTACCCTTGGATGCGCGACTTTCGGAGTCAGGAGAGCCAGTGGCCACTCGGCATGAGACCCGTACTACATCTCCTTTGAGGATAGGCCTGTAGACCCCCCAGTTAAACCATCCGACCAGGCTCCCATATACCGAGGACAACCACTTAAGGGGCATTCTGGGAGGAGTTCACCGATCATTAGATCTTTCACCGATCATTAGAATTACTCTAACCAAAAATCAGGGTTGCTACACGACCACCCCCAACCTTTTCTGTGGGTGGCCGACCACCCCAAGCCACCCACTTTATTTTTCATATTTTTTATTTTGTTTTTGTTTTTGTTTTTGTTTTTTGTTTTTTTTTTTTAATGTTTTATATCCTTCTTGTTTTTATATTTTATACCCATAGTAAAAAAAATATTATATGGGTATTTTTGAAAAATGAATTCCATTGCTTAAGGATTAGCTAATCTCATACATAGGATTAGCTAAGCCACTCAAAATGAATGGCTTAGTTAATCCTATGTATGAGATTAGTAGTCCCATGGGAATAAACTATTTCCAAGAATAACGTTACCAAACAAAGGAATAGCTATACATAGGATTAAATAGTCCATTATTGCTCTTTTTTTTAGCTCCAACAGAGTAGCTTGCCATTAGCTAGAATAGCTACTTGCTACAGTGACTAGCAATTTGGAGCTATTCATTGTAGCACACTAGGTGAATAAAATATTGTTTATTTTTCTTTTGTTTATTGTTTATTTATTTCTCCTCTTTTCACTCAACATCTTTTATTTCTTCTAAACACTTCTTCACATCTGCTACGTCTCTCTCTCAAACACAAAATTTCTTCACACAGTTGGATGAAAAAATTGAATGCAAAAAAAATTTATTTCATGGAAACAAACGGATGGAAACAAATCAATTGCAGTTGGATGAAAAAATTTAATGCCAAAAAAAAAAAAAAAGTTTATTGCATAGAAACACAAGGATGGAAACAAATCAATTGCAGTTGGATGAAAAAAATTTATTTATGTTATTAATTTTAAGAATTAGTACTTGCATGTGAGATGAATGTTACTCATATGTGTTTATTTTTGTTTTTATGAATGATTTCTATATGTGTTTGTTTTTCCCTTTAATTAAGTGTTGATAGTAATATAATAAAAAAAGAATGAGAAATAATATTTTAAAGCAAGTAGATAATGAAATAGAGAATTTGTTGGAGTGTGTAGTAAAAAAATAATAACTAAAGTAAAGAATTGTAATTTTTCACTAGATAAAATACCTAATGCTATTGGAGATGCTCAAAGGTCTATTCCACAAACCAAATGGGGCCTAAGTGAGGGGTTCGAAGTTCCTCAAGTTTGATCTTCTAAATACTCAAGTCAACCCTCCCTTTTCTTTAGTAAATCACAAGATTACTACCAAAAAAAAAAATTTAAAATGCCAAGTGTTTTTAAAGAGTATATTTTATAAAAGAATTTACTTTTTCGGGGTATTACAATTTGTAGCAAACATTGGTGATGAACCTAGAATAATTGGGTTGTCCACATAGAATAAAAGATATGTTATGGTGTCAAAGGCAAAGTTAATGAACAGTATAACATTCATCTTAAAGCCAACAAATATATTTGGGATCGAAAATGTTTTTTTATTTATGTTAGTATTTGTGTTGGCTTAATTCGGTTTCAAAATACAGAGGCTATTGTCCACAGGCTCAAACACTGATATAGAATGCTCGGAATCCAATCTCCACCTTTCATAATGTGGATTCATGTGTCATGAACGTTCCTGCAAAGTTTCAGTTGAATCAGACCACAAACACTCATCGATCGAAGCTGTTGATCAATGATCGACAGAATGTCCTTTGCAAGGGATGTCCGAACATGCTGCTAGGATGTCCGAACACCAATTCCAGCTAGCATATTTTTTGCTTACAAGGCCCTGTCCGAACATGCACTAACCGTGTTCGGACACTCCATACCTATTATGACCAAAAACGTGTTTTTAGTGGGCCCAGGTCTAGGGTTTGATGTACTGATATATATATATATATATATATATATATATATATATATATATATATACATCATTATAGAAGAGAGAGGTACGGATTTTCACCCCCAAAAAGTTCGTTAGAGGCTGTGCTAAGACAGATCATATGTGGTGAGCGTTAAATTGAATCTCTTAAAGTTTGAGTTATTCCTTCAATAAATCCATGGTTGAGAAGTCTATTGGAAGGGTCTAGTAAAGGAGAATCACATTGAAGGAGATTCTAAGCAAGGAGACGAGTTGTAGGCTTGTCAATCTTATAGAGCCAAGGTCTTGCAAAGGGTTGTAAATGTTCCTAGTGTCTGTAATCTCTAGATAATCTTTTGATAGTGATTTCCTGGGTATGGCTGCTCCGGAGAGGTTTTACTTTTAGATCGGTTTCTAAAAGGTTTCTTCTTCGTAACCAAAATATTTGTATTTGCCTCTTTATCGCTTTATAGATTTTGGTGCTTGGATTGTTTATTGCTTCATAGTATTAATTCCACATAAATTGTGATAAACAAGTTTTTGGAGTCGTTAAGCGTTTTTCAATTGGTATCAGAGCGAGTTCACTTTGTTAGGCTTAAATTTCTGAGTGAGATCCTTGACTCCTTTTTACTCTGAATACATCTCAGTCCCCTGTCATTGATACTTTTGGTTTTGATGATCTTGACGATGTGTACAAGATCTTCTCTAATGAGTATAGTCAACTGTCTTATAGATACAAAAAGATTTGAATGAATTTTAAAACTGTAGAATAGGAAAAAGAGTCTTTAGCGAATGAATTGTCTAAATCACATGCCTTGATTGATTCTTTAAATTCTGAGATGTCTGTGCTTGTTAAAAAGAAGATATCACTTGAGAATGATTTGAAAGAACTCTCACAAATATTCTCTAGTGATAATCTGAAAAGTTTTTTTTGTGTTGATAACAAGCATAGTATGATTGTTGATTGTGTTTGCTTTACTTCGCATGCTTCTAAATCTGAAAGAAAGATCTTGTTTGTTAAGCTTGTGAATGTTAAAGAAGTCAAGGCTAATACAGTCTATTTGGATAAGGGCAAAACCTCTTGTTTGAATAATTGTCTGAAGCGCAAATTGAAGACTTCTTCTAAGAAACAAACTCAAGCTAAGTTTGTTCCGACATGCCACCATTGTGGGATTATTGGTCACATCAGACCAAACTGTTTTCAATTTAAATCCTAAAGACTTTGGAAAAACTCGGCTTCTCCTAAGAAGGAAAAATGTGATATAGAGTCGGGTTTGCCTAGATCAAAGTCTAAATATATCCCTTCTCATAGAAGACAACCTTCTCAAAGGTTTGTTCCCACCTGTCATCATTGTGTCAAAGTTAGTCATATTCCACCAAATTGTTTTAAATTGAGACCCTATGTGTGTCATAAATCTGGTCCTAAGATTGTTCAAGAGTGAGTTAGGAAGGATTATACCATTCACCCATTGAGGGGGAGTGGTTGTGATCTCACCTTAATTTAGGTGAGTCAATAACATGCCTAGGATTGATTGATTTGCATATTTTTGAATATCCTAGAGTATGTTGGTTTTTTTTGATTTGCATTTTTTTTTTTTGTGTGTTTTCTTTCTTGTTTATGTATTGCATTGTTTTTGTTATTACACTTTTTGTGTGAACAATGTATACATGGTTGTTTTGAGATTCTTGTTTTAAGGCAAGTTCCTAAAGAACTTTTCAAGAAATTCATATACCATGATCTTTGAAAGGCGTATAGATGAGATGTTGCGTGCGGACCACCAAGATTTTTGTCTACTTGCTAATCAAACATTCATGAATGTGTAATGTCTTGTGAAGACCTAGAAGTAGTTATTAAACGAAATCATTATTTTGTAGTGGGACCTATAAGATGTGATGAAAGTTTAATGCTAAAGGACATTCATATATTGCCTGTTCTAATCTCAATTCAAACATGTTGTTGATTTTCTTTGCTGCCCTTCTTTGTATTTTATTTGTGTTAATAAATTTTTGAGAAAGGTATTGTTGTTGCAAAGATGTTTGAAAAGTTAAGATGGTTATATGCTTTAAATGCTCTTTAATTGCTTAATTGGAAATCCTTTTAATTTATGTACCTATGGAATACACTTACCATGCTTGAGTTGATTATTTTTATAATAAACTGTCATTGATCCATTCAAGTATGTGTTATTGTGGTATATTTCATTTATGCTATCTCTATGCACTTAAGCTTCAAGAAAGAATGTCAATCCATGACAAATTTGTTGTGTTGGACAAACCATATGCATTGGATGGATTTTCTTTGTGGGTTAAAGTTGACCAAATGCTGGTTGAACCTAGAACCTATAAATTCTAGCCCAAACCCTTATGTCTTGTATTTAATATTATGAAAGACATGTTCTCAAAGAGAAAATCTGAAGTGAAATGTGCAAAATGCCAAAATATTCCAAAAAGGAAATTTTCACTATGTCAATTTTTGTGCTTGGCTCATCCAAAATCAAAATTCCAGATGTAACTTTGAGCCTTGTGATAAGACAAAGGGAGAGAGTATTGGATGAGGGTGACTAGGCCCTAGTAAGGTTTGACTTCTAACCTAACAAGTTATAAATTTCTTTCATATGGTTTGGAAGTTTTAATGTGCCTTCTTTGTCAATAAATGTTTGTCCATTGCTTGGCTCTTGATTGTGGCTTATCACACACAACACATATAGCATGAATAGTGATGGTACATAATGGCATGCCATGGGTTGCAACAATGATTTTCTTTATTCATCTTTTGAAACTCTTGTATGCTTTAGGTATTTTTGGCACATTCAACAAGAGTTTATCCAAAATCTGCAATTTTTGATCATTTATTGGATATACTCTTCTTATGAGTACTCCTGTTTGCAATTTTTTTCTCTTGTTCTTATTGAGTCATACATTGAGGGGGAGTTTTGCTGATGTGTCTTCATGATCTTGCATTCTACGTCATTTTTTTTTGTGATCATGAGTTTTATTTATGTATTCATGTTCCATATATGCCTTCATGTATTTTGTGAAGTGTTTCAGGAAACGTGAAGACCTTTTGTCATTCTGTGACAAAAAGGAGGAGTAAATATGAGGAGATGATGATGATGGGATTGGCTCGGCATTTTAGTTTTTGTCATTGAATTGCCAAAGGGGGAGTTCGTTAGTATTTGTGTTGGCTTAATTCGGTTCCAAAATGCAGAGACTACTATCCACGAGCTCAAACATTGATATAGAATGCTTAGAATCCAATCTCCACTATTCATAATGTAGATTCATATGTCATGAACGTCGCTGCAAAGTTTCAGTTCAATCAGATCACAAACACTCATCGATTGAAGCTGTTGATCAAGGATCGACGGAATGTCCTTTGAGGGGGTGTCTGGACATGCTGCTATCCGGACACCAATTCTAGCAAGCATGTCTTTTGCTCGCAAGGCCCTATTCGGACAAGCACTAATCCTATCCGGACACTTCGTACTTATTATGCCCAAAATTGTGTTTTTAGTGGGCTCAAGTCTGGGTTTGATGTACTGATATATATATACATCATTATAGAAGAGAGAGGTACGAATTTTCACCCCAAAGAGTTCGTTAGAGGTTGTGCTAAGAGAGATCATATGTGGTGAGCGTTAAATTGAATATCTTAGAATTTGAGTTATTCCTTTGATAAATCTATGGTTGAGAAGTCTATGGAAGGGTCCGGTAAAGGAGAATCATGTTGAAAAAGATTGTGAGTAAGGAGACAAGTTGTAGGCTTGTCAATCTTACAGAGCCAAGGTCTTACAAAGGGTTGTAAGTGTTTCTAGTGTTTGTAATCTTTGGATAATCTTTTGATAGTGATTTCCTGGGTTTGGCTGCCTCGGAGAGGTTTTACTTTTTGATCGGTTTCTAAAGGGTTTCATCTTCGTAACCAAAATATTTGTGTTTGCCTCTTTATCGCTTTATAGATTTTGGTGCTTGGATTGTTTATTGCTTCATAGTATTAATTACGTATAAATTGTGATAAACAAGTTTTTGGAGTCGTTAAGTTTTTTTCAATTTTTTTTTTTGCTTTGTTTTTGTCTTTGTCTTTCGTTTTTTTTGTAAAATACAAAAATACAAAAATATTTTTCTTGAGTGCTCTGCACTGGTTCCTTGTGCTCATACTCATGAACTTTCAAAATCTCTTGTGAAGTCGTGTCCTTTGAGAACGGACCTATACTGTATGAGCTTCTAATATTGTGCGACCATGATGAGTGTTGTATAGCTTTTCATGTGGGACCTTTTCTGTATGTTGATCATACACTTCCTAGAGTTGATCTTCCTTTTGATTTCTATGGAAAAGAGCTCAAGGTCACAATGCAGGTGATGTATGGTTCAATGCTTGGTTAAAATTGACCAATTCGCTAGTTGAACCTAGACCCAAAAATTTTCTGCATTCTTCTTAGTCAGGCACAAATAATCTATGACATGTCTCTAAAAGAACAATTTTGAACAAAAAGGTTCTATGTCATTAATGCTGAAAGAATCCCTATAGAAATAGTTAGTGACCAAATTATTGTGGAAAAATACGGTTACTAAAGGATTTGTGGTAAAATGGTGGTTGTTCTATAAAATGTTGTATTGGATGAGGGATCCTAGGCCTTAGTGTTAAAAGGTTTGCCTTTAACCATGCATCTTTTCCGTCGTTGCTTGCAAAGTGATCCTAGATATTTTCTTATGACTTGACATTGGATTTGACTCACACACACGACACATCTTTGCTAGCTAATATTCATGAGCTCATATGTGTTTCTAAATGCACGAGTGGTTCGGTTTTTGAGTATGAGCACACACATCACATGGAGTTTTTGTCATAAATAATCTGTGCACAAATTATCAGCTTTTGCATTCAGGGGGAGAAAATTTGTGGTTTGCTGGACATGCTGGTCTAGGATCCTCGTCCGGGTGCTAAATGAGCTTGTCCGGACGAGATCATGACAGAATCAGATATATGCTCACAAACAGTTTTGCCCCTTGACTTTAAAATTTTGTTGCTCTTCGCTCTTGCCCTCTATCTCGTTCTCTCTCCTGTGTGCGACTATGTGGTTTTGGTTCAAGGCTTCCCATTATAGTCTCTGCTCTACTACTTGTTTCGTGTTATCCATCAAAGATAAGCTTTTCCTTAAGTTTTTTTTGGTTTATCTTCTTGCATTGCGAAAATTAGGGTTCTTAATTCTTTGGGGTAATTACATTTTGTCCCCATGAATTAAAGGGCCTTGACACTTTCTCCTATGAACTATTAACTATGACACTTGACCTCATCAAACTACCAACTTATAACACTTTTCCCTATTACGTCACTCAAAGGGGTTAAATCTAACCGTCAACGGTAATGTCACTTGCATGTGCTATTTTTAATTTTTTTTTTCCAGTTTTACCCTCACTTCAGATCAATGGACCACAATTCGTCACGTGTAGGGTTTAACAATTTGAAAAACAAAAAAATCATGACCACTACTCAGTCGTCAGTCGTCGTTCTTCTCAAGCGAATTCCTATTTTTTTTCTCTTCTTTGTCTCGTCCTCTTCCTTCTTCCTTCAAGCCCATTTTTTTTTCCTCTTGTCAAGCCGAATTGAGGTGTAGTGAAGCAACATCTGGGGTTTGCAAAAAAAAAAAAAAAAAATCATCTCCTCAAGCCTCAAACAGAATTCCCCTTTTGGTTTCTCTTCTCTCTCGTCCTCTTCCTTAAAACCATTTTTTTAATTTATTTTTTAATTTATTTCACCGCAGCAACCACACACCTTGACGCCTGGCTGAAGCTGAACGGCTCGTGCCCGGTTTCCAGGAACTTGCCGCTGCCAACCCCGCTGTCCACGCGGCTCTCGGAGGTCGTTTCACTCTCGCAGACTCGCAGTACGCCGCGGATCGGAGGCGGAGGAGGTGATAAGATTTGTGGGTTTTTCTTTTCTTTTTGGGTTATTTTTTTCTCCGTTTCTTCTTGGGTGGTGGGTGGTTTGGGGTTTTGCTACACGGGTGGTTTTTTTTTTAAATAAAAAATAAAAAACACAATGGAAGTTCAGGTTTAATTTTTTATCATTAAAAAGGAGCATGATAATGCTATGATTTTAAGAATGTTTTTGATAATCCAAGGAGAATGAAAGTACCTCCCAAAGGAATAATTATTTGTCAAAAATGGACGACATCCTGGCTAGTTTTCGATGAACAATGATTTTTCTTTTTTGGATGACTAGATGAATGGCTTTTCTGCTTGCCAACTTTCTGGTATTCTTAGTTGTAATCTTGGTAATATCAGCTCTTGTCGTGAAATATGAAGACCTTGTTGTTTATTGATGGTTTCGGTTGTGATTGCTGAACAAAGATAAGGGCTTGGACTTGAACAAAGATGTCCATATTCAAAATTGGCACAGTTCATGAAGTTTTGTTGTATTACAGCTGCATAAGCTGTGTTAATTCAGCAGTTTTGAGTTTTATTTGCAGTTTCCCTTCTTTATTGTTAAAGTTTTAATTAAACATTAATGGATGCTGATGATGTTATAAGAGATTGATTAAACAAAAAAAAAGATGTTATAAGAGATGGGTTAAGGTGAGCTTTTCGTTTTCCTTTCGAGCTCGAGCCTAACTCAAAAATAAACGAGCCGAGCTTGGACAGCCTAAGCTTGCCCAAGCTCGGCTCGTTTACACCCCTACACACACGGCACATCAAAATTGCCCAAGAGAGGACTGCTCTATACCAGATGGTAAGAACCGTAGTTCTTATCAACTAAAATCAGAGAAAAACCAAAGAAAAACAGAGAAAGATATGACCTCTTCGAGGGGGTCTAACTTCCACAATTTGCTTATAGCAATTGATTGAAATTGTTATTGGATGATTAGCCTAAAGGCATTTACATTGCTTTTTATAGAGTAGAAATTAAACCTAATCTTAGTAGGGATACGAATTAATAACCCTAATCCTTGTAGGAGGAGAAATCCTAACATAGTAAGGAAGAGAATAATTCGTTAATAATATAAAATAGGGGGTTCTTAACAGATATGGAGTCTGTTATATGTTCTGTTCTAGGGTTTAGGGTTTATGAGATTGTTATGAATTCGTTTAAGCTCTTTATGGATTCTGTTGTAACACTTTGTTTTTGAAGCTGATTCTTTATGTAATATATGCGATAAAGGTTCTGAATATTCGCAGACTGTGTTCTTTCTTGTATTTTCTCCCGGACTTGTTTCGTATATTGTTATGTTGTTTCAGTTTGGTGGATTATGGTGGGGGGCTTCACTCATTTTTTCATGCAAGTGGTGGATTTATATGAGTTTTTTGGTGTAAAATTTGGCAGAGTTTTGATAGTCAGAAGAGTTTGATTACTGGAATGGAGGAGGTAGAAAAAGTTCTGGGGAGAAATAGCCTTGAAGATGTGAGTTGGCTTTGTTCCCTTTCAGATTCAGAGCTTGTAAGTATTTGGTCAAAGTTGCCAACCCAATTGTTCCTCTTTTGTATAAGATTGATAGTTTGTGTATCAGCGTCTTTATATTATTACCTTCTCTCATATTCATTGAAAGTGTTATTAGTGCTTGTAAGGTGTGTGCTCCAAATTCAAATTCATTGAAATGCAATGCTTAGCATTCATAAAGGTTCTCAGATTTGATTAGTTAACAGAAAACATGAAAAAAAGGTACGCTTAAGTTAAGCATTCCGACGAGTTCTTACTTCATGCAGGGTTTAAACTACATATTTTGAATAGCTTGTGATGGAGAAAATTTTGATTTTTAGTGAGAATCATGATAATTATAATTGGTGATGCAAATGTACTTGGTAATTTAAGATAAAAAATTACTGAAGATTTTACTCTCTTTTATATTCTGTAGCATATATGTTAATGTGTATACACAGTAGCATATTTGTAAATGTAGATTGATTGCAGATTAATAGTCAACATGAATGCCGATCCACAATTTCTATTACGTGGAACTCCTTAAACTTTAATCGACGACCTCTGTTTATGTGCCGGGCCTTTGCTTGGAATGTATTATGGTTGTACTATGAACTTCAAACTTGCTAGAGATTTCATGAATCCAGTTGATTTGAAGTACTAATATATGCTTCCTCTTTTCAACAAACTTTCAGCATTAAAAACTGTTCCATTGCAATTATAACTTGGTACAGCTCACTTTCTTAGGACTCTACTTCTACATGCCATATGATGTACAAGAAGTAAAATCCTTTTTGCCATTGGCATTGCTTTATGATTCTATATGCTCTTGCTTTTAACAATGACAATTGAAGTATTTAATTTGACAGGATATGCTGATAAGTTTAAAGCTGCTGCTCCTCCAACATGCAAAAGCAAGTGGCCATTGCAATCTAGCTGAAAATTTTGATCTGAAGATGCTTCGAGCTCTTGGTATTTTCTCAGTTGATCTTATGCTTCTATTTATTCTTAATTGTCATGTATTACCATAGTCAGGAATGAATTTGTTATGATTAGTCTATTTTTACTTTGTTATGGTGAATAGTTTGAGTTGATTTCTGCAATATTTTGTGAAATATTGCTATATAAATTGTAGATACTATGCTATGGTGGCAATACTCAGTTTTAAAGTGTTAGGTGTTGAAAATTTGTCTCTTAGTTTTGGCTGTCAACCATATTGCATGGTACAGTGGATAATCCTACTTGCCCTTCTAATCTCCCTCGCTTTTATTTTCCTTTTTTGCTTCTAGCTTGAGTTTTCAAATTTAGAGTCTATCAACAATCCTACTTTTGTTTGGTATTTTTCAATTCCAAATTTCCTGTATACATATTTGACTGAGTTGAGTTAGAGTAAAAGAGCTTTTAATTCATATCTTTTTTTATTGAATTTTGCGAAATTGAATTTCTTCCCTCATAACAGTTTGAAGAGATGGTTGAGTTGTGGGAAATTTTTAATTTGGAGATGTTCCAAAATTGTGTTTATTTGGTATTGTTTATATGTCTTTGCAAGCAAGTTGTCGAAGAAAGAGCACCAAACTATTTATGTTTATCTTGAAATTACAGAAGAGAAAATTGCCAAACGCTCAGCTAACTCGATTGAAAGTTAGCATGATATTGATTAGTTTCTCAGTCCTAGGTGATGATCGGATATGGGATTGAAAATAGCCAAAGGCCATGGGGTTTGGGCCAGTGATGGTTGTCAGAATTTTGAGCAATATCGACATGACTCACCCCACCCCTGTTTTATACTCTTCATATTTCTCTCTTCTCATTTTCCCACCACGTACTCACTTTAGCCCTCAGCCTAACCCACACTCAGACACATTCCCTCTCCGTTGCACCTTTTGTGCTCCTCCAAACAGGCTAGTGCCACTGTTCCAGATCGGTCATCTCTCTCTTCCGCACCTCACCCAACCATTGTATTAGCCACCTCTCACGAGCTACCATTGCCCATCCACCAGATTGGCGACCCGGTGCTCAGTCTCAACCACTCAACTGATTGCTAACCTTTGCATGCCTACAACCTTGGCAACCCACAAGATCAGTGCTAATAAGTTGAGGCCATGAAAGGCTCAGATGGGCTGGGCCAAAACTAAACCTAGCCCAAACTGTAACACCTTGGCCTGTTAAGGCTCGGTTTGTTAAGTTAGCTTCATAGAGGTGCAAAGGTACAAAAGGCAATCAGCAAACTAAAGTAAACTAATTAAATACATGATAATAAAAATCATTCATTGATCTGGAAACTTTTGTGGAAACGTACGGTCAAAACTTTTTGACATAAATAATAGAATTTAAAATCATTCTTTTTTACCCAAGGCGCTCATTTAATATAATAAAAGGAACATGACATACATTACTAATTATTTCCTCGATTCTTATCCCGGCCTCCTAGGTTGTATTGCCCTTAACTAAAACGAAACCACGAAAACGGTGAGCGGGGAAGGCTCAGTAAGTTACATTCTCAACGAAATAAAAACAGTTGGGTTAAAATTCCTTTGCTTAAAAAATAAAAGATCTTTGAAATCACAATTTCCTTGAGGAAGTAGCTTCTATAATTTTCTTATTTAAAACTGAACTTATTTTATGCATAGTGTTACGTTCCGTATGCTAGGGTTGCACGATCCAACCTTTGGGATCATGGCAACAATCTGTGGCCACGGATATGCCCACTGGGCAAGTTGATGAACTTTTGGGTGCCCTTAGCTTGGCAATGGTGATGGACCACACCTTCTATAACGTCCTTCGGTGGATTGCACTTCCATCTTGCCTCTGATACCGTGCCATCTTCTCGGATCTCGTAGCTAAATATATGTCTCTCATCTAGGGGGCTGGTTAGATAATTCGGTTACGAAAATGAGATTTTCGCATTTCACACCGCCATGGTTGGTAAAGTCGGAATTTTCACTGACTTATTCTGCCAACTTTATTTTCTGTTACCAACATGGTGAAGGTGACAGTCGGTAATGTCGGTTCGGTAATGTCGGTAAGCAAAGAAATGAAAAAGTTGTTCGGTAAAGTCGGTTCGGTTAGAAAATGTTATTCTGCCTACCGAACTGAGTATGTCGGAAATAGAAAAAGTCTACCGCCTCCTGGCCATCGGTTAAGCGGTGTCTTTAGGCATCGGTCGGTACTCGGCCGGCAAGCGGTAGGCGGTTATTTTGCATAGCCCTACTCTCATCTATACACATATCTTACCATTGAAAATTTTTCTCCTCTCTTATAAGTCCTAGGGCAATGTGAAGAAGGGTTTTCTCTTCTTTCAAACATCTTAAATGGAAAATTTCCTTATTTGGAAACTTTCTAAAAATTGTAAGTTTGTCCCAAATCATTTTTTAAGTTTAAAAATCTTTTATGTAATACTATGTTTCATGTAAATCATAAGAAGAATATCGCATATACAAATTATATATGAAGCATTCATGATATTTGAATAAACATGTAATGTAAAACACTTTTAGAAAAGGTAAGGAATTCAACTTACCTCTTAGTTGTGCTGCTAGGACCTGAACAACAAACTTAAGATAAATTTATAACTTTCTAATTCTACTCTAGTTAGAATTGATCAAATGGCCTTTTTGGACTTATCCCCTTCCTTGAAGTTTTGTCTTATTTTATTAAAAGACTTGGGATTTTTTTTTTTTTTTTGGGAAATAAGGTTTTTGTTTTTATTAAAAAAAAAAAAAAGTTTGACAAAATATAAATGGTCGATCGACCAAAAGGTGTTTGATTGACCGAACCAATTTAACTCGCATTGAAACTTGAATGGACTCACATTTAATGCCAGTCAGGATGTCTCAGTCGACCAAGAAGCATGCTTGAAAGTGTCACTCAACTTATGGCTGAAATGGAGTTGCTTGATCGAGTGAGTTACAGTCAAACCGACATTGCAGCCTGTTTAAAGGTTGAAATCGTGAGAAAATGTATAGAATTTCTATCTCCTTCATTCTGAACGTTGAGGGAAACATTGATGATACCTGAATCATTCTCTCATATTGCCACGTCTCTAGCTTCAACGTGAATTACATGGACCGGTTACTAAAGCGTTGCATCCTCGAATGTTGTCCTTCTGTACTTGAGGTGGTACAACTACAACTGTTTTTGCGAGGACTTCCTTGCTGAACAAAGGGTCTGGCGTGCTATGCCCCTGAGTACCCAGGACTGCAGACACCCCTGCGTTGAAGTTACCCCATATGTCAACCCCGCCCTGCCTAACAGCTTCGCATGGGTCCAACTGTCAACAGCTTTCACTCGCATGTTACCCATTGATGGTAGAGGAGTGCCACCCAAAATGTCCAACAACAAGCCACCAGTGGGCCAGCATGGAAAGGGAGATTTGCTCCCTTCGCCGGAAGGCATTTGGTGGCATAGCTTCTCTAGCCACACAGCAGAACATACAAATATACCTACATAGATACACATTCACACACAAACAAACAAAAGGCACAGTTCGTGTATAATTTTCCTAATGGTTTCTTGGGTTTCTCTTTGTAGTGGTGGATTTATTCCCCTCTTGTTTGATTCAAGGATTTTTGACTTGAACTCTATATCTTATTCCCTCCATCCCACAAATAGATGATGTATTTTCCTTTCTGAGTTGTACTAAAGTGGGTCAAAATTCCAAAAGTTGTAAGAATTCATCTATTTTACTTCCCATACCACCTTGAATAGGTTCTTTGAAATTTGAACTTACATTTCTTAGCCCATCTTAGGGCACTTGGGAAGAGTCTTGTTTCATTAGATTGCATTCTGATTTGTAAAATTTTATCCACGCAGGGAGTATATTATTATAAAGTAACAAGAAAACAATGTTGAAGAAAAGCAAGCTGAGCTCTAACAGGAAAAAGCCTTCCTAGTTTAAAATGCGACTTAAAATTCTATGCAGTTCTAGTTCAACGCATATAAGACTTAACTAAAGCAACTAAAAATTTTAAATAACTATCATAGACAATTCTCCTCAGACATCTCAATTGCCTGACACAATGGACATAGTTCTAGGGTTACAGAAAGATGCCTTCCCTAATTTGATTGTGGCTATGATGTTGAATGGTCATGTTTATGATTGAAATTTGTGATTTCAGTGCATAAGGAATAATCTAATTATCTATCTTTCTCAAGATTCTGCTCATAATCAGGATTTGTGGGTGAAGAGCCAAAGCCTTTGTAACATTTGTCTTATAAGATTATTATTTTTTTTAAATTTATTTTAAGTAATGCAATCTCATTAGAAAAGTGCAAAGCGGTACAACCCTAATACACAAGAAGTATGCAAGAGAAGCCCCCTATATCTATGTGTCAGAAGAACGCCGTGGAGTTTATTTTGCAAAGATCATGGAGTTACTATTTCTTTGAACTTTTTTGAGCTGACTCAAATGTCATTCTTTGGGCAAGAAGATGCAAAGTGAATGAATTGAAAGCTGCAAATAATAAATTAGACCTGGGAATGCTTTGAATCTATGTGGCTTTAGTTTGATCTTTAATTCATTAGGAATGTTTGATGTTTTAAATGTTTATAATTGATTTATTACTTCAGGTCTTGTAACTGAAAGAGAATTTTTTGTTGCTCAAACTTCTGGTCAATTTCTGGACGTCTGAATTTGATTCTCAATATCTATTGTGGTTTATAATTTGTATGACTAATAGCTTCGCTGACTGCTTGTGCAGGGTTCATTTTAATGGAATGTCTCAAAGAAAAGGTCAAGAATTTATCACTTGCTCCTGACGGGAGTGCTGCATTTATGGATTGTTGCAATTTATTGAAATGTAATGTTGAGAAAATTATGAGCATCGAGGAGTTAAAGGCATGTATTGACCCTAACTCCGTAAAGAGTCTGGCAAAAAGGTGAGTCGAAGTTCAATGGCTTGATTATTACTTTATTTTGGGTCATCACATGATGTTTCTGAGGTACACTATAATTTTTCTGACTAATTACTCTCATAAGGATGCCTTGGCATTTTAGCTTCTAAGATGTTTCTTCTACTTTTAGAGTCATAGATGATATGGTTGTACGAAACGACTTGATATATTTGTTTTCTTTTTTCAAATAATAATACATTTTTTATGTCAATTGATGTACCTTTACTACCTTGGCTGACAAACTGAATCACAGTTACTTGTGCTGTAAATTGAGCATATTCTTTCTCGTGCAGACCAACTGAGATTTAGTTGAAAGGAGTGAGAATAGAGGAATATGTAAAAGTAGTACAGAAAGATATGATAAACAGTGAGATGAAGGAAATTATGGCCTTAGGAATGTATGGATACATGTATATGAAGCCAACCTTAATTAATTGGGATTAAGAGTTTAATTGAGTTGACTTGGCCCAAACTGCTTCGGTTTTGGGAGCAGTCGTGCAATAAATGATATCTTCATGTATATAAAAAACATAATGGAGAAGACACTGAAATCAGCGGTTTGCACTGAATTTGGTTTTGTTAGTTGATTTTCCTTGAAAAGATGTTATCACTTGGTGACTCGGTCTCTAAGGCTGGATTTGTTTGGGGATCTATATTATTTAAACCAATGGTGGAAATGCTGATTCCAGGACTCTTCATTTTCATTTGATTAGTGATTTGAATAGTGTATTTCAGCAGGCATCAAGATTCAATTAGTCAAAATAGAGGCTAGTTTTACCACTGCCCAACCCAGCTTTGACAACCCCTCTCTCTCTTTCCCCCCACTACAAAGGTATTAAACCTTAATCCATGTTGCACACATATTGGTTTTAGACACATGCAAGATTTACCAATGCAAAACAACATAAATTTGCTGACAGATCATCAATTTCTTGTTATGTACTGGTTCTTGGGTGTTGTATAGTTTGTTTGGTTATTGGTTTTGTTTTTGTTTTTGTTTTATTGTTTCCTTTCTTTTGCATATAAATGTTGCTATTTGGTACTTATTGTATTTAATTGTTTGTGTTTGAAGACAGCGCAAAGGTGTGGCCCCTAATAAGAGGAATTTCTTACCAAAAAAAAGAAAGGTCAGAGGAATTAGTCAACTCCAGAGTATCACGAAAGCTGATCAAGTAAAGAAGAAAGGCTCAGCTCGGGGTGTACACTGAGGAGATGAATTACCAATTCTCAACACAACCAAGAGGCATTTTGAAGAAAAGATTAAGCTTCCCTTAAACCTATTAAACTGTGCAAAGTCACAAAACATTGGTTTGATCAAACTGATTAGCAAATCTTACACAAGTCCATTCTTTGAGTGAAGATGGATCCATTACTTTTTGTTCGTCGTGGAAATTATGGGAAAAAATCTTAGGTGAAATTAGAATGATCTTCTTAAATGTTGCATTCATATTTTTTTGGAGGTTGTATAACAGATTTTCCTATATCATTAGAAAGATGCATGTCTAACATGGATATGAGAAAGTGTTTGATAAAAATTATTCAACCCCATGGTTTTTTATTTTTTCAGTGTCTGATTTCATAGTTGTAAGCCTCTTGAGGCTAAATTCAGTCATCAAAAACATACATTGTAAGCTTATAGAAATATTAGAGTGTATTAGTGAAACCATCATTTCCAAAATTGAAATCAGGAGGCAGATCACCATCACCAGAAACTTCAGTACGACAGAAATGCTAATTATTAGCTGTTATGCTATTCCAAGTTTTGGCAAACCAATATAATTTTTTGTTGAAGAACACTGGATCCCAAGAATCACCAGGATTTTACCAAATTTGATCACTAGTAATTTGCTGTCCAAATTGTTTGGGATAACACATTATGAGAGAGTATATGAAATGTATTTGCTTAAATAAATTTTGAACTGTTCAACCACTTATTTGGACAGATAGATCTTATGCACATTAAGTTTTAACTTGTATTAGACAACTAGTGGGATTGTTCTGCCCAAAAACAGTTGTATACTCTGTTTTTGGTTTCTATGATATGGATTTAGATTGACCCATTGGAAGATAAAAATTCAGCAAATATCTCATCTCCTAAATTGAATTGTAAACAGAGTAGTGAAGCTCTGTTAGCTTCTTTCTTTTTGTACATGTTAGGGCATAAAACTGTATCTCTATGTTGATATTTTGGTGCTGCTTTTAATGGGGTTGATGAAGTGAATGAAAGAGCATGATGGGAGAAGATGGATTGCAATGAAAGAGGGCAAGAATAAAAAGTGTTTTGAGGATGTGTTAAGTCATTTCTGCAATCTTGTGTGACACACGAACATGATTTTGTTTGTTGGCCATGCTTTGTTTGTTTGTTCCAAGGACCGCATGGCAATAAAGTTAATTCTGGGCCCTCATGTTCAACAAATAGCTTTTTGTAAGAGATGTCACTTCATCCATCTAATAGGGTATTACAAAAAATAAATAAATAAATAAACCTCTCGTGCTCTTGAGCACTTGAGATGTCCCATTTTGTTATAAAACCCATTTGCTTCCCACTCCAATAAATAATTACACCTTTCAAAGAAACTCCCTATTTCTATTAGGGTGAATGTTGTTTTGGAGAGAGAGAGAGAGAGAGAGACACTCTTATGGGATTTCTTTTGAAAGAAGAAGTCCACTAAGCAATAGAAATCCCTCCAAAGTCAAATTCATCATGCCATTATGAACATAGTAACCATGCTTTGTAACCTCCCAAGAAAGAGCACAATATTAAAGTGTGTAGTTCAAAAAGATTTAAGGAAGAATAATGATTAAATTTATCTCAAAAACTTAAGCTTATAATAAATAATTAATTTATATTTTAACACAACATGTCGTCCTCACTATGCAAATACTCTTCTTTTGCTCTTAAACTTGCACTTACGGCGCATTAGTTGCCGGCTGCTGCCGTCTACAAGCTATGAGTAGTCAAGATAATACCATCTTGACTCATGACAATGCCATTGGGACAGTTTCATTGGCTTTCTTAATCATTTAAGGAAAAAAAAAAAAAAAGTTGAAGTGTTGGTCGACAATGTGTGAAAAGTTGGGTGTACAAGACATGCAGAATCTTATCGTATCATAAACTTGACAAAAAGATTATAACATGCTGTCGGTTAAATAATACACATATAATCGTAGCACTTTTAATTAGTGGATAGATTTTGCTTAAACATCAAGGCACTCACTCACTCCCAATGATGTTTTTTTTTTTTTTTTTTATTCAAAAAACATTATGTCCTCCATGAGATCACAAAACATGGGATGTCCCAGCCGACCAATCATAATCTTCGCTTTTGTAAAATTCCTTAGATGGTGTTAGTACGACTAATAAGTTTGAAGGTCAGGGTCATAATTGGCCAAACAAAAGTTAAGAAAAGTCAGTGTCATATATAATCTTTGATTATCATATTCTTCATGTCAAGGTCCAGGCAAGATCCTATAACTGTAATCAAGAGAAAATCTTGATGACATTACTTCACTAATTATTTTTTTTTAAGCAATGGAGAAAATTAGATGACATCACTTTTGTTCTTTAACCTTGATTAAAGAAAAAGATAGTAGGAGGAAGGCAGCAATTTAATACCCTATCTTTACTAAAACTAAAGTAAATCACAAATGTAAAGCTGAAAAACTAAGAATCTTACTACTCTTTCATCGAACTACTTGTTTTCTATCCAGCTTGTATTATCTTTGTATTCATATGGATACTTGTTATTTAAAAGTTCTTTGTAGCATGATTATTTTTATGTATTAAATGTGTATGCTTACAACTTATATGAAATGCATTTTAGAATAATGGGGAAAACTTCACTAAAGACCCCTGAACTTTCACCTAATTTGATAAACCCCCCTAAACTTCAAAATCTCTCAATTTAGTTCCCTGAACTTTCAATTGCTCTCAATTTGGACACCTCCGTTAGATTTTAAACGTTACATGACGTTTATACTCCTGACTTTTGTATAAAATTTCAACTTTCAAAACGTTTTTTTATTTAAAACAAAAAAAACAAAAATCAGGGATATTTTGGTCTTTTTTTTGTATTTTTAATGGCTAAAATTGACAAGGAGTCCAAATTGAGAGCAATTGAAAGTTCAGGAGACTAAATTGAGAGATTTTGAAGTTTAGGGGGGTATTTCAAAACATGTGAAAATTCGGGAGTCTTTAATGAAGTTTACCCAATAATGTAAGCTCTGTTTTTGTAAAAATGAGTGGTGATTAACAAAATGATAAATATATAAGTTTTGTAAATGTATGCATGTAAAAGAACTATGGACAATTGCATTGTATGATATGTTATATCGTAGTGTGCAAGATAAAGGCCACAAGCTTACTATTATATGGGCTGACTTGATGGTCAAAAATATTTATTTTTAATGCTTGTCCTTGGATCTAATAGCTTTATAGGTGACCGGCACACCATTAATGGATGGGGCCCGAACTATGGCTTCGTTAGTGGAGTGGATCATCTGAGGTTTAAATTCAGTCAAACCACTAACAAAGACAGTATGCAGCAGTATTCAAGGTACCGATACTCTACTACAGGTCCCTCAAGAGTCAGGACACTTCCAACCCTACTACAAAGGGGTTAAGGGTTTTGATAGATCATATGAAGTTGAACTATAACATTTTTCTCTTAATTATCATATATTATGTCTATATTGCAACAATATGTCATATTATTGTGAAACTAAAAAATCTTACCTTATTAATGCTGGTGGTTGTAAACTTTTACCAAACAACTGAGTTCACTGCATAAATAACGCTTATTTCATGTGCATAGTACTACTCACTAAGTTGTAAACTTAGACTTGTATCTTTTCATCTGTAAAACACTTGTTGTTTAGATAATGAGCTAGATGGTGAACCCCATGAGACGATATGTCCTTATGGTGGATATAGACATGATTATCTTTGAGGAGCTAGACTTTTGAGTGTAGAAAAAAAAAATAATAAATAAAAATGTGGGACAACAATGGTGATATGTGCCTTGACATGATGGATATAATTTTCTTAGTTTATCTTTTTAAAACTAGACCTCGATGTTTTATGATTAAGTGACACTTGACTTGATGTTTTAGTTTAACTATGGCGATTAACTTTGTGGTATGATTAGTGGCTATTTTGTTTGTTGTCATAAGTGAACTTGATCTGTGGCATTCTCTCTATTGAGATTTCAATGTCCCTCTGTGTTTCCATTTTTCATCTGAATGAGGATAGGGTGACACCTCGTGGAATCAATTACCTGTTAATTTTTCTTAAGGCATTACAGCACAAACTAGCAGTCATCATAAAATAGCCTAACTGGGTTAGACCTCGAATGACTCACGCTACTAGCAATGCCGTATGATTGTGAACACCATACATATATGGGTTGCGCTAGTCACTTAGTTGGACTCTTGGATCCAATGCAAAACATAAAATAAATTGGATGACTGTAAGGCCTTGCCCCTGTAATAGTAGTCCATGACACAAGGTCATGTCATACTATGTGACTTATCTAAATTTTCTTTTATATACATGCCTGATAAAATAGTTACACGAATTCATCAAATCTCATACACACACAAAAAAAAAAAAGAGTTAACATGTTCTTATATAAGTATAGTTCATGCACATAAAAGTTATTCATTTCGTACATATCAACATAGTATGTTAAAAAGAATGCCAAATAGATAATAGTATCCATGTGAGATTCACTCACCTCAATCGTAAGAAAGTCCTCAACACTCACCTTGAATTCACCAATATGGTTATCTACAAAAACCCTACTGTTAAACTATAATACCCCAAAATTTTAATAAGATAATAAAATAAATATAATTAATTGTCAATTGCGCCTTATAACAACTAACCCTCATAATTTAAAAGGAACCCAATGGGTGCTATAGACCTATTTTTTCAAAATTAAAATTTGACATTTTCATCATTTTCAACCCTAAGCTGAATGTTCGACATGTACTTGAAATGCTCGAGAGAAACCCTAAGCTGAGCGTTGACATTTCCTTGGAATGTTCGAGGCTAACCCTAGGCTAACGTTCGACTTCTGTCTGAAGAGAGTTTTACATTATTAACCACCTTGGTCGATCTTATCCATTCCCCACGCCTATAAATAGTAATCCACACCCTTCAGTCCATATTCTTCACTAGTTGCATCCCAACACCCCAAGCCTTGAGAGAGAAAGATCCTAGAGAGAGAAATGAAGGTGATTTTGGTCTAATTCTATCTTCATTAAGGTATGTCTTGAGCCTCAAACTTGTTTCTCTTGTTATTTATACACTGACCTTGTTAATAACAATGCGAAGCACGAGTTTTAACATGCTATGATAAATCTATAATTTATCACTCACAAAGTAAATGGTTTTATAAAAAGTTATAAATTTGTCTATGTTTTTCATGCTTTATTACGTTGTTATGGTTTAATACATTTTTATTAGGCTAATAGAGGCATTGATTAAGATTTGATACGTAATTGGTAGAAGGTTTTGAGTCTTTCATGTATTCTGTCACCCACCGAATGTTTGATCATTGTTGAGGAACATTCGACCTTTGTTGACCGAATGTTTGACGGTAATTAGAAATGGGTAATTAGGATTTTAAGAAGAGATTAGTGTACCAATGGCATGATTAGGGCTTTCACATGCTTAGAAATAGAACTCTCGATATGCTTTATTTATCTCGGGCGTAGTGCTAATTTTTGTTTTGATATCTTATAAACATTATTACATTTTGGATGAAATTTAGTATAAGGTGGGCTGGAAATCAAATGGGGAGGTCTAGGGTTTATCCTAGGCCTATTTATAGAGGTTCTATGCATAAAAGGTCAAGAAAAAATTCATTCTTATTCAAAAATTGTTATGCGTACGAATGATTATTTGAATCTTCGAACGTTCTTTCTCAATTATTCCAAGAGAACTTCAAACATTTGTGTATGACAAGCTTTTATTAAATAATAATATAAAAACATTTTTATTAATATTTTAAAATGAGTTATGCTTATTGAAATATTTGGAATTTATATAAAAGATGTATTCTATTTTATTCATTAAAAAGTGATTAATTATTCCGGGATATTACATTTAGGGTGGGGCTGGCCCTTTGGGGTGGTTTGGCCACCCCCGAAACGCCTAAAAAAAAAAAAAAATCTATGGTTGGTCAAATGAGGGTGGCCAAACCACCCCTATGGCCTTTGAGAATGATTCAGACCTCCCAAAATGTCAATTCTCAAAAAAAAAAAAAAAATTGTTTTAGGATTGGCCAATGGAGGTGACCGAGCCACCCTTGTTCGGCCTAGAGGTGGTTTCGGCCACCCCATTTTGCACAACATAATTTTTTTTTTTTTTTAATTTATTTTGTTTTCTTTTTACATTTTTGTTTTAAAAAAAGTTTGTGAAAAAAAAAACAATAATAAAAATAAAAATATATTATAAACTCATCTACGACAAGTATTGTATTTTTGATGTGGACCTCCATTAAAAAAATGGATAGAAAGTTGCAAGTCGATATTTAGGTTTACGACAAATACTACTTAATTATGACACTTTTATAAACCGAAATAATCATTTGATTTCGGCCCTAACAACATTTACTAAAAAAAAGTATATATATTTTGAACTCTAAATTTTAACCTCTCATTCATACTTGGACCATTTTAATAATAAGAAAAATCGTGATTGTGTCTGCAGTGAGAACACATGCCCCCTACCCGAATTGGGTTTTTCCTAGATTAGACCAAAATTTTGAATATATAGATTTGTAAAAGTAGATATGCCACGTGAGTTAGGCCATAAAAACAGGTTGAGCCACCGCTCGAAAGAAATCAAAATCATTGCCTACTTGTTTATATGAAGACTTTTGGGACCCTTTGATCCCCTTTTTCTCCTGACCATAACACACAAATCGTGGACTTTTTTATATGTATATATTTACTATTTAGATGGGGTTCAAGGCATATATCCAAACACTAAAAGCCTAACTCGTCCTCCTTTCTCCTCGGAGAAGTAATGCATAATAAATAAGTAAAATTATTTTACACTTTGAATCAGGGCCGAAACTAGTGAATGAGTTTCATGTTTGGAACGAGAATAAATCGCTCTTAATTAGTGTTAGTTACCTTAGGTTTCACTGATATTTTGGTAGGACTGAGTTAAGTTATGATTCAATTGGTCTTGAAGGAGCGTTTGCAGTTCTGCGTCTTCGAAGTCCTTCGTGAACAACTCCCAGCAAGTATGTACTACTATAATTACGCTAAAATAAAATAATCATAGTTGGCTAGCTTTTTCTAGTTTCTATCGTTTTTAATTAGATATATATAAAATCATTTTATATAAAGCATTTGATATAGTGGAAGGTGTTTTCGGGACAAAAAGGTTGATATGAATTTCCTCTCAAATGGGACCACTTTGCTTTGAATTTCATGCCCTTTTTTTTTTTTTTTTTTTTTGGGTGATATTTTCCAAAACTGTGAACTGTGAACTTCTTCTTGTTGTTGCCTCGCTCCTTTACCAACCGAAAGAGATGCCCTTTTCGTCCCAACGGTCGAAAGTGTGTCCTTTGCAGGTTGACTATCCAACGGCTATCATATCGCCGTACAATTTGGAGGGATAATCATGGCCTTTGCTTTATTTCCACTATTTTGACTGGAAGCACCTAATTAAGTTGTCTTTAAACGGCGAGTAGTTTATTTAATTCTACGTGAAAAAAATGATTGCTTTACCTAACTCACCACCTGCCCAATTCCGTTTCATCCATTTCTCCAATGCCTTCTCTTCCATGGTCCTTGCATGTGGACTTTGACGTTTCCTCTCATCAACACAATAACTAACTTTTTAATCAACTTATATAAATTATGCTTTTTTTAAAAAAAAAAAAAAAAAAAAAATCAATTTAGCCATGATTTTATTTTTTATTAATGAAAAAACTTCGTTATGAAGTTCAATAACTATCAATTTAAGGTATTTAAACTTTTAATTTTATACAATGTCTCCCATCCATTTGAATTTTCGGTTAAATATTGTCAATACTAAGAATTTTGACAATATTTAATGGAGAGGGGATATTGAAAAAAATTAAAAGTTTAATATCATAAATTGAGAGTTTTTGAATTTTGGGAGAGGTAATTTCAAAAAATTCAGATGAGTTAAGTAAAGTTTCTCCTTTAATAATTTAATTTTTATATATATATTTTTCTTCTAATGGATAGAATTTGTATCCAGAGTCTAATTAAACATGCTTATAACTTATCACTGGATCTATTTACATGTGAATGGTTTACTAATTAATGTGCCCCAATCTTTGAATCGTTTAGTTTAGCCTACTTTTTAATAACCAGACACACACTTACACAATATATAAGTTGGTGGTTTAGACATTTCCAATTTTCTTCCCCCCCCCCCCCCCCCCTCTTTTTTTTCCTTTTGCCTTACAGTCTTTTTAAAATTCAGCTAAAATTAGTAGGAAAAAAAAAAAAAAAAAAAAAAAAGAAGAAGAAGAAGAAGAAAGAGATAGCCACTTCTAGAAACAACAATTACTCAAATCTTTTTTCCTTGTTTTTTTCCACACTTGAAATAATAAGTACATAGGGAGACCCCATGAGCTTTAATTTGCTTATTATTCATTTGCATGATTTGGACAGAATTTTCCTCTAAATCAGTTAGGAAAAAATATCCTCAAACCCATTTAAAATAGTGTTAAGTATTTATAAACATTTAAAACGTTGGTCTAAGTTAGTAAAACTGCTATTAATAACCTTAAGAATTTAATATTCGTTTTAAATGTTTATAGACACTTGACATTATTTTAAATAGATTGGCGAATATTTCCTTGAGACTGATTTGGAGAAAATTTATGTCATTTTTATAAAGCTTTTGAACAAATAATCTATGCTGTTTTTTTTTTTTTTTTTAATAGAATTCGAAAAATCTTTACAAATTCTAACCATAATCAAATATTGCCTTCAAGATGTTGGGTGGTTGGGAGATAATTGCATTCTTATTGTGGAATAAACTTTGAGTAGTTAGAAGTCTTGACCAATTTTTTTTTTTCACTTGGTGGTTACACATCATGCATGGGATAAACCGTGATGGGACGTCCTTCATCAACTTTGATAAGGTCATACCCATTTACCACATTAAAGTAATTGTTCCACGTGGTAAATACAATTAGCACATAAAATGTCAAATAATCGAGAGCCACGTGGCATTCATTAATTGGTTTAACGTAACATACTATTAATTAATTTGGCAATAGCTAGGTTGATGAATCCATGCCACCATAGTTTTTGAGGGAAATTGTTGGCTATTTTCCATCTTCATTGATTTTCCCTATGTATGAGCCAAATGTCGAAAAAAATGTTATAATGTAAAGCCTCTTACGTCATCGAAGCAAGTAGATCCTAAGGACTAAATTGAACTTTTACCTAATAACTTCTACCAGACTCAATGTTGGATATAACATGACTTTAGCATACACTTTGCTACTAGTAATTAAGTAGTTAATTAAACCAAAGTTTGTATGTGTGCACGCCTACGTGTACGTAATGCCAATGGAGATTATACACCAAATTCCTGATATGAAGGGAATTTTCAAAAGCAGCTTTACTTTTATGACGCACGACACTCCATTCAAAAAGATTTTAGACTTCTTAGACCACTTCTAGTAGATTTAGGAGCAAATTACTTTCTTGTTTTTTATTCGGCTACACTTCAATACCCAATACCTTTCCTTTTCATTTGTCTCTACCATTTAAATATTCTTTCAAATAATAGAAATTATTTTACTACTATATATATATATATATATATATATATAAATTGTAGTCGTAGGCAAGGCATGAAAAATAAATATAGTGAAGTTTTGATGAATTAGTTGATGATTGCGGTGGATTCTGATCGAAGTTGAGGAAGGGGGGTAGTAGAATCTATGCGAGGGTGGAAATCGTCTTTTTTGTTCTTAACTTTTACAAAAGTAATTAACTACTATTATATTAAATATAGATTAGCACCACACCACAAGCGTTAAAACATGAACTACTGTTTTTAAAATTAAGATTTTCTCAATTTCATTTGAACTGAAGAATATTCAGTTAGTTCTAATTAAGAGATATTTTTGTCCACTTAAAAAGTGAAGAAACAAAAACACTCATTTACTATAACTAATTAGAAAGGATAATGTTTCCTCTTTTTGATAGTGCGGGCAAAGAAATAAAAATATTTAAAATATAATTAATTGAGTATTAGTTTTAAGGGTTGCATGAGAGATATTGATGAGATGGAGAAAGAAAAAGAATAAATTAGAGGGTTGACAATTACTTGATGCATGGTGTTATATTAATTAAATAATTTGGGAGTGGTTAGAGAATGATGATGATGAGGGTGGTGGTTTGTTTGTTGGTTGGTTGGTTTGTTTGTTTGTTTGAGGAGATAGAGATATATATAGTGGGAGATATATATGCTCTAAAGTAATGAGTAGTGTTAATTGGTGAAGCATAATGATGGAGCAACCGCCATAGTTTGACTCCTGTTTTCATTATTCTAATTTCTAACATCCATCTTCCCATTCACCACCGCATCCGCATGCATCTCTATTACTGTGAGCAGTTTTAATTAGGTTAGCTAAATACCTCACACTATTTCTGTATCTCCAACTACTCTTTTTGAAAAAATTCACTATGAGCCTAATTACCTTATTTAGCTTAATAAAAAAAATTATATATATATAGTTTTAGGCTTAAAAATCTGCAGGCTTACTTTCTATCAAAAACAAATTTGACTCATCATTTATACTTTAATCTCTCCAAATAAAAATTTACGGTTTCTTCCTTGATTAAAGTAAGGGATAAATGTAAAATTAATCCATGTGGTTAGCTTAAATTATCAAGGTAGGCCAAAATAACAGTTTGCTCCTTAATTAAAATCAATTTCTATTAAGTAATTTAACAAAATTTGTTACTTTGTTACGTCATACCTAATAAAAATGTGATACGTAGGTGTTATTATTAATTTTTTACTTCAAAAAATGACAACTAAGATTTTTCATATCATTTTAGGACACCGGCTAAACTGTTATTTTGGCCTACCTTGAGTCCAAAATAAACTATAAATTATTTTTTAGTCAAAAAGCCTAAGCTAATGGACTTATGTCCACTTATATTAAGTACTTGTTTTCTTTATATTTTCTCAATGCGGAATTCAACACTTACAAGTGCATTCACAACATAAATTACCCTAACTTCATTTTTTTGTAAGTATTATCACTAAAAAAAAAAAATGATAATTGTCGCGGCTAAAAGTACCATAGTCAATGCTATTGATCAATTGCATCCACATGTCAATGCTAATGATCGAGGTCGACAGTACTACTTATGATCAAATTTTTGTAATGTATTAATAAGCAAAATAGCATAAATAAAAAGAGGCAAGGCAAAGAGATTAAAGATTAATTTGGCGAAATAAGTCCACGTACCCTCGATATACGATGCTTAAAATTAATATTCTTATTTTTACATTTTGTGACAATAACATGCATGCCATTAGTGTTCATTGAACTTGAACACACACACACACTATATATATATATATAAAAGAGCCTGCCGACTTTTTTTTTTGGTTACTTGGTTTCAGAGGGTCGTTACTGTTTGGATCCAACTCCAACTACCCCCCTCTTAATTTTTAGCAAACAAGTTGAGATTAGATGACGTTGCACATGTGCATTTGCACGTGAACATGCTTCCTCATCCTCAATATATATTTTATTCAAATTAACCCTACGCTTCCTACGCTGCAGCTAGTGCCACCACAGTTGTGGTCCCTAAAGGCTAAGGCCAAAAAAAAATAAAAAAAAACAAAAATATATTTGGTAACCTTTTGATTTTCAACTCTAATTTGGCAATTGGCATTCCTCCTGTCCTTCAAATTCCCATAGTTTCATAGTGTTTAGGGAGAAAAGAGGAAGAAAGAATGCTTAATTATAAATTCTTTGGTAAAATACAGATGCACCTAGGGATGTAAATGAAGCGCGACGTGTCACTCCATTTCCATTTGGACCAAATACAAACATAGGAGGGCATTTAAGAAAAGAGCATATATATATATATATTATGCAGCAAAAGAACTCACTTAAAAACAAGTAAATTAATTAATGTGCAACAAAAAATTAATCACCAAAGTTTTAAACTAAAACATTAAAAAATAACATAAATAAATATCCATTCAGTATTTCGGTAACATCAAAGTGTTAAAAAGATAAATATTACAAATTAAGACCAAAAACAATATTAAACACATTGAACGTACTAGACCGAAAGTATAAAACATTAAACACGTTCAGTTAAGCTCACAAACACAATCCTAAATAAATAAGCTAATTAGGCTGATAGTGAGTCAATTTGAGGAGTATTAGTCGAAACACACCGAATGAGATACACGTCGGGCAAGATTGGTTGGTCCATTTGCCTGAAACCATCACATACTCACGGCCCCACAAAAGGACGAGTGCTTCTGTTCATACATTGGATCCACAACTATATGTAACTTTTTTTAAAAAAATATATATATATATATATCCCCCAACATTATAACTTTTATAATATAAAATTCAATTTATAAAATATAGAGTAGAGTAGAGTGTATATATACATATATTGCCTATCCCATTGACATAAATCACATAAACAAAACACGATTTGGTGACATGTAGAGGAGGTCCCACCAACAAGGGGTACTTATCCAGTTTCAATTTTACTTCCCTACTGCCTCTGTTTTCCTAGGTAAATCAAACTCATCGTTTTACTTTCTAATCTCCTATTCTCTATTATTCTTGTTTGTACAACCATATAATATAATATGATCTATGAGACTATGATCACCATTATTTTCTAGTTAGTTAAATGGATTGCTATCCACTTTGTGTTTGATAGTATTCTTATAGGATTCTTAATTACTCTCTCTTCCATTAGGATAAAAAATGGAAAAGATCTGCTTCTATCACCCCTTTTTTTTTTTTTTCAATTAGAATAGGAAAAAGAAAAAGAAAAACCAATAATATTATAAAACAAAGAGTCATGCTGAAAACTAAAATTTTAGTTTATTATCATCTTATCTTCTTGATGTAGTAGTGTCAATTAGCTCTTCAATTTTTTTAATTATTATTATTATTGTTATTATTTTTTTTACAATGGCTAATCTACCAACTGATCATCAACACGACTAGCTAAGTCAATAAGGTATAATAGTGATAGAATAAAAGTGTGGTTCTAAGCATTACTCTAAGAGTAACACTTAGTATTAATGCTACATATCATATTTTTATCTTAAAATATTGATGTGGGCACTGAGTGGTAGTCTTAATTAACCATTAACATTGTTACATCAGTGAAATAGCGATAAAATAAACGTGTGATTTCAAGTATTACTCTTAGAGCAAGGCTAAGTAATACTATATATCATATTTTTATCCTACAATGCTAATGCGAGGCGGTCGTCCATTAACCATTGTTTTGTTTTTGTTTTTTTTTTTAACAATAACTAATCTAATATTGGTGGTGGCTAATAACTTAATATTATGAAATAATTGTAAAATAAAAATGTAGTATGTACTCTAAATAGTAAATACGACACTCATGTCCCACTACTAATTGGCCATTGTGCAAATTAACATAATAAAATATGTAATAAAAAAAATAATAAAGTAGATAGCATTAGTGTTTTACTGAAGACAAAACAAAAAAATGGCGCCAAATGTGTCGATGTCATGGGAGATGTTTTTGGTCGACCAAAATCTAAAGAGTTCTATGATGGGCCCCATCTCAGATGTACTCATGCCTCTCTCGTCTTGTTTATATATTGCTCATCACCTCGCCCCTTCACGCCTCCTCTCTCTTTTCTCCACCACTCTCTCTCTCTCTCTCTCTCTCTCTCTTTTGTTGCTTTGTCTTGGATTCATATAGCCCATTTTGTCTTCCTTCTTTTTTATTTCTGAATATATATAGGGCCTTTTGTCTTTTGGTTTCAGACAAAGTACCCTACAAAAAAAAAAAGAAACTGATCAAGGGGTAAGGGTAAGTTGTCCTGGGAGGGGGATAGATTGACTATTGTTAGCCCTAGAAAGGGACACGTGGCGGAATGAAGGAGAGTGGCAGGAAACAAGGTGCTCCTTCACCATGCGCAGCATGCAAGCTTCTGAGGAGGAGATGTGCTGAGGACTGTGTTTTTGCTCCTTATTTTCCAGCTGATGAACCCCAGAAGTTTGCTAACGTGCACAAGGTCTTTGGTGCCAGCAATGTCAACAAAATGTTACAGGTTCGCTTTCTTCTTATCTTTCAAATAAATCAATAAATAACGATTTTTTTTTTTTTTTGCCTTAAATCATTCCTTTTACAGCAAAAGACCAACTCTAGAGTAAGACTAATTCTTAATTATTTGGATTTTCTTTAATTAAAATAAAATATACCCTTTTAATTACCATTATTTCTTCACAAATTTGTATGAATTAACCCATTTATATCAAATGGGTTTATTTAGTACAACACACACATATAGAGAGAGAGAGAGAGAGAGAGAGAGAATAGAATTACATTATATAAATAATATATCAATTAAATAACCCATGCTATATAATATAAAAAAGAAAAAAAGCTTATTGTGGCGCCCACAAAAGAGGAATTAAAGTTGTTGATAAGACCTTAGTATAATTTCTTTCTCTCTCTCTCTCTTAAATTGATATTAGTCAGTAATTTTCTTTTTTTGTAAGTAATGCTCTTTTTTCCAATTTTTTAAAGATAGTGTGGACCATGTGTGCTACTTTACTAAAATATCCAAACCCATTTGATATAAGTCTCCTTTTTTTCCTCTGTTAAAAAAAAAAAAGAAAAAAAAAAAAGGGAAAAATGTCAAGGGGAGGGGGCCGTCCATCTTTCAGATATAGGCAGACGAAATTTTGATGGGTTTGAGTTGACAGGAATTGCCAGCGCACCAGCGAGGCGATGCAGTGAGTAGCATGGTTTATGAGGCAAATGCAAGGGTGCGGGACCCGGTGTATGGGTGCGTGGGGGCCATCTCTTCTCTACAGCAACAGATTGATGCCCTCCAGACACAATTGGCGCTGGCTCAGGCTGAGGTGGTGCACCTGCGAGTGAGGCACACCGCATCATTCCCCAACCACTGGGTCCGCCCTGGCAGCCCCAGTAGCAGCGGCTCCCCCTCATCCCGGCCCATGGGCTCTTCACATGCCAAGCCCATTTTTGACTTGGATATGGTGGTGGACCAGCCCACCTTGGGAGAGTCAATGTGGTCATGTTAGTAATTATGTTTTTATTTTTTTTATTTATTTATTTTTATTTTCACTTGATATCCCTATTATGCATTTCTTCTCGTGGTGGTGGCGGTGACGGTGGCAGTGGTCGTTATAAGAGCAGTGGCGGAGGCCATTCGCCCGCTTCGATCTTTATCATTAAAATTTATATATGTATGTTGTAAATACAATTTATATATATATATATATATATATAGTAGATTGCGGGACTTGTAATGAGACTTTGTGCATGGATTGTCCATGTATTTTAAGTGATCAATGGGCGGCATCTACTTGTGGGCTTTTATTTTTGTGGGTGTTGGATTGCCTAAACCAAACCATAACATGTCAACTGTTAGAATCAACTTTTTCTTCCTTTATTTTCATTGATATAATCCTAAACTCCTCGGTTAAACTTTGAATCACCTAGAAACAAAACAAAAGGATTCCATTAATTAATTTAATGCATGTTTGAGATTGTGTTCGAGAAATAAAGTTTGTAAGTTAAAAAGCTTTTTTTTGACAAAAATTTTATTTTTAAGCTTTTGCCAAAAATATTTTGGCTATTTTTGAGTTTTTTTAAACACTTAAAAACACTTTCAATTTTTTTATCAAATGAGTATTTTTTTCTCCAAACAGATTTTTTAAGTATTAAACGCACACCCATGCCCTTACTCTTGAAAGTTGAAATTAATTACAAATTTAGATACTATCAAGGGCACAATAAGAAGGGGGGGGGGGGGGGGGGGAGGGGGGGGGGGGGGGGGTGGGGATGGGGGGGATATGAGTTTTTTTAGAAATTTGTCCTCCTAAAATTATATTTTTTGTTTTTTTCTTTAGTTTTGTCCACCCAAAATTATATTTTTGCACTCATTCTAAAATTTTCTTTTAGTTTTGTCCCTTCTTTTAGCTTGAAAAAACCGAAAATCCCCCACTTTATTAGTGACTTTCGGTTTGCTCAATTATTTTGGCTCGACTCTATTGTTTCTAGGAGCTTCGAGGGATCTCATTAGGAGAAAGAGTTCACACTAAAAGGTACCTTTTTTAACCCTATAAATCGTGTTTAATTTATTTTAAGACATATAACTTTTGTATGCAATAATAACTTACAATTGACTATAAAATTAAATTTAAAACTTCCCTATATTTAATTTATATAAACACACACAACTACACACATACAAAAATACCATATGCATCTATGTATGTATTTGTGTAAGTCCGTCCCCTACATTACAAATTGATATGTATTTGTGTAAGTTGGCATCACAAGTCTTACCATGCCTTTTTTATGCAAATTGACTTCCTTGAGAACTTGTGCTATTCCATCTCTCTCTCATGGAAAAGAATAAGCATGAGAATTCAAACCCCACATGGACCTTGAAAGTGTACACGAATGCTTTGGAAAGAATGTGACAAGTCATGGCCAAAAATTTCAAAAAACTCAGCCATTGATTGGTGTGAGCTGACACCATATTCATATTCTTTGACTCCAAAACAAAAAAGAAAGGACTCAAGTTCACCATAAAGCAAGTTACCACTTAAGCATTCACATTGGGCTACTCAAGGCCAACCTTTTTTTGCTTGAAAAAATTTGCCAAGCTGCTAAACCAATTTTTGTGTTCTTATCATTCTCAACTCTCAATTTATTTATTTTTTTGCCATCTTTTTATTGCTCTCTTTTCTTCTCTCTTTCTTTCTCTCATCTGAATCATATTCTCTCTCTCTCTCTACACAAATTTTTGAAAATGTGATTTTTTTTTTAATAAAGACAAATTCTGAAAAATGATTGTAGGGACAAGACAAATCTTTAAAAATATGACCATTGGGAAGAGACGGAATTTTGAAAATATGCGTTAAGAAGATTTTTTTTTTTTTTTTCAAAAAATATGATTGTAGGAGAAATAATAAAGAAATCATTGAAAAATAATATATAAATGGAATAGTGAAAGAGAATAGTTAAAATAAAAAGTTAGATGCCTGTACTTTGAAAAAGTTAGTAGTTAAATTAAAAAAAAAAAAAAGAAAGAATAATTTTGAGTCTTTGACTAAAGTAGAGATGGAGAAAAAAAAATTATTAATACGTATTATATAAAAATAATGATAATAATAAAAAATAAAAATAAAAAAATAGTGAGAAGAAGAGAGAGGTCTTGGCTAATTGATAGTATATTTTGTTGTGTGCCAATATAGTATTATTTATTATGTTCAAATAAATAATACATCAAACAAGAAAAAAGTGGTTGCAAATAAACTTTTGGTAGCTATTAACAATTAAAGTCTTACCATCACAAAATGTATGCTCTTTAGCGTCGAAAATCTTCCTTACTAATACACATGTAAATTAGCAACAAAATTCCAACTTCCATCAATGAAGATTTCCCATTGGTGCTGAAATTTTATATTAATTCTTCTTTCTTTTTTAGCGACGAGATAACTTTTAATCACTAACATAGTCGACATTACTATTTGTGACGCAAATGATGACAACACGATTGGTTAAAACACACGATGTTGTGAAATGGTTTCAAAAAAAAAAAAAAAATGAAAAGATAAAACTAATCGCAATGTTACATTTTTTTTTTCCCTCAAGATTAGAACAGGGACACAGGGAGGGGACTAAGAGTACAGAAACAGAAATATATAAAAAGGGTTGGGCAGATCAACAATAAGCCCTGAAACAGCTTGCTCAGTGAAAGTAAACAAAAATCAAAAGGGAATATGTCAGCTGAATGATACGACCCTATGAATTATTGGGACAAAAGCCAAGAAAATTGGTCACTAGTTAAGAAAACCGGAAGGGGACCACTGTAGCATTGCTGTAACGTCTCCAAAACCGACCTTGACCATTTTAGTAGGGATACTGGCAATTCTTCCAGCTCAGTTAACTGGTAACTATCTAAAAGTATCGCCCATCGAGCATATTTAGAGTAATTGTAATGGAAGGTGAAAATGGCAGATTTGAGGAAACTAAAATAAATCATTAGGCATGCAAATGCTATCATTAAAGAGTGAGATATACAGACGCAAACAAGCTTCAAGTACAACTAAGTAAGAAAACATATATGAAAGTCATCATGTGCAATTGATGTGGTGTTTTTGTGTCCAAAAATATCAATAATAAATTAACCACTCGCAATAGGGCGAATCCTTCTAGGATAGGGCTAAAGAGATGGTATAGAACCTCAAGAACTGCAGGGATTTTGTTATCAAATTCGAAAGATCAAAATTAACTTAGTTAAAAAGATGAATGATTTGGTTTGTAACTAAAGTGCATGAAATTAAAAGAGAATTAAATATAAGAAAGAGTGTAGGGTATTGACTTGACCTCTATCCACACAACAATGGTTAATTAGATTTAATCTAGCAATTCATTCTATGCATGTTATAAATAAACAAGAAACTCCTTTATTAAATAATAAGTATAATCCATCTTCGGTTGGCATAGATTGTCCACCTAACCACTAAGATACGATACGACCCTTCTTCCCTAGGTATGGACTATCAAATTCTTTAATATGATACATATAATCAATGAATAAGTCTAACCTATTTTCGGTTGGCACAGACTGTCTACCTAAATTACACTAAACTAGAGTGTAGTACAATCGGTCTTCCCTAGGCATGGCCTGTCAAATCCTTGATCATATGCCAATTAAACCCATTGTATAACCATCATCCTTATAATCACAGAAAACAAGAATTATTTGAGATTAACAAAAAAGTAAAATACTTTCTAAGACTAGAGAAGAATTTCACAAATATTGATTTAGAAATTAAGAACAATTGCATTTAATATTAAGAACAGAATAAAAAGGTAGCAATTCTCATAGTTATACAATCAACATGCATAAATTGAAAATCTAGAAATTAAATACAATCAAACCATTGTATTTGGATAGGGTTACATCAACACCCCATGAAGAGGTTTAGCCGCTCATGACTCCGCTAAGCTCCAATGATTATTTGGTGATTTTTTGCTCTAGAAGCGGTGTGTCTATTTATAATGTTTAGAGGCCTATTTATAGGGATTAGGAGAACCCTAAAAACCCTAGGAAAACCGGAGGTCAGTCTCCCAGTCCAATTGGGAGACTGAAAACCTCTTCCAAGCAGTAAAAGGATTCCTGCCGCAATCTGAAAAGCCGCGTGCACTTGAGCGCAATGTAGCTGCGATTGAGCGCATGTGCGCAGTGCTACAGTGCCTGCTACAGTGCTCTGCTACAATGCTGCTACAGTAATATGCATTTTAAGCCCAAATTCAATGGAATTCTTGCATTTGCCAAATAAAACTTGAAACACAAAAATCAAACAAAATCAAACAAATAACAACGCTAAGGAATTAATATATGCGAGCTAAGGGGCTTGAATGTACAACATTCAGCACTTATCACACTCTCAAACTTATATATTGCTAGTCCCTTAGCACTACAAAACATAAAATAAATTGAAAAACAAAAAGACAAATCCATCTTTTGTGGGATGTACGATTGCATTTAGCGTATGCAACAAGCCTTTTAACCCATAAGCATTTCCTAGAGGACGAGTGAAGTCTTGTGAGGGTTTTTTAGGAATGATACCCATAAGCATTGTTATCATTATGTCATTCAAAAGAATAAAGCATCACAAAAAAAATCATTCTCATTCATTAGCAAGCTTAAAATTATAAACTCCATCTTCCAAATTTCAAGGAATTCACAAGTCAAATCACTTACCAATGGCAGATTCAGATACAACAAGCTTCAATTAGTGCAAAGTGAACTAACACACAATTATGAGGCTTCAAAATCATTCCAATATAAATGAATCGACATCTCATAATTTATTGAACTTCTTATCACATGAAACAACCAAGGCATACATTTTTTTTTTCTTATATATATAGGCTGTGTAGCGCTTAGTTCCCTTAAGCTTTCTAATTGACCCATGTATCAAGTGTTAAGCCAATGACTCCCAAACCAAATGACTTTAGGGCAGTAAGTGTAAAGACACCCTTAAGAACTTACTAACTTGAGTTAAAAAGGTTATGAAATTAAGCTAGCCATTTTATTAATCAAACCAAACTTTTCACTTTTTGACGCGAACACTCACTGTTTAATGAGGCAAGAGGTCCGTTACTTAGTGAAAAATTCAAATTTGATTTTTTTTTTTTTAATTCTTTATTTTTTTTTTACTAGCATGCCAAGGTTATTCATCCAATATGTCACCCAACAAAATTCAAAATATTGAAAACAAACATAATTGGTCTCAAATTTCATACCTCACAGACATGTGCTAGTGTGCTCAAGATAAACTTAAATTGAAACAAGAGGCATCTCATGTTGCCAAAAGTAAGTAACAAGACACAAAATTCCTAAGTCAAATGATCATGTGTTCATAACTTTAAGCCTACTAATGATATTCAAACCAAAATCAAAGCTCAACCATATGCTTAAGAATGACATAACAACAAAATTTGGACAGTGTTTTGTTTTTCCATACCCCCATACTTGAATCATACATTGTCCCCAATGTATGTACAGAACTAAAAAACAAGACTAAGAGGATAGCAATACCTGAATGAGCATATGTGGGTATATTATACCCCCAAACTTATATGCAAAAACACATGTCCTAAAAAAAAAAGTGATACTCCAACCAAATACCAATCAAGTGCACACATTGTTGTAAAAATATAATCAAAGAATGAAACAACAATGGATAAAGTAAACCTGGATGGAGATCATGTACCGTGGTGGAGTGAGGAGTCGAGTGCATAGGGCTTGCGTTCGATCCTCTGTGGTATTTCTCAATTTAAGTTCGAGTTCTGAAGGATCTTACCTCGATCCTTCAGAAGTCCAATCAAGCTCATCTATCCCTTCTTCTCTATGATCATGTAGGACTCCACAAGGAAGAGGATTCCTCTTAACATCCCAAAACTGCTTCTCTTAGCTGAAAGGTCTTGATGCTCCCCATGGTGATACTTAGGGTGTTTGTCCCAAACTGGTTTCATAATCAACCTCTTGTCTCTATGAGGGTTCTCAAAAACCGGGGCAGCCGGGGAACTTGCCAAAAAATTGTCCACCCTAATGAAGTCCACTTCAGTAACCTCTAAGTGAAATATGTCTCCTGTGGGGTTGTCATCAGGTGGTGGAGTACTTGAAGTGAGAGGCATAGGCTCTGGTGGGTTTCTCCATGATAGGGCTTCAGATAGAGGATCATGAGGTGGGTCTTCAACAGTTTCTCCAATGTCATCCAAGAAGAAACATGTATTCTGATCAGGTGCATTCTTGAAGGCATTGAAGATGTTCAGTCTGATCTTCATATTCCCAAAGGAGATCTTCATTGCTCTAGTCTGACAATTGATGCATTGGCTGTGGCTAGGAAAGGTTGCTCGAGGATGACAGGAATCTGCTTCTCTAGATTTGGGATAGATTCTGTGTCAAGAACTATGAAGTCAACTGGATAGTAGAACTTGTCCACCTTGATGATGACATCTTCCACAATCCCTCGGGGTTTCTTGATAGATCGGTCAGCCAACTGCAATACAGTACTTGTAGGTTTCAGTTCCCCTAAGCCAAGTTGCTGATATACCGAGTACGGAAGCAGATTCACACTAGCTCCTAAGTTGAGGAGGGCTCTCTCAATCTTAGTGTTTCCGATGACGCACAAAATTGTAGGTGCTCCAGGGTCTTTGAACTTTGGAGGAGTGTTATGCTGAATTAGAGAGCTTACTTGCTCGGTGAGAATGACCTTCTTGTGGTTATGCTTCTCATTCTACCTCTTTTGAGTGCACAAGTCCTTGAGAAACTTTGCATAGGCTGGAATTTGCTCGATGGCTGATGTGTGCAAATTTAAATAACTTGCAAGTGCACGAGTCTTGTGTAATAAAGCGTGTGCAAGTGCGAGGTCGAACCACAGGGAGTTGTGTTGCAAAAATCAATTTTTATTTTTTTTATTTTATTTTTTATTTTTTTATTTTTATCTAAACTAATTATATTTTAACCTAGTTTCAAAGTTCGAGTGATTTTGTCGTGCAAAATTAAAATAAACTAAATAAAATGATTAAAAACAATTAATGGAAAAACATTAAGGTTTTCTGAATCCACCTCGCCAAATCGAACAACACATTCTTGCATTTTATACATACAACCGACAAACAATAAGTTTTATACATTGTTCAAAGTTCGTAAAAATGCATATTAAATCATTCGATGAATCCAACCGTTAAACGAATCACAACGAATATCCAATTGAGATCAAATCATCCACTGTATCCGTTTGATATACGAATTACAATGGATATCCGTTCTCAATCGAATCATTCGATGTATCCATGGATGAAACACAACGAATATCCAAATTTTTATGAATAAAAGACACAACATCCAATCAAATGAAATTAATCAAGCAATTGAATTGAATTCGAACAACAATTTGATTAAACATCAGAATTGTATGAATAAAATGACAAGAATGTGTTGTTTATCAATGACGAGGCTTCATCTTCAACCTAGTTGAAGGTTTTAGCCTCTCATGATTACAAAACTCATATCAAATGAATTAAAACCATAAGAAACGTAAAACTTACAAAGAGAAATGTAGCAAAAACCCTAGAACGACAAAAAGTCGAAAATATACTCTCTACGGCGCCTCCCAACGTGTGTTTTACAAAAGAAAAAGTGATATAAATACTAAAACCTAGGGTTTCAGCGCTGCCAGGTTAGCATGGGTGCACTTGATCGCACACTAGGTGCGCTTGAGCGCAGTTGAGCATGCGTCAAGGCTCTACGGCACAACACTTAGGTACTGCGCGTTTGGGTGATTGCACGAGTGCGCTCGATCGCGGTTCCCCTGCGCTCGAGCGCACTTCAAAGATGCTCTTCTTCAACTTCTTCACAATTTTCACACCAATGACTACAGTTTCCTCTCAATGACCTGCAAAACACTAAAACACCAAAACTGCCCAAAAAATCAGAAAATAACAAAGCTAAGGGTTTAACAAATACAAGTTAAGGGGCCCAAATATGCAATATTTGACACTCATCAAATGCCCCCAAAGTTACATTTTGCTAGTCCCTTAGCAAAAACAAAATGAAAAACATAACAGAAAATGAAACATAAATCTGCTGTTGTGGGACAGACGATTTCATTTAGCATATGCAACAAACTTTTTAAACCCCTAGGCATCCCTAGAGGACGAGTGAAGTCTCGTGAGGGTTTAACAACAATGATACCCACATACATTTTTCTTACTATATCATTGATAAACACAAATTTCCACACAAACACATGGTTCTTATATCATGAGCAAGTTTAACACAATGAACACCACAATCATATCATCAAATCAATCACAAATCATTCAACTCAAAGATGAAATTTTGAGACAACACATGTTCCAAAAAGTGCAATGTGAGACTAACATACAATTATGAGGCTTCAATTTTTCTCAAAGTTGGGTGTACTGCAAAAGTATAGGAATTCACTCAGATGAAAACAACCCAGGCTTAAATCAAGACATGCATTTTTGTCTAGGCTGTGCAATGTTCGAGTCCCTAAAGCTTTCTAATTGACCTATGTAACGAGTGTTGGGCCAATGACTCTCCAACCAGATGATTTTAGGGCACTAGATGTAGAAACATCCCTAAGGGCTTAATTACTCAAGTTAAAAAGGCTACGAAGCCAAACTAGCTATACAATGAACCAAATTGAATTTCTTATCTTCTTACGCGAACACTCAACGCTGTGTGAGGCATGAGGTCTGGTTACTCAATGAGAAGCTTCAAACTGATTTTTCTTTTTTTTCTTTTTCTTTTTTTTTTTTAATTCAAGCCAAGGTTTCATCGTACTTCATCCTACTAATCTCAAGATACACCCTAATCAAGTCAAATCTTAACCTCACAGATTCTATGCTAGTGTGCTTGTGATGATAAAAACATGTGAAGTCTCTCTAATCCAACAATGAGTCAAAAGACTCAGATTCCTAATGATATGCTATGTTCAAGATGCTAAACAAACCAATAACACGCAAATCACGGTATAGGTGTTACTCATGCTCAATCAACATCATAGCACAAAATTTTTTATTTTTTATTTTCACAAAAACAACAAAAATAACAAGAAAAAAAAAATGCCTACCCCACCCCAAAACTAAATTGACACATTGTCCTCAATGTGTCTAGAAATACAATACCAAAATGGGCGGCGCAAGTCGGGTGTAACATATGAGAACACTCCCCCAAACTTGAATAGCAGACACTTGTCCTGAAAAACACAACAAACACAAAAACAAAACAAACAAACAAGATCAAATGACAAAGAATAAAAAGATGAGGGTTGCCTCCCACAAGTGCCAAGTTTTCAGTCTTTAGCCACACTCTCCATAATAGACGACCATCACTCCGGATAACTAGGATCCTTCAACAGTGTTGTCTCAATATCCGGACGCTCCAACTCCAAGATTGGTTTCAACCTTTGTCCATTTACCCAAAATGTGTTACCATTCTTTGGATCCTCAATCTCAATGGCCCCATGAGGAAAAACGGACCGAATGAAAAATGGGCCTGTCCATCGAGATTTGAGCTTGCTGGGAAAAATATGCAAGCGTGAATTGTAAAGAAGGACTTTCTGACCAGGCTCAAAAGATCTTCTCAAAATACTCTGGTCATGAGCCTTCTTCATTTGTGCCTTGTATGACCTTGCACAATCATATGCATCATTCCTCAGCTCCTCTAATTCATTGAGTTAGAGCTTCCTTTGTGAGCCAGGCTTCGTAAGATTGAAGTTCAGTTGCTTGATGGCCCAGTATGATCTATGCTCCAACTCCATAGGAAGGTGACATGCTTTGCCGTACACAAGACAATATGGAGACATGCCAATCGGGGTCTTGAAAGTTGTACGGTAAGCTCACAACGCATCATTGAATCACAGAGACCAATCTTTTCTTGTAGGATTGATAGTCATCTTTAAAATTCTCTTAATCCCGCAATTTAAAATCTCCACTTGTCCACTCGTCTGTGGATGATAAGGTGTGGCAACTTTATGAGTGATGAAACACTTCTTCATTAGCTAATCAAAAATCCTATTGCAAAAAAGCTTGTTGTTGTGCTAAATACCACCTAAATTAATAGATAATATTTAGTACGTTTTACTCGTAAGTGCACAAGATCAAAAGATAGTATAGTGCAATAAGTACGAGATCGATCCCACGAGGATTGTTGATTTTGTTGTAGAATTAATTAAAATATCAAAATTGTCACGAGATTGATATTGATAAGAAGAAATAAAAAGATATAAAGATAAATGAAAAGCTAAAGGTAGGGCTTTGATATCCACCACTAATCATACTTAGATAATATAACAATATGCCGATGATCCAATCATATTATTAATACTTAATGTTTGCCAACCTAAGGGTATGGGTGTCTACTCCTTAAGCTATTGATTTTCCTAAGCAACGAATTAGGCATGGGTGTCTACTCTAATTCTTTTCTTTATTAAAGGATTTAGCATGGGTGTCTACTAAGTTGTTCTTTAAGAAAGCATAAATCTGTAGAAATCGACAAACACATGAGGCCTAGAGCATGGGTGTCTACTCTCCGTTCCCCATGTTAATTAACCTAAGAACTCGGTGTGGATTTCTTTTGTTACTCTTATTAGCCCAAGACTCGATCATCCAAATTGATTTAATTAACTAGTGATAAGTGCTAAAATATTCATATTTTCAGCCCTTAACTTGCATGATTTAATCCTTTGGTTTTAGTTAATTAGGCCATTTTAATTCCTTTTTGTGTTTTGCATACTTTTGCAGGATTTTGGAAGAAAATGAAGTAAATCTAGACGATTTGGGCTCAAAGAGAGAAAATGGAGAAAATTGGAGCTCCCTGACACTGCGATCAATTGTAGGGTACCTGCGATCGAGCGCAGTACCCGAGAGGACATAGCACAAAGCAGGCTAGAAGCGATCGAGCGCATGCCAGAAGAAGGATCGATCGCAGGCCTGCGATTGAGCACACACGGGCTGCGATCGATCGTACCTGTGCGCAGGAGACACATCAAGTGGCGGCTAAAGTGTCACTCTTTCCATATTAGGGTTTTCCAACTCCCAATTGTACTAGGTCTCAAAACCCTACGAAATCCCTAGGTTTAGTACTTTGCCAAGGACTTCTAAAACCTATAAATAGACCCTTAAGCTTCTAGAATAGATATACTTTGTAAGGAGAAGAAGAGGAGCTCTTTAAGTTCAAGTCTCGGGTTTATTCTTTTCCTTTTTTTTTTCTTTTTTTTTTTCTTTTTTTATGAAGATGTTTAACATCAGTTTATGTGTAGCTAATTTAATTAGTAGGGCCTGATTGAAGCCCTAGTTATGTTTTGTTAATATTTTAATATTGGCGCTTTTATGATGATCTTGTTGTGCTATTTAACTTGATTAATGCCTACTTACATGAATTCCTCATATGTGTGTGCCTGATCAACATACGCAAGTGGTACGGACTAGTTAGTTAAATCAATTTGGATGGCCGAGTCTTGGGTTTAACATAAGTAACAAAAGTAATCCACACAGGATTTGGGTTAATCAACATGGGGAACCAGGAGTATATGCCATGCCCTAGGCCTCATGTGTTTGTCGATTTCCATAGAACATATGCCTTCCTAAGGAACAACTTAGTATAAATCATGCTAAATCCCTTAGGAAAGAAAAGAGTTAGAATATACGCCATGCCTAACTCGTTGCTTAGGAAAATCTGTAGCCTTAGGAGTATACGCCATGCCTTAAGGTTGACAAACATTAGATATGCATAACTTGATCAAAGCATTGGCATATTGTTATATTAACTAAATATAATTAGTGGTGGATATCAAAGCCCTACCCTTTATTATCATCACTTCAACAATCAATCTTTGTTTTACTTAAGGAATCTATTTTTAAACATAAATTCAGCAATCCTCGTGGGAATGATCCTGTACTTGCACCATATACTACTATGTTGACCTTGTGCACTTGCAGGTAAAACGTACAATTATTTAACTATAAATTTAGGTAGACATTTTGCACATCAAGTTTTTGGCGCTGTTGCTAGGGATTGCGGCGAATTTTGTTTAAAATTATTTTCCTTTAGCTTTGTTATTTTAATTTCCAATTTTTAATTTAGTTGTTAGCAAAAATCAAAATTATTTTTCGTTTTCCCTAACTTTTTTGTTTTCTATTTCAGGTTGAGGATTGGCATTCTGTGATTGCGATCAATCGTCAGCCAAGTGTGATCGAACGCACCAACCTGCGATCGAGCGCAGTTCTAGGGAGTATCTGAACCGGCAATACTGAAGTTGCCTAACTGAATAAGTAATTCAGTTGATGCAAGGTCGTCGATCTCATGCCTCAACCGTTCTTCCACTCGATCCTAAAATTGAGCGGACAATTTGACAACGACCTAGAGACAAAGAAGAAGAAGAAGAAATTGATATGTAAGACTTGCAAGAGAATCCAATTGGGCCAAGACCATTAGAGGCAAATCCACCACGGGTGAGGAGACCAATGAAGTAGGCATATGTTCCAGCAAACCTCCATCAACCCTCTTGCATAGCATATCAACCGGAGGTGGATGGCAGCTATTATATCTCTCCCCAAATCCTCAATGCATTGACTCACTTTAGAGGCACAGCTACTGAGGATCCCAACTTGCATCTTAAGGAATTGTTTGACTTATGCAAGTTGCAGCATGTCCAAGGCCTAACTCCAGAGAGACTCAGGTTAGTCCTCTTTCCTTTTTCCTTGAAAGATAATGCTAAACTGTGGTACAATTCCTTGCCTGCAAATTCCATTCACACTTGGAAAGAATTGACCACCAAGTTTCTGAAGAGGTTTTTCCTAGCCCCAGAAGACAAAACAACTTAAAAGATAACTTCAAATGTTCCAACAACGAGACGGAGATTTACTCTTTGAGGCCTGGGATCACTTCAATTCCTTTCTTCTAAAGTGCCCACATCACAACATCCTTCAAGATGATCAGGTACAAATTTTTTATGAAGGATTAGATGATACTAACAGAGGGATGGTTGATACAGCTTGTGGAGGTATGCTAATGGAGAAGAGCAGTGAGGAAGCCATAGGGATCTTTGAGAGGTTGAGTGAACATACTCAACAATTCCCATCCAGAAGGAGGCAAGGTGTAAGGAGCAAAGGCAAGAATGAAGAAAATAGCGGAATGCAAAATCAAATGGCTGCTATAGAAAAGAAGTTGGACGTGATTGTCAAGGCCATGGCTGCTCAAAAAATTTCACCTCTACAACAGGACACACCAATCCAGGTATGTGCTATTTGTTCCCATCTAGATCACACCACTGAGAAGTGTCCTTTATCTTCATTTGCGGAGGAAGAAGAGGTGAATTATTTGGGACAAAACAATCATCCCCACAAGAACAATCCATACTCCAACACCTACAAACCAGGGTGGCAAAACCACCCTGATTTCTCAGGGGATAGTAGTCGAAATATTCTGAACCTTCAAGGATAGAAAAGCAACCCTCAACAAGATGTCCAACCAGCTCAAGAGCCAGAGAAGGATGACCTGAAGGATCTTGTACGACAATTGGTGACTTCACAACAGCAATTTGTGATTGCGCAAGAACAAAGCAATACAAGGCGTGATCAATCCATTCAAAAACTGGAACTGCAAATGGGGCAAATGGCTAAGGAACTGAGTGAAATAAAGCGGGGTGAATTTCCATTCCAAACAATATCAAATTCAGAGGATCAACAGCAGATGAAAGCAGTCACAGTTCTCGGGAATGGTAAGGTCATAGGAACTGAAGAGACCCTCAAGCATCGCCAGATGAAGCATCAACTTCCAAGGTAAATAAAATGGAGAGGGTGAATGCACCCTCTTTTCCTCAAAGGCTAGTCAAACCAAAGAAAGAAGGGCAACTCAGGGACATCTTTGAGACTTTGAGGAAAGTAGAAATCAACATTCCTTTATTAGATGCAATTAAACAGATTCCTTCATATGCTAAATTTTTAAAGGATTGTTGCACTAACAAAAGGAAGTTTCAGGAGTATGAGACAGTGGCCTTAACAGAAGAGGTAAGTGCAGTCTTGTTAAGAAAATTACCACCAAAGCTAACAGATCCAGGTAGTTTTACCATTCCCTGTAGGATAGGAGACCATTCTTTTGAAAAGGCGCTACTGGATCTAGGAGCAGGGGTGAATTTGTTGCCTTACACTGTATATGAAAAGCTGGGATTGGGGGAACTTCAACCAACCTCTATCACCTTGCAACTGGCAGACAGAAGCATCAAACGACCGAGAGGTATACTGGAGGATGTGTTGGTAAAGGTAGGTACATTTATTTTACGTGCTGATTTCATCATATTGGATGTAGAAGAATCCCCTATGCCATCACCTTTACCTATTATCTTAGGAAGACCCTTTATGAGAACTGCTGATACTACAATAGGTGTGAAAAAGGGTATTGTGAGTATGAAGGTAAATGGTGAGACAATCGAATTCAAAATATTCGATGCATTGAAATTACCTCAAGAAGATTTAGAATGTTTTGATGGTTGTGTGACCCAAGATGGTAGTGAGATAGTTTTGCAGGACCATCATAAAGATCCATTAGAGGCCACCTTCACCCTTAGTCTCACAAGGCTAGATTTTGAGCCAGACCTTGAAGATATTACTAATGATGTCATGGAAACAGTTCATCACCTTGAGGCTTCTCCAAAATACCCAAGTAAGTATAATCCTCCCTGCGAGATTCTTGAGCCTACTAATTCCTCTCTTGTTCCCTCTGTTATACAGGCACCCAAGCTAGAATTGAAGCAATTGCCAGAGCACCTAAAATATGCATACTTGGGAGAAAACAAGACACTACCAATCATCATAGCTGCAAATCTGAGTTGTGGGGAAGAAGAAAAGCTGTTGAGAATTCTTAGAGAACATAAAACCGCCTTTGGGTGGACCATTGCTGATATCAAAGGAATAAGTCCAGCTAAGTGCATGCATCAAATCTTCCTTGAAGACGAAGCAAAGCCAACCAGAGATGCACAGAGAAGACTCAATCCACACATGATGGAGGTAGTCAAGGCAGAGGTACTAAAACTACTGGATGTGGGCATCATCTATCCCATCTCAGATAGTAAATGGGTCAGTCCAGTCCAAGTAGTGCCAAAAAAGAGTGGGATCATAGTGGTGAAGAATGAAGATGATGAACTGATACCCACAAGAGTAACCACTGGGTGGAGGGTATGCATTGATTACAGAAGACTAAACAAGGTAACCAGAAAAGACCATTTTCCATTACCTTTCATTGACCAGATGCTAGAGAGGTTAGCTGGCCATAGCCACTACTGCTTCTTGGATGGGTATAGTGGCTATAATCAGATTGCAATAGCACCAAAAGATCAAGAGAAGACCACCTTCACATGTCCTTTCCGCACATTCACCTACAGAAGGATGCCATTTGGCTTATGCAATGCCCCAGCTACATTCCAGAGATGCATGATGAGCATTTTTTTCAGACATGGTAGAGAAAACCATTAAGGTATTTATGGATGACTTTAGTGTTTTTGGGTCTAGTTTTGATGAATGCCTCCACCATTTGAAGAACGTTCTCAAGAGATGTGAAGAATGCAACCTAGTGCTCAATTGGGAAAAATTCCACTTCATGGTTCAACAAGGCATTGTATTGGGTCATGCTATTTCAAGCAAGGGCATTAAAGTGGATAAGGCCAAGATAGAAATCATCTCCAAACTTCCCCCACCTCTAACAATAAAGGGGGTGAGGAGTTTTCTTGGACATCCCGGGTTCTATAGAAGGTTTATCATGGATTTCTCCAAAATCTCTAGACCCCTTTGTGTATTGCTAGGGAAGGAGGCCAAGTTTGAATGGACCAAAGAATGCATGACTGCCTTCAACACACTAAAAAAGCTGCTCACTTCTGCACCAATAATGCGAGCACCTGATTGGAGTCTACCCTTTGAGCTCATGTGCGATGCCAGTGACTTTGCCTTAGGAGCTGTCTTGGGTCAAAGAATCAATAAGGTACCTCATGCAATATATTATGCTTCTAGGACATTGAATGATGCGCAACTAAATTATTCTACCACTGAAAAAGAATTATTAGCTATCATATTTGCTTTGGAGAAATTTAGATCATACTTAATTGGCTCTAAGGTCATTGTATTCACTGATCATGCAGCTTTGAGATATTTGTTTGCCAAGAAGGATGCAAAGCCAAGACTGATCAGATGGGTATTATTACTGCAAGAGTTTGATCTTGAGATCAGAGATAAGAAGGGCGGTGAGAATGTGGTTGCAAATCACCTATCCAGACTACTTCATGAGGAACAAGGAGATGAGCTTCCATTAAATAAAAAGTTTCCAGATGAGCAGTTATTTGCAGTTGAGGTCCAAGTTCCATGGTATGCAGACATTGTGAATTATATAACTGCCAAGGTTTTTCCCCTAGGAATGTCTACTAAAGAAAGCAGGAGGTTGATGTCTATATCGAGACAATACCATTTGGATGACCCCTATCTGTTCAAATTTTGCATTGATCAAATCATTAAAAGGTGTGTCTCAGAAGAAGAGCATTGGAGCATTCTGCAGCATTGTCATCAGTTGGCGTGTGGAGGACACTTTGGGGCCAAGAGAACAGCACTTAAGGTACTACAATCTGGTTTCTATTGGCCTAATTTATTTAAGGATGCCTTTTTGTTTTGCAGCTCCTGTGATAAATGCCAGAGGACAGGCAACATCTCATCCAGAAATCAGATACCAATGCAAAATATTTAGGAGGTGGAGCTCTTCGATGTATGGGGTATTGATTTCATGGGTCCATTTCCTAATTCATATGGTTATTTGTATATCCTTGTGGATGTGGATTATGTGTCCAAATGGGTCGAGGCTGTCCCCTCAAAAACTAATGATCACAGAGTGGTAGTGAAGTTTTTGCAGGACAACATCTTCACTAGATTTGGGACCCCAAGAGCAATAATTAGTGATGGAGGCAGCCACTTTAATAATTATGCCTTCGCTTCTTTCATAAAGAAGTATGGCACCACTCATAAGGTTGGAACTCCATACCATCCCCAAACCAGTGGCCAAGTGGAGATCAACAACAAAGAAATCAAAGGTATCCTTGAAAGGACAATAAACCCCAATAGGAAGGATTGGTCCCTACGCTTGAATGATGCTCTATGGGCTTATAGGACCGCTTACAAGACACCTATCGGTATGCCTCCATATCGATTAGTCTTTGAGAAAGCATGTCATCTACCAGTGGAGTTGGAACACAAAGCATATTAGGCCATCAAGCAGTTTAATTTTGATATGAAACAAGCTGGCAACAAGAGGAAGCTACAACTCAATGAACTGGAAGAACTGCGACGGGATGCTTATGAGAATGCCAAGCTCTACAAGGAAAGGACCAAAGCATATCATGACAAGCAACTAGTCAGGAAGGAGTTTCATGTAGGACAAAAGGTGTTGATTTATAATTCAAGATTGAAACTTTTCCCTGGTAAGCTTAAGTCAAGATGGTCTGGAACTTGTATTATTACTAAAATTTTCCGTCATGGAGCATTGGAGGTTCGCAATCCAGAGAGCAATTGCATATTCCAGGTTAATGGACACAGAGTGAAGCCATATCTCGAGGTGCAATTGCTACCAAGAGATGAAGATATGGCACTCCAATCTACCTTTGATGCACCACCACCATCGGGAGCATCTACTTTTGGACAACACTGAGATGGGACCACTGTCTGGCTAAAGACATAAAACTTAGCGCTCATGGGAGGCACCCCATAGCATATCCTTTTGTTTTGTTTCACTTATGTTTTGTTTTTCTTTTATTTTGATCTTTTTTTTTTCTTTTTTTTTTTTGTGTGTTTTTAGTGTTTTGTCTTGTTTTCCATTATGTTACTGCGATCGATCGTAACCAACATGTGATCGAGCGCAGGTCTCCATTTGTGAGCTCAACACATTCTGTTAGTGCGATCGCACGCACCATGCGTGCGATCGAGCGCACTTAGGCAGCATCCCAAAGTTATTTTTTATTTTATTTTGTTTTGTTTAATGTGTTTTCAGTTCAATTTTTATTTAGTCCTAGATTTTGTTCCTTTTTACTTGTTTATGTGTGTTCTTATTTCGCAGGGACAAGTGTGCTTTAATTCAAGTTTGGGGGTGTGCTATAAGCCATGCTTTCCGAGACTATGTCCACCATCTCTCGGGTACATTCTTTCCTTTACTTAGACATGTTGGGGACAATGTGTCATTTAAGTTTGGGGGTATGGGCACACATGATTGTTTACACACACTTTGTCCCAATTTCATGTTAATTGTTTGTTTTGTGTGTTTGTTTATTTGAAAAAAAAAAAAAAAAAATTATGCATGTTCATGTTTGCCCTAAATTTTAAGTTGATCTAAAAGAATTGTGATTTGAATTCATTAGTGAGCTTAAAATTTTGAACACATGATCTGATGAGTGAATTTGTTAGTTTGGTTACTTGTTTGGGACAGTTGAAAAATCACATGTTTGATCTGAGCACTCAAGTACATTAGCACATAATTTGTGAGGAATGACATGAGGTCTGATATGTGTGTTTTTGCATCTTGGATGAAGTTGGATGACTTATTAGATGGATACCTTGGCATATATATATGTGAAAAAAAAAATGGTCATTGATAAGCCTTTCACTAAGTAACTGGACCTCTTGTCTCAAAGCATTGAGTGTTCACGTCAAAAGGTGGAAAATTTGGATTTGATCAATGTCATGGTTAGTTGGTTTTGTAGCCTTTTTTACTCAAGTTAGTAGGTCCTTAGGGGTGTCTCTACACCTAATGCCCTAAAACCACCTGGTTTGGGAGTCATTGACTTAACACTCGCTAAAAGGGTCAATTAGAAAGCTTAAGGGAACCAACATTGCACAACCTGACCAAAAAAAAAAAAAAAAAAAAGAAATAAGCCAGTGTGTCATTCTAATAGGAATTTCAGTCAATTCTGAGATAAAGAAACATTGTCTATTGGAAAGATTTGGAAGCCTCATAATTTTGTACTAGTTCACTGTACACAATTTTCAAACTTGTGATGATTTAACATGTCGTTTATAAGTAATTGCACCTTGAGATTCCAATTCATTGTGAAGATGGAGTTTATCTTTTTAAGTTTGCTTATGAATGAAAACCATGATCTTGAAGTGATACTTTAATTTTTGGGATAACATGAATTGTGCATGATGTTTGTGGGTAACATTTCTGGAAAACCTTCATGAGACTTCACTTGTCCACTAGGGAATTCCTAGGGGTTTAAAAGGCTTGTTGCATACGCTAAATGCAATCGTACATCCTACGAAAGATGGATTTATCTTTTGTTCTTTGTTTTTCCATTCCTGTTTTCAGTTTTGTATTGCTAAGGGACTAGCAATATGTAAGTTTGGGGGTGTGATAAGTGCTAAAATATTCATATTTTCAACCCTTAACTTGCATGATTTAATCCTTTGGTTTTAGTTAATTAGGCCATTTTATTTAACATCAGTTTTATGTGTAGGTAATTTAATTAGTAGGGCCTGATTGAAGCCCTAGTTATGTTTTGTTAATATTTTAATATTGGCGCTTTTGTGATGATCTTGTTGTGCTATTTAATTTGATTAATGCCTACTTGCATGAATTCCTCATATGTGTGTGCCTGATCAACATACGCATGTGGTACAGACTAGTTAGTTAAATCAATTTGGATGGCCGAGTCCTGGATTTAACATAAGTAACAAAAGTAATCCACACCGGATTCTTGGGTTAATCAACATGGGGAACCGGGAGTATATGCCATGCCCTAGGCTCATGTGTTTGTCGATTTCCATAGAACATATGCCTTCCTAAGGAACAACTTAGTATAAATCATGCTAAATCCCTTAGAAAAGAAAAGAGTTAGAGTATATGTCATGCCTAACTCGGTGCTTAACGAAATCTATAGCCTTAGGAGTATACGCCATGCCCTAAGGTTGACAAACATTAGATATGCATAACTTGATCAAAGCATTGGCATATTGTTATATTAACTAAATATAATTAGTGGTGGATATCAAATCCCTACCCTTCATTATCATCACTTCAACAATCAACCTTCGTTTTACTTAAGGAATCCATTTTTAAACATAAATTCAGCAATCCTTGTGGGAATGATCCTGTACTTGCACCATATACTATTATGTTGACCATGTGCTCTTGTAGGTAAAACGTACAATTATTTACCAATTAATTTAGGTAGATATTTTGCACATCAACTAGTCCATACCACATGTATATAATGGCCAATCACATACATATGAGGAATTCAAGAAAACAGGAATTAATCAGGTTAAGCAACACAATATGATCATCACAAAGGCGCCGATATTGAAATATTAAATAAACATAATTAGGGCTTCAATCTAGCCCTCCTAAAGAGTTAATTACACTTAATTAAAATAAAACTAAAAAGAAAAGGGAAAGAAAGAACCGAAAGGTAGCCTCCAATTCCTCTCCCCAAAGTTGTGTATGTTCAAGGATGATTATTCTCAGGGTTTAAAGGTCTATTTATAGGCTTTTAGAAGTCCTTGTCACACTAGTAAACCTAAAAAATTCGTAGGGTTTTAGTCTTATTAGAAGTGAGACTTGGAAAACCTTAATATGGAAGGAAAAGGGAGTCTGGCCGCCTCTTATGTGTCACCAGAGCAGGGGTGTGCTCGATCGCTCCTCATGCGCGCTCGATCGCACGTCGACTTCACTGCTTGTCCTCTCTAGTAGCGCGCTCGATTGCACGTCGACTTCACTGCTTGTCCTCTCTAGTAGTGCGCTCGATCGCAGGGAACCTGCGATCGATCACACTGTCAGGAACTCCAATTCTTCCCAAATTCTCTCTTTGAGCCCAATTCGTTCAGATTTACTTTCTTCTTTTCCAAAAGCCTACAAAAGCAAGGAAAACACATAAAAGAATTAAAATAGCACAAATTAACAACACTTAAGGAATTAACACATATGTTTTAGGGCTAAAATATGAATATTTTGGCACTTAACACACCCCCAAACTTACATTTTGCTAGTCCCTTAGCAATACAAAACTAAAAATAAAATAAAAAGATAAATTCATCTTTCGTGGGATGTATAATTGCATTTAGCATATGCAACAAGCCTTTTAAACCCCTAGGAATTCCCTAGAGGGCGAGTGAAGTCTCGTGAGGGTTTTCCAGGAATGTTACCCACAAACATCATGCAAGAGTTCATGTTACCCTAAAATTAAGGTATCACTCAAAACCATGATTTTCATTCATTAACAAGCTTAAAAAGATAAACTCCATCTTCACAATCAATTGGAATTTTAAAATTCAGTTACTTACAAAAGACATGCTAAGGCATCACAAGTTCAAAATAATGTAAAGTAAACTAGCACATAGATATGAAGCTTCCAAGTATTTCCAATGTGCAATGTCTCCATATCTCAAAGTTTACTGAAATCCCTATTAGAATGAACAACAATGGCATATTTTTCTTTTTCTTCTTCTTTTTCTTTTTCTTTTTCTTTTCTTCGTCAAGTTGTGCACTGTTTAGTTCCCTTAAGCTTTCTAATTGACCCATGGAACGAGTATTAAGTCAATGACTCCTGAACCAGATGGTTTTAGGGCATTAGCTGTAGAGACACCGCTAGGACTTACTAACCCGAGTTAAAAAGGTTACGAAACCAAACTAACCATGACATTAACCAAATCAAAATTCTTCACCTTTTGACGTGAACACTCAATGCTTTGAGGCAAGACGTCCAGTTACTTAGTGAAAAGCTTATCAATGATCATATATATATATTTTTTTCTCTTTTTTTTATTTATTATTATTATTATTTTTTTTATCACACACACACACAAACATATATATATATATATATATATATATATATATATATATATATATATATATATATATATATGCCAAAGTATTCATCAAATAAATCATCCAGTTTCACTCAAGACATAGAAACATAAACATACACATCAGACTTCATGTCATACCTCACAAATTATGTGCTAATGTGCTTGTGTAAGATAAAATCAAACATGTGAATTCTCAATTGTCCTAAGCAAGTAACCAAACTGAAAAAATCAATTATCAGATCATGTGTTCAAAATTTTTAAGCTCACCAATGAAATCAAATCACAACTTTTAAGATCAACCAAAATTTTAAGACAAACATGATTATGCATATATTTTTTTTTTCTTTTCACAAACACCAATTTTTTTCTTTTAAATAACATAAAACTGGGACAATTTTTTTTTTCTTTTCACAAAAAATAAAAAGTGTCTCCCATACCCTCAAACTTAAATTATACATTGTCCCCAATGTGTCTATAATATGGAAAGAATTTACCCGGGATATGGATGAAATTGTCTGGAATAGCATGGCTCATAGCACACTCCCAAACTTGAACTGAAGCACACTTGTCCCTGCAAAACAAAAATACTAAAATAACAACGAAAAACAAAAAGAACTAAAAATAAAAACAAATAAATAAGGAAATAAAAAGGATATGCTGTGGGGTGCCTCCCATGAGCGCTAAGTTTAACGTCTTCAGCCAGACTGTGTTACTTTAAACTTGAAGCACCAATCTTTCCTTCTCTTGTACCAAGGGGAATGAAGCTTTTATGTTGCAAGATGCTTCCGAGTGTTTATAGATTGGGAAGGACCACTTTGAGTTTTCTCAAATAGTTTCTCATCCAGTGGGGCATCATGAACTAGAATAAAGTAAGAAGAAAACTCAGGGAGCTTTTCTATCTTGATGGCCTCAATTTGCTCATGTGGTAGCTCTAACATACTTCTCTCCTGGGCTTTTGGTGTTTCAGGAATAAGAGCTAATGTTGAAAAAATCTTAGTGCTATCTTCTCTTTCCTAGATGTGGCTCTTGTGGAACTTCAGTTTGCTCCTCCTTCCCCTCTTCCACTTGATTTTTAGCCATCTCTTCACTCCTCAATGTGACAGCTTGCTCATGATAGTAGGTGCACTCTTCCTCCATGTAGTACTCATTAGGATTGGCCACCAACTAACTTTCACACTCTTCTTCTTTGAGGATGTCTGATATTTGCTTGAGATGAGCCTCCATCCTTTCAAATGAATGCATGCGAGAGTTCTCCCTTCTGTCAAATGATCAATTTCTTTCCTCCATTTGGCTAAAAGAAGCTGATATTATTTCTTCTAAGCTAGCATGCGCTTCTTCTAATGTAGGACTCACTTCTTCTAAGGTAGACCTTTTTGGAGGAGGTAGTTCTTCTTGGTATTGTTGAGCCAATTGATTGGAGATAGCTCTTCTTCATGATAATGTTGAGACCAATTGATGGGAGATGGCTCTTCTTCATGAGCTTCTATCTTGAAAACAGATTGCCGCAGACTGGGGCTAAGACAGGAATAGGAATGATCATAGAACTATGGAAATGGCTCTTTTTCATGATAGCAAATACTCTCTTCCTCCATATAATGTCCATGAGGAGTGGCAACTAATTGACTTTGAGGCTCTTCCTTTTTGAGAAAATTTGTTCTTTATATTGTGGGCCTTCATCCTTTTAACTGATTTCAAATGAGAGTTCTTCATCTCCTCAATTGCTGAACTGATCATAGCTAATGTTTTCTTAGAAAACTCAAGAGGAGGTGGTTCAGCTTGATATTGCTGTTGTGGAGCTGTTTGAGAGGAATAAGCATGATTGTAGAATTGCTGATATGAGTGATGTTGCAGTCCATGAGGTTGTGGAGCATGAATTCCGGGAGCTTGAGCTTGCCATGAGAGATTGGACTGTTGGCTCCATGATGGGTAACAGGAATCAAAATAGCAGTCGTTCCCCGATCTAAAGAATGATGTGTTCATGTGCCCATAAGATTTGTTAGGAGTTTGTCTCATTGTAGGACATTCTCTAACATGGTGATAAGGGTCATGGCAATATGAACATTGTCTATGGGGTGTCGGAATGCTGCCCCACATGTGTGAAAACAAAAATAACAACAGGTTAAAATAAAAATAAAAATTAAAACAAAATTAGAATTAAAACTTACGAAGATGCAGACTCAACTGACCCTACATGAAAAGAAAAAAAAAGAAAAAAAATCAGAACTAGAATTAGTACAGTAACTGTGCTGCTCCCTGGATGTGCGATTGATCGCAGTGGTGCGCTCAATCGCCCTGGTTGGGAGCTCGAGCGCACCTCCAGAGGTAGAACAGGAACTGCGAAAAAAACTAGAAAAATAGAAAAATTTAAAACAAAATAAATTAAAGGAAAAAAACTCCAAACAAAATGAAACGATCCCCTCCAACGGCGCCAAAATCTTGTTGTTGTGCTAAATACCACCTAAATTAATAGATAATATTTAGTACGTTTTACTCGCAAGTGCACAAGATCAAACGATAATATAGTGCAACAAGTATGAGATCGATCCCACGAGGATTGTTGATTTTGTTGTAGAATTAATTAAAATATCAAAATTGTCACGAGATTGATATTGAGAAAAAAGAAATAAAAAGATATAAAGATAAATGAAAAGCTAAAGGTAGGGCTTTGATATTCACCACTAATCACACTTAGATAATATAACAATATGCCAATGATCCAATCATCGTATGAATATTTAATGTTTGCCAACCTAAGGGTATGGGTGTCTACTCCTTAAGCTATTGATTTCCCTAAGCAATGAATTAGGCATGAGTGTCTACTTTAATTCTTTTCTTTTTTAAAAGATTTAGCATGGGTGTCTATTAAGTCGTTCTTTAAGAAAGCATAAATCTGTGGAAATCAACAAACACATGAGGCCTAAGGCATGGGTGTCTACTCCCGGTTCCATATGTTGATTAACCCAAGAACCCGGTGTGGATTTCTTTTGTTACTCTTATTAAACCCAAGACTCGATCATCCAAATTGATTTAATTAACTAGTCCATACCATATGTATATAATGGCCAATCACATACATATGAGGAATTCAAGAAAACATGAATTAATCAAGTTAAGCAACACAATATGATCATCACAAAGGAGCCGACATTAAAATATTAGAAAAACATAATTAGGGCTTCAATCTAGCCCTCCTAAAGAGTTAATTACACTTAATTAAAATAAAACTAAAAGAAAAGCGAAAGAAAGAACCGAAAGGGAGCCTCCAATTCCTCTCGCCAAAGTTGTGTATGTTCCCCCCAAAGTTGTGTCTATTCAAGGATGATTATTCTCAGGGTTTAGAGGTCTATTTATAGGCTTTTAGAAGTCCTTGTCACACTAGTAAACCTAAAAAATTCGTAGGGTTTTTGTCCTATTACAAGTGAGACTTGGAAATCCTTAATATGGAAGGAAAAGGGAGTCTGGCTGCCTCTGATGTGTCACCAGCGCACGGGTGCACTCGATTGCACTCGATTGCACGTCTACTTCGCTGCTTGTCCTCTCTGGTAGTGCACTCGATCACAGAGAACCTGCGATCAATCGCACTGTCGAGAACTCCAATTTTTTTCAAATTCTCTCTTTGAGCCCAATTCTTCCAAGTTTACTTTCTTCTTTTCCAAAAGCCTACAAAAGCATGGAAAACACATAAAAGAACTAAAATAGCACAAATTAACAACACTTAAGCAATTAACAAATATAAGTTTAAGGGCTAAAATATAAATATTTTGGCACTTAACACTTGCCCCCATCACTTATGATTGCTCGAGGCGTACCAAAACGAACAAAGATAGTGTCTTTTAAAAACTGGACCACAACTCTGTGGTCATTGGTCTTGCATGCAACAGCCTCCACCCAATTGGACACGTAGTCCACAACGACAAGGATATAGAGGAAACCAAAGGAGTTCAGGAAAGGTCCCATGAAATCAATGCCCCACACATCAAAAATCTCAACAATCAGAATGGGGTTGAGGGGCATCATATTCCTCCAAGAAATACTCCCTAGCTTCTGGCAACGCTCACATGCGGCACAATATGCACGAGAGTCATGGAATAGGGTAGGCCAATAAAATCAGCACTGCAAAATCTTTGCTTCAGTCTTCTTAGCACTGAAATGGCCTCCACAGGCTTGATCATGACAAAAGGAGATAACCTTGGATCGTTCATGCTCAGGAATACACCTTGTAATGATCTGATCAGGACAATACTTAAACAAATAAGGATCATCTCAGAAAAAGTACTTCACCATGACCATAAACTTGGATTTGTCTTGTCGCCCATCCAATGGCATTTGGTCGGTTACAAGATAGTTTACTATATCAGCAAACCATGGTGCAGTAGTGTGAGCAATGTGCATCAATTGCTCATCAGGGAAGGTCTCAGAGATGGGGGTCGCATCTTCAGTTAAATCCACAGTCAACCTCGATAGATGATCAACCACCACATTTTTGGAACCCTACTTATCTCGAATCTCTATGTCAAATTCTTGCAACAGCAAGATCCATCGGATAAGGTGAGATTTAGCATCTTTTTTGGAGAAAAGATACTTCAATGCCGCATGATCCGAATAGATAATGACTTTAGATCCTAGCAAGTTGGATCTAAACTTGTCCAAAGCAAAAACAACCGCAAGCAACTCCTTTTCAGTTGTGGAGTAGTTGAGTTGTGCGTCGTTGAGTGTCCTGCTTGCATAGAAGATGACGTGGGGGAGTTTATCAACACGTTGCCCTAAAATAGCTCCAATTGCATAATCCAACACGTCACACATGATCTCAAATGGTACACCCCAGTTGGGTGGTTGAATGATGGGTGTGTACGTCAAAATTCTCTTCAAATCCCCAAATGCTTTCTTGCAATCCTCATCAAATGCAAATGGGGCATCCTTAAGCAACAACTTGCTCAAGGGCCTGGCAATTTTGCTAAAGTCCTAGATAAATCGCCTCTAGAATCATGCATAGCCCAGAAACGTACGAACCGCCTTCACCGTACATAGGGGTGGAGGGTTGGAGATCAGATCCACCTTCGCTTTGTCAACCTCAATCCCTCGTTAAGAGATGACGTGCCCCAATACAATGCCTTGCTTCACCATGAAATGGCATTTCTCCCAATTAAGCACTAGGTTCTTCTCCCTGCACTGCACTAAGACCTAAGTGAGGCAGTGCAAACACTCCTCAAACGAAGAACCGAAGATGGAGAAGTTGTCCATGAAAATCTCAAGGAAATGTTCTACCACGTCAGAAAAAATACTGATCATGCACCGCTAAAAAGTGGCGGGTGCATTGCATAACCTAAAGGGCATGCGACGGCAAGCGAACGTACCAAAAGGACAAGTAAACATCGTCTTCTCCTGATCTTCGGGATCCACAGGGACCTGGTTTTATCTAGACTAACCATCCAAAAAACAGTAATATTTGTGCCCATCTAAGCGCTCCACCATCTGATCAATGAATGGGAGTGGAAAATGATCCTTCCTGGTGGCGGCATTTAGCTTGCGGTAGTCTATGCAAACTCTCCATCTTGACTAAACACAAGTTGCGACCAATTCGTCATCCTTGTTCTTGACTATCGTCAATCTAGCTCGCTTAGGCACTGTAGCGCCCCAGAATTTTCAAAGTTATTTAAATAGATTAGTTTGATGATAATGTTATTTTAATATTCATTTTAGCCAATGATTTCAATTATTGGGAAATTTATGGTGTTACGGAGAGTGGTAATTAGAGAATGGTAATTGGTGAAATGGTTGGAAGAATAGTATTAGTAGGTAGAATAGTAAGGGAAGGTAGAATAGTTAATGGTAGGTATAAAAGTGTTGGTAGGTGGAATAGTAAAATGAGGGTAGAATTGTAAATGGAAGCTAGAATAGTATTTGGTTTTCCTATAAATAGAGCCCTTCCCCTTCACAATTTCATTACTCCTCTCCCTTATCTTCAACATATTCTTCCTTCTTCCGCTTTCTACTCGGTCTTTCTTCTTTTTGAGAGTGTTTATACAGAGCAGAGAGAGAAAGGGTGAAACAAAGCGCTTCAACAAAGAAAGAACACAAGAGAGAGAGATAGCAGAGAGATGGTGAGAGGCAAAGTTAGAGGGCGAGGCAGTGAGACGAAGATAATTCAGAGAATCAGAGATTGAGAGGGAGTTTTTGGAGACAGTGAGAGATATTGAAAGAAAGAGACTGTGCGAAGCAGAATGGGTTTCAACAAGTAATTACCTTTGATGATCCATTCATGTAATCCACTGTAAGTATTCTTACTTACTGAGAGTGATATTGATATTCAATAATACAGATCTTTTAATTTTATTAAATGTTTGGTCTTTTGATATAATTGCTTCAACAATGATTTATATTATTGTGAATCAATTGACACATTACTTTACAGTTTTTGTAGTGCTTGCATGAATGGAAAGTCAAGGTAATTATGCAGTTGTGATTAGAGCTTCATATTTGAGATGTACAAAGATTCTCAGTTGGTGAAGTTTGTCTAGAGTTTATACAGTCAAATAGATTTGTATAAATGCCTTGTTCGGCATAATTGTGGGTATTTTGTATAAAGAAAAATATTTTTAAGAGTATTGTTTTGTATTGATAAATTTCAGATTTTCTACTGTGTAAGATTACTTCAGCGTAACATTCAATTTATTTACAAGAGAAAAGAAGAGAAATATCGGGATGTTACAGGCACTACATGAATTGGGCTTACCCACTTGCAGTCATAAATTGGATAGATGATGCCTGCATCCAATAGCTTAATCACTTCTGCTCTCACCACTTCTTGCATGGCTGGGTTAAGCCTTCTCTGTGGCTCCCTCGATGGCTTGGCATTTTCCTCCAAATGTATCTTGTGCATCACCACCAAGGGGCTGATCCCTTTTATGTCTTCAATAGTCCAATCGATAGCTTCCTTGTGCTCTCTCAAAACAACCAACAACTTCTCTTCTTGAGCACCAACTAAATCAGAAGCTATGATCACAGGTAAAGATTCTGCAGGACCAAGGAACTTATGCTTGAAGTTATTCGGTAAGGGCTTAAGTTCCTTCTTGGGAGGCTCGGGTACTGATGCCTCCTCCTTCTCACTGCTCACCATAGGAGCATTCTCCAAAATCGCATCTGCTAGCTCAAGTAACTTGTCTAAATCCAAATCATCTCCAAACTGAGCTAGGCATGCTTCTAGGGGGTCCTCCATGCTTGATTCTTCAATAGTGTCCTCCATGATCTCCTCTATCAAGCATACATTTCTTACTTCATCAAATTCCAGTGGTTGCTTGCTGATATGGAAGATATTCAACTCCACTGTCATATTTTCAAATGAGATCTTCATTACCCCGGTCCTACAATTTATCACGGTGTTAGCCGTAGTTAAGAATGGTCACCCTAGAATTACTGGTTTTTGAATCCCAACATTCGGAACCGGCTCTGTGTCTAGCACAATGAAATCCACAGGGAAATAAAATTTATCCACCTTAATCAAGACATCCTCGATTATTCCCCGTGGAACCTTCACTGACCTGTCAGCCAATTAGAGTGTCATCGATGTGGGCTTTAATTCCCCTAACCCCAACTCTAAGTAGACTGAGTAGGGCAAAAGATTTACACTTGCTCCAAGATCCAATAACGCCCTCTCAATACAACAGACTCCTATCATGCAAGAGATAGTAGGACACTCAGGGTCCTTGTACTTGATGGGCAACTTGCATTGCAGGATTGAGCTAACCTGCTCGATCAGGAACACCTTCTTTGGGAAATATGTCTTCCTTTTGACAATTATCCAGTCCTTCAAGTACTTGTCATATGATGGCACTTGTTGGATGGCATCCAAAAATGGGATATTGATCTGGACTTGCTTGAATACCTCCAAAATGTCCTCAAACTTCCCTCCTTTCTTAGGTGCTAGCAACCTTTCAAGGTAAGGTGCTTTAGACACAAATGACCTAGAAGGGTCCTCAATAGCTGGTGTGGCTTTAGATGGCTCAGCATCTCTCTTCTCCTTGTTGTCACTCTCTTTCCCTTGTGGCACAGCAGGGTTCTCTTCAAGCAGAACCACTTGATTGTCCACTTGTCTCCCTGACCTCAGTATGACAATCGATTGCACCTACTCCTACCCGTGCGCAAGTTCCGAAGAACTTCCAACCGCATACTGCCCCTTTGGGCACGGGCTAACTAGGGAACTTTCCCTTCTCTCTTTCACCCAAGTGACTTGCGATAGACCCATCTAACTCTCCAACTTGGCAATCGCTTGGGTGTTTACCATTGTCATGCTCCTCACTTCACTGATGGATTGGCCGGTCATCTCTATGAAATCCCTTTAGAGTTTCCTCCAATGACTGTGAAACTGACGCTAGCATTTGAGTGGGAGCTTGGTAAGCAGGTGATGGCTCTGGCTGGGCCAAGCGACCATGAGTCGAAACCGGTGGAAGAAATCCAGGAGGGTATTGATTGTGAGCATGATGAGGGGCTCCTCCCTGATTCATTGGTTCGTTCTGCATCCATGAGAAATAAGGGTGGTTCCGCCACCCCAGATTGTAGGTCTCGGAGTATGGTCCATTTGACTGCTTCCATAGGATACTCTGCAAAAGCTAGCATAGATGGACAATTATGTGGTAAGTTCATAGGACTAGCAAAGATGGAACAACTATCAACATTGAAAGTGTTGGCAGCATTGATGGACTGGCCCACAGCGAGAGCGTCGACCTTCTTGGTGAGGGCATCTATCTTTATCCTCAAATCAGTGTCCTCCTTATTCTCATAGATGCCTCCTTTCTTGAGAGAACGAGTGGACCGGTCCAGACAACCCAAAAAATCCCACAGCTGTGAGTTGTCAGACAACTTGTCCAATGCCTAATGAGCTTCATCCCTGTCATACTTAAAAATGCCCCAACCCCCCCCCCCCCTCGGTTCATTGACTCGATCATGCTACAGTTGGATTGAGCCAATCCTTGGTAGAAGAATTGAACGAGTCTCCACTTCTCATATCCATGAGGAGGGCACTTTATCAGCAGATCTTAAACGTTCCCAACTCTCACAGAAGTTCTCATCTTCCTCCTGAGTGAAAGATCCAATCTCCTTACGACTCTCATTCACTTTTGACATTGGGAAGAACTTGTTATAAAACTTGCTCAACAAGATTTCTCAAGATGTAATGGATCCGGGTGTGTTGGAGTCCAACCATGCCTTGGCTTTATCGTGCAGTCAGAAAGGGAAAAGTCTAAGGTGGACAGACTTTTCAGAGAAATTTTGAAATTTAAAGGTGGCACAAATGTCGTTGAATTTCTTTACATGACTGTAAGGATTTTCAAGTTCCAAGCCATGGAAGGAGGGTAGAAGTTGGATGACGTGTGGCCCCAAATCAAAATGGGTGGCATTGGTTGGTGCCAACACTATGCAAGAAGGGGAGTTTGTCGCAACTTGTGCGAACAAATCCCTAAGCGATGTGGTCTAGTCGACATTCCAAGCTCTAGCTTGCTCCACATTCTCAGCTCTCGCACCCTCGTTCTCAACTCTAGGCTACTCCACATTATGAAGTATGTTATCTCCCATCTCAACAGTCTCTCCCTCGACTGGTGCTCTTCGATTTCTTCTAAAGGTTCTATCAATGTCAGGATCTAAAGGTATCAACTCTAGGTTCAGGGATCTCCGACCAAGCATACACTAAAAAAAAATCCTAAAATAAACTAACTAATGAAAATCAAATATTCACAAAAATAAGAAGGACAAAACAAAGAATTAAAACAAAATACTAACAAAAATCAAACAAAAGAAATGCAAAAGATGTTTTTTTTTTCTTTTTTCTTAGCCGCTTCTCATTTGTTGAAGCTGGCTACAGAGGTGTGCTCGAGCGCATGTAAGGTGCGATTGAGCGTCAGTCAGCTGTGCGCTCGCACGCAACTACGGAACATTGAGTGCAGGCGAGCAAGATGTGCTGCGATAGGCTCGAGTGCGCTCGATTGCACTGGCAAGGACTGGACTTCGCTGAATCTGCAACAAAACACAAAAATAAACTTCTATCCCCTCTTTTTTTTTTAGATCAAAATTGTAGAGACAAAAAAATAATAATAAAATAAAATAAATTTTTTAAAAAAAAAAAAAAAAAACTGCAAAAAAACTAATAAAACAAAAATCTACCTAAACTAATAGAAAAACAAAATCAATTTAAGCAAAAAATCGGTTTTTACAAAAACAAACAACTCCTCGGCAACGGAGCCAAAACATGATGTGAGCAAATTTAAATAACTCGCAAGCACACGAGTCGTGTGAAATAAAGCGTGTGCAAGTACGAGGTCGAACCACATGGAGTTGTGTTGCAAAAATAAATTTTTTTTATCTAAACTAATTATAGTTTAACCTAGTTTCGAAGTTCGAGTGATTTGGTCATGGAAAATTCAAATAAACTAAATAAAATGATTAAAAACAATTAATGGAAAAACACTAAGGTTTTCCAAATCCACCTCGCCAAATCGAATAACACATTCTTGATTTTATGCATACAACCGACAAACAGTAAGTTTTATACATTGTTCGAAGTTCGTAAAAATGCATATTAAATCATTCAATGAATCCAACCGTTAAATGAATCACAACGAATATCCAATTGAGATCAAAGCATCCACTGTATCCGTTTGATATACGAACCACAATGGATATCCGTTCTCAGTTGAATCATTTGATGTATCCATGGATGAAACACAACGAACATCCAACTTTTTATGAATAACAGACAAAAGAATAAAATGACAAGGATGTATGAATATCCAACATTTTGATTAAACATAAAAATTGTATGAATAAAATGACAAGAATGTGTTGTTTATCAATGACGAGGCTTCATCTTCAACCTTAGTTGAAGGTTTTAGCCTCTCATGATTACAAAACTCATATCAAAATGAATTACCATAAGAAACGTAAAACTTACAAAGAGAAACGTAGCAAAAGCCCTACAACGACAAAAAGTCAAAAATATGCTCTCTACGGTGCCTCCCAACGTGTGTTTTACAAAAGAAAAAATGATATAAATACTAAAACCTAGGGTTTCAGCATTGCCAGGTCAGTACGGGTGCACTCACTCGTACACTTGAGCATGCGTCAGGGCTCTGCAGTGTAACACTTAGGCGCTACGGGTTTGGGTGATTACACGAATGCGCTCGATCGCAGTCCCCCTGCACTCGAGCGCACTTCCAGAGATGCTCTTCTTCAACTTCTTCACAATTCTCACACCAAACACCGCAATTTTCTCTCAATGACCTGCAAAACACTAAAACACCAAAACTACCCGAAAACATCAAAAAATAACAAAGCTAAGAGTTTAACAAATACATGTTAAGGGGCCCAAATATGCAATATTTGGCGCTCATCAATGGCATCAAGGAGTGGGATGTTGACTTTGACTTGCTTGAAGACCTCCATTATGTCTTGTATCTTCTCTCCTTGCTTCCCAAAGTGGAAAGTTGCCTTAAGAAGCTCTGGGAATGGGACCCTAGGTTCATATGGTATCTCAAGAGTGGGGGCAGATGAAGAAGATGCCTCTGTGCTTATTTGTTTACCCTTGTCCTGATGCAATTATGTGAGGCCTCAATTTGCTCATCTTTCCTTTCTTTCACATGATTGTCTACCACTCTTCCACTCCGCAATGTAATGATGGCGCAGACTAGATTTAGATTAGAGGAACTCCCCTTCCCAATGTTCAGTCCCTTAGGATTGACCATCGGTCGACTTGGAAGCTTCCCTTCTTCTATTTTGTTGAGGATTTTAGCCATTTACGTCATCTGAGCCTCTAACTTGGAAATTGATTGAGTGTGCGAGTTCACTGTCTGACTCATCTTGCCCACCCTGCCAGTCATCTCGCTCATCATTTGCAGCATTCGATCCTCAAAGTTAGAATCTGACTCCTTAGACCTGGTGTAGGAATTATCTTACCTCCAGCATGGGGCAAGATGGTTGGCATAGAAGAGATAGAAATTCCTGTAATGGTCACAGGCGGTCCTGCAACAAGGACTAGTAATTTTGATCGGATTAGAGTTATTTTTCGTAGCACTCCTACCAAAGCTCATGTACACATTGACCTCACTGAAGAGGGCCCTGTTGCAAGTGAACCTTCATGTAGAGGGCCTAAAACTAGAGGTGGTGCAACTGGAGGGAAAACTATGGATGGTGGAAGTAGAGGGCCTAAAACTAGGGGATTTTGCAGGCAGAGGTGTTACAGTGATAGGTGGTGCATTCCGAGGTGGTGGAGGAAGAAGTGGTGTAGTGAGAGGTGGTGCAGGCAGAGGTGCAATAGCTGCATCTAGTGGTGTTGTAGCAAAGTCTGGAACTGTTGCGAAATCGAAAGGAAAACGTATTGTGACAACAATACAAAAGGGAATTGAAATTATGGAAGTTAAGAGAAAACAGTTGAATCCAGAGTGGAAGCCCTAATGTCATGGACATGAAGTCCTATGTATGTTTGTTTTTTTATATGTAATGTGTATAGAGAACTTGTTAATGTCTATGGAAATTTGATGTATGGAAGTTAAGCTGTTTTGTTGAGGACTATTGTGAATGTGTATGGAAATTAACCTATTTTGTTGAGGATTATTGTGAATGTGTGTGAAAATTAACCTGTATTAAAAGGATTATTGTGAATGTATGGAAAGTAACCTGTTTTATTGAGGACTATTGTGAACGTGTATGGAAATTAACCTGTTTTAAAAGGAGGATTATTGGTCCTGGGCTGATTTTACTAAATTTTGCATTGCATTTACTCATCATGTTGGATGCATCGTTTGGGTTGTCTTTATTTTGGTCCCAAATTACTAACTGCATATATATTTCTTACCATGTAATTGTTATTGTTTGGGAAGAAGCTGTTCACATTAAATAAGATGGCTTCAGGGGTGGACTATTGTTGATTTGATTAATCCACATTTAAAGGAATTAAATTGAATGAATGGGGAATTGAGAGATACCTAAGTTGAGGTTGCTAGAATGGTAGTATACCTGCTACACTTTTGCTGGAAACTGAGGGGGACATATACTCAATTGTGCTCAATTATGCTCAAGCATATATAGGCATCTATTATGTTCAAACACATATATACTCAATAATGCTCCAACATATATACTCAATTACTCAATTTTAGAATGCTCAATTATGCTCAATTACGCTAAAACATATGTACTCAAAACCTAGTTATACTCAAGTATGCTCAAACATATATATGCTCAATTACTCAAGATGGCATGTAGTCTTATGCTCAAAGACATGTAAACCCTAAACACATTGATATAGCAACTAATAACTTCATTACAAATAACAAACTTCATAGAGTACGCTACATGTTTTGTTAAAAACTACATTACAACCACAATGTGCTTCCAAAATTACACAAGCACAACAAACCACATTGTGCTCCCAAAATTACACAAGTACAAAAGACCACATTGTGCTCCCAAAATTACGCATAAACATAAAAGACCATAATGTGATCCCAAAACTACATACACCTCAATTCAACTTCATATGGCCAACTTTGCATTCATACGGACCACTTGGAGTGTATCCAAAAAAAAAAAAAGCAAATTGCACTAAAACAAATTATCCTGGAACACACAAGAATTGTTTGGTAATTCCTCTTCACTGCATGGAGTTTGATCTCCCCAATCTCTACTTCCTTACATTACCGGGAAATTTCTTTATCCATTTCTATCTTCACACGAAGATTTTCTTTCTCCATTTCTACCTTCACCTTGCTGACTTCAACTTCAATTATGTTTTCACAACATTTTGCTTCTGCCAACAATTTTTCGTGCCTTCGCCAGAACCAACTTCCAACCCTTTTACAATTGGCACACAACTCAGGATCAATCCATTCAAAGAAACCACAGTCTCGGTTAATCTATTAAGTAGTAAACAAATATTAATCACCACCCTAAACACAAAATATTAATTCCTAATGAACATTTCAGTTGTATGGTCATGCATTTTCTGGAAAGCACTAGTACTGCAGAAACAAGCACTATGCAGAAAATTACAAAAGCACTTGTTACATTCCCTTTTATTCGCAACTGCCATTAGATTTTCATGAACATTAAACATAACCAACATGAGACTCAATTGCAGGTGTTATGAATGTATAGATGTAGTCATGGAAGTTGCCACTTACCATATGTGTAAAACATAAATTCATACATGTGAAGTGTACCCAACAATCAGTAATGATCGCCAACCACAAGTCTTAGACAAAGTGTTGGAGTATAAAGTAGATAAACTTCGAAGCAATTAGATACACAATAAATTTAATTAGGGTTTTGTCTCAAACTTGAAATAGCGAAAACATAATAGTTGGAACTTTTATTGACAATTTCATAGCTGAAACAAATGGTGACAAGAATAATGTAGTTTTACTTGGTAGGATTTAGGAGAATTCATGTGAAAGTGAAATGACATCGATTACAACGATTCAACTACAACCAAACATGCACTGTAATCAAAATTAGAACCCAAAACAAGAAATTATCAATATCCATCCGAAACACAGAATCCACACCGAAAATTAGAACCTGAAACAAGAAATTAAAACATGAAATTATCAATACTCATCCTAAACACAAAACCCACAACAAAAATTAGAGCCCGTAACAAGAAATTATCAATACTCATCATAAACACAGAACCAACTAATAAGTGCTAAAATATACATATTTTAGCCCCTTAATTTATGTGTGTTAATCTTTTAGTTGTTCTATTTTATGTTGTTTTGCTTCATTTTTGTGTTTTTGTTTATTTTTAGGTGTTTGAAGGAAAAGGAAGCTTTTCTGGAAGTTTTAGGTATCAAGGACCAATTTTGGGAAAAGCTGAAGTTTTGATCGAGCGCACCAGACTTAGGTTCAAGCGTAGTAGAGGAATGATCAAGCACAACCGACAATCAATCGCAAGGCATGGCGATCGAGCGCACTCGAGCTACCCATATGCAGAAAGACTTATTTTCCACTTAAAAGTAGGTTTTCCCAACCCTAATTGGACTAGGGTTTTGTTCTCCAATATTTTTAGGTTTCCTAGGGTTTCTAGGTTTTTGTAAAGCCTATAAATAGACCCCTTGGCCTCTTAGAAAATAGACAATTTCCAGAGCGGAGAATTTGAAGGCTACTTCAAGAAACATTTTCTGGTTTCTTCTTTCCCTTTTTCTTTTAGTTTTAGTTTCATTATGTGTAACTAAACAATTGTTACGGCTAGATTGAAGCCTTAATCATGTCTTTTTAAGTTTAATATTAGTGTCTTTGTTTCAATCATATGTGGTTATTTTAATTGATTATGTATGTAATTGAATTTCCATTGTGATTGTGTCTCACCATTATTTGCTTGTGATTGGAATCTATTAATTAAGTCAATTTAGATGACCGAATCTTGGGCTTAATAAAGTGACGAAAAATCCTCATCATGGGTTCTTGGCTTAATCAACATGGAAACTAGCACTAGATACCATGCCCTAGGATTCATGTGTTTGTCGATCTCCATAGAATTATGTTTCTCTAAAGAACAACTTAGTAGATACCATGCTAAATCCTTTAGGGAAGAAAAGAATTAGAGTAGATACCATACCTAATTTGTTGCTTAGGGAGATCAATAATTTAAGGTGTAGATACCATGCCCTTAGATTGACAAATAATAAAATACCATGTGATTGGAACATTGATCTAATATTTTCTTAATTCGTATGATCTTTATATCTTTTCACCACTGCAAATCTATGACAATTTGGCAATTTAATTTCGGAAAATCAATTCTAAATAAAATTAACAATCCTCGTGGGATGATCTCGTATTTGCCCAAATATACTATTGTTGGATTTCATGCACTTGCAAGTTAAAACGTGCTAAGTATTTGCCTATTAATTTATATGGGTATTTGGTACAACAAATTTTTGGTGCTGTTGCCGGGAATTGTTTGATTTTGTATAGAATTTTTTTTTTTTCCCTAGTTTTTTTTTCTTGTTTTCTGATTTTAGGAAGTTGAGTTCCATTCTGCAACGGTGCGATCGAGCGCACTGCTGCAGGGAAATTGAGCGCAAGCCGTTTAGTACTGAAGCTACTGTGTTTCTTTGTTTTTTGTTTTGCCCGAGTACGATCAAGCACACCTCGCTGTGCGTTCGACCACACCAGCAACCGTGCGCCCGAGCGCACCCCCGCACACACACACACACCTTTGCACGAGTGCGATCGAACGCACCCTCCAGTGCGATCGAGCGCACAAGTAAAGATTCCTATTCTTCGAGCTAGTTGTGTTTTTCTTTTTCTTTTTATTTTTAATTTTAATTTTGTTTTTATTTTCCTTTTGTTATTTTAACTTCTTTTTATTTTATTTTTGTTTTCACTCATGTGGGGAGACATTCCAACACCCCATATGAACACACCGTTCTCTACACCAGGGAATGATTTCTACTCTACATGGAGCCACCAGTCTCATCTATCATGGCAACCGCAAGCTCCTTCAAATCATGCTCCACAATTTCCTGAACTGCTCCATCAATTATATCCGTAGTTCTATGATCAACCTCAAGCTCCACAATAGCAGTATCAGGCCAAGCCACCTCTTCCAAAGAGCTCTGCCTTTAAAGAAAATGTATCAACTATTCTCAGCCAAATGGAGGCCAGCAATCAACTTCTACAATCCATCGATGCCAAAATAGAAGCTCAAGAAGAGGAGTTATATCCCATCTATTGGCCGCCACAACAACAATATCAAGAAGAACCATCTCTTTCAACGATTGTTGATCTTAAAGGTAAGATGTTGAATTTTATGAGCAAGTCTACTCAAATGGTAAACTCTTTACAGGAGATGGAGAACTCTCACTCTGAATCATTTACCAGGAGAGAGGCTCACCTCAAGCAAATATCAGATACCCTCAAAGAAGAAGAGCTCCAAAATCAGTTGGTGGCCAATTCCAATGGACACTACATGAAGGATGAGAGTATTTGCTGTCATAAGCAAGCTATCATCACATTGAAGAGTGAAGAAGTGGTTGAAAATCAAGTGGAAGAGAGAAAGGAGGAGAAAATTGAGTTCCCACATGATCCACATCAAGAAAAGGAAGAGAGCATTGAGGATTCTTCAACATCCACTCCTATTTCCGAAGTACCAAGAGGGCATAAGAGAAGTCTGTTGGGGCTATGTGATGAGCATAAAGAGACCAACGAGGTAGAAAAACTCCCTAAGTATTCTTCTCACTTTACTACAGTTCATAATTCCCTTCCGGATGAGAAACTGTTTAAGAATGCTCAGAGTGATCTACCCCTATCTGGAGACATTTAGAATCACCCCACAGTAGGAAGAATTCATTCTCTTTGATGCAAGAGAAGAAAAGACTAGTGCTTCAAGTTTGAACCAAAGGGTCAAAACAGTCTGGCTGAAGACGTTAGGCTTAGCGCTCATGGGAGGCACCCCACAGCATATCCTTTTTTCCTAATTATTTTTAGTGTCTTTTTGTTTTCCTCTGTTTTGTTTTAGTGTTTTGTTTTTCAAGGACAAGTGTGCTTACATTCAAGTTTGGGGGTGTGCTACGAGCCATACCTTTCCAGGCAGTTTTACCATCTCCTAGGTGAGATCTTTCCATGATATATACACATTGAGGACAATGTGTGAAGTTTGTGGGTATGGGAGACACTTACACACACTTTGTCCCTATATATATTTGTTTTATAGAAAAAGTGCATGTTCATGTCTGTCTTAAAATTTTTGTTGTTCTAAGAAGTAGGATTTGATTTTCATTAGTGATTTTAAAATTATGAACACATGATCTAATGATAGAGTTTCTGAGTTTGGTTACTTACTTTATGCATGTGAGAATTCACCTATTTGATTTGATCCACAAAAGCACACTAGTACCTTTTTTTTTTTTTTTGTGAGTTATGACATGTATGTCTGATATGTATGTTTCTCTTACTTGGGTGAAGCTGGATGATTTATTATATGGATACTTTGGCATGAGTTTTCAAAAAAAAAAAAAAAAAAACTAATCAATTTTAAAATTCTTCACTAAGTAACTGGCCCTCTTGCCTCATTAAGCATTGGGTGTTCATGTCAAAAGGTGAAAGTTTTGAATTGATTAGTGTCATGGCTAGTTTAGTTTTGTAGCCTCATTGACTCGAGTTAGTAAGTCCTTTGGGGTGGCTTTACACCTATTGCCCTAAAACCATATGGTTTAGGATGCATTGGCCTAACACTCATTACATGGGTCAATTAGAAAGCTTAATAGAACCAAACATTGCACAGCCTGACCAAAAGGAAAAAAAATAATATGACTCCATGCCGTAGTTTTTCATGTTGATAAGGATCTTGGTGGAATTTAAGATAGTGAGATAGTGCGCATTGGAACTACTTGGAAGCTTCATATTTATTTGCAAGTTCACCTTACACCATTTTGAGCTTGTAATGCCTTAGCTTGCATGTTGTAAGTAATTAAACTTTTGAAATTCCAATTCATTGTGAAGATGGAGTTTATCTTTTTAAGCTTGCTAATGACTGAAAATCCTGATTCTTAGTGATGCTTTAATTTTAAGGATGACATGAATTGTGCATAAATGTTTGTGGTTAGCATTTCTATAAACTCTCACGAGACTTCACTTGTCCTACTAGGGATGCCCAGGGGTTCAAAAAGCTTGTTGCATATGCTAAATGTAATCGTGTTTCCTATGAAAGTGGAGATAGAGTAGTTTTTGTTTTTTTTTTTTTTCAGTTTAGTATTGCTAAGGGACTAGCAATATGTAAGTTTGGGGTGTGATAAGTGCTAAAATATACTTTAGCTCCTTAATTTATGTGTGTTAATCCTTTAGTTGTGCTATTTTACGTTGTTTTTACTTCATTTTTGTGTTTTCGTCTATTTTTAGGTGTTTGAAGGAAAAGGAAGCGTTTCTGGAAGTTTTAGGCATCAAGGCCCAATTTTGGGAAAAGCTGGAGTTCGGATCGAGCACACCACACTTAGGCTCGAACGCAAGCTGTGATCAAGCGCAAGGCATGGCGATCTAGTGCACTTGGCGACCCAGATGCAGAAAGACTTATTTTCCACTTAAAACTAGGTTTTGCCAATCCTAATTGGACTAGGTTTTGTTCTCCGATTTTTTTTAGATTTCCTAGGGTTCTAGGTTTTTCTGAAGCCTATAAATAGACCCCTAGGCCTCTTAGAAAATATACAATTTCCAAAGAGGAGAATTTGGAGGCTACTTCAAGAAGTGCTTTCCCGTTTCTTCTTTCCCTTTTCTTTTTAGCTTTAGTTTCATTATGTGTAACTAAACAATTGTTAGGGCTAGATTGAAGCCCTAATCATGTCTTTTTAAGTTTAATATTAGTGTCTTTGTTTCAATCATATGTGGTTATTTTAATTGATTATGCCTATGTAATTGAATTCCCCTTGTGAATGTGTCTCACCATTATTTGCTTATGATTGGAATCTGTTAATTAAGTCAATTTAGATGACCAAATCTTGGGCTTAATAAAGTGACAAAAAAACCTCATCATGGGTTCTTGGCTTAATCAACATGGAAACTAGGAGTAGATGCCATGCCCTAGGATTCATGTGTTTGTCGATCTCCATAGAATTATGTTTCCCTAAAGAACAACTTAGTAGATACCATGCTAAATCCTTTAGGGAAAAAAAGAATTAGAGTAGATACCATACCAAATTCTTTGGTTAGGGAAATCAATAATTTAAGGTGTAGATACCATGCTCATAGATTGACAAACATTAAAATACCATGTGATTGCAACATTGATCTAATATTTTCTTAATTAGTATGATTTGTGATGAATATCAAAACCCTAACCTCTTCATTATCTTTATATCTTTTCATCATTGCAAATCTGTGACAATTTGGCAATTTAATTTGGGAAAATCAATTCTAAATAAAATTAACAATCCTCGTGAGATGATCTCGTATTCGCCCAACTATACTACTGTTGGATTTCGTGCACATGCGAGTTAAAATATGCTAAGTATTAGCCTATTAATTTAGGTGGGTATTTGGTACAACACCCACAATGAAAATTCGAACCCGAAACAAGAAATTATCAATGCTCATCCTAAACACAGATCCCACAACGAAAATTAGAACCCTAAACAAGAAATTATGGGTTTGAAGAACTTGCCAAAATTTTCGCAACACTCATCATAAACACAGAACTTGCCTTATAATTTTCACAACCCACAAACGTCCTCCCGAAAGTTTTCTATGTTTGAGTTGTTTTCACAATCATCAGCCGCTCACAATAGCAAAGCCACTGCGGGGAAGATGAAGCTCCGCTTTGAGTGGAACCAACCGATGCACCAAAACTTTAGGTAGAGTCCATCATTTTTCCTTCAATGCAAGAACCCTAGATCCACTCTCACTCACGCCTGTGCCTGCCCTTGAACCATCTTGCTTTCTCTCTTCAGCTAGCTGTATCGCTTACTCTCGTGCGTCTACCCTTCACTTCTTGTTGTTTAAGTGTTGCCAAAAAGTAACTGCAGGTTACTTTGTTCATTAGCTTAGGTTGGGTTGGGTTGGGTTGGGTTGGGCGTGGGTCAAGTGAGACTGGCGTGCGTGCATGTTGGAAAGGGATGGGGACATTTTGGGGACAAAAGGGTCAACAGTGATCACGTGTGTCGCACGTGATCACTATTCCGTCAGTCATAGCGGCTTTGACTAACGTAATGGTCGAATTGAAAAAGTTTGGAAGTTTGGGGGGGTGCATTGCAAAAATTGAAACATTGGAGGTCGAATTGAAAATCGCCTCAAACTTTGAGGGGAGGGGGGTAAAGTGTAATTTTTCCAATAAAATAAAAATGATCACAGTAAAGGGAAATGACCAACTAAACAAAATGTTGCGGTGGCAAAGGGCTATTGGGGTGAGCTAGGGATCAGTGGGGCGCGGTGAGGAAGAGACCGGTGAAACTGAATGCGGCAAAGATTGGCGTGGTGCAGCTGGTGTCATGTCCCAAAATACTGATAAGTGCTAAAATATTCATATTTTCAGCCCTTAACTTGCATGTTTTATTCCTTTGGTTTTACTTAATTAGGCCATTTTAATTCCTTTTTGTGTTTTTCATACTTTTACACGCTTTTGGAAGAAAAAGAAGTAAAACTAGGTAATTTGAACTCAAAAGAGGAAATGAAGACAATTGGAGCTCCTTGGTACTGCGATCAATTGCAGGGTACTTGCGATCGAGCGCAATACCCGAGAGGATATAGCAGCAAATAGGCCAGGAGCGATCAAAAGAAGGAACGATCACAGACATGCGATCAAGCGCACACGGGCAGCAATTGAGCGCACCCGTGCGCAGGAGACTTATCAAGTGGCGGCTGGATTGACATTATTTCCATATTAGGGTTTTTCAATTCCAATTTGTAATAGGTCTCAAAACCCTACGAAATCCCTAGGTTTACTACTTTGTCTAGGACTTCTAGAGCCTATAAATAGACCCTTAAGCCTCTAGAATTGAGGACGGAAGGAGGAGAAGAAGAGGAGCTCTTGAAGTTAAAATCTCGGGTTTATTCTTTTCTTTTCTTTTCTTTTCTTTTCTTTTATGAAGATGTTTAGCATCAACTCTATGTGTAGCTAATTTAATTAGTAGGGCTAGATTGAAGCCCTAGTTATGTTAAATTAATATTTCAATATTGGGGCCTTGTGATAATCTTGTTGTGCTATTTAACTTGATTAATACCTGCTTGCATGAATTCCTCATATCTGTGTGCCTGATCAACATGTGCATGTGGTATGGACTAGTTAGTTAGATCAATTTGGATGACCGAGTCTTGGGTTTAACTTAAGTAACAAAAGAATCCACACCGTGATTCTTGGGTTAATCAACATGGGGAACCGGGAGTATATACTCATGCCTTAGGCCTCATGTGTTTGTTGATTTCCATAGAACATATGCTTTTCTAAAGAACAACTTAGTATATACCATGCTAAATCATTTAGGAAAGAAAAGAGTTAGAGCATACACCCATGCCTAACTGGTTGCTTAGGGAAATCCATAGCTTAAGGAGTATACACCCATGCCCTTAGGTTGGCAAACATTAGATATGCATAACATGATCAAAGCATTGGCATATTGTCATATTAATTGAATATAATTAGTGGTGGATATCAAAGCTCTACTCTTTTTATTATTATCAACTCAATCTCTAATTTACTTAAGGAAATTATTTTTAAACGGAAATTCAGCAATCCTCGTGGGAATGATCCTGTACTTGAACCATATACTACTATGTTGACCTTGTGCACTTGCAAGTAAAAAGTACAAATATTTACCTATTAATTTAGGTAAATTTTTGATCAACAAATACCAACCCTTAAGAAAAGGATTTATTTAAAACAACCACTTGATTTAAATCGATAAACACCCAATTAATCTTAAAGAGTTTTAATCATAAGCATAAAAGTGCAACTCTTCGAGGAGAAAAACTTTCTATTCGAAAATAGCCAAAAGACCAAAAATCAGCTTCTGACCGAACGTTAGATGGGGGACCACCGAACGTTCAAGCTCAACCCTAGTGTGAACGTTCTCCTAGGGACCACACCGAACATTCGCTAACTGAATTGTAAACCATTGGGCATTAACCAAACGTTCAACCTGTAACCCTAGAACCATTGTGTAATAGTACATTAAACGTTTGCACCTAAGTACCGAACATTCACTGACAGTCGAAAAAGGAATTTTAACTAAATCTCCACCTTTTTAAACCTAAGCATGCCCCTCCTACTATAAATACCCCCTCCTTCTCGCCCCAAACTCCACCTTTACACTAGAAACCCTAATCCTAGAGTGAAAAGAGATTTTTGAGAGAGAATGAGGTAACTTTGGAGTGGTTTGCCATCTTCAAGGAAGATCTTCCGCATTTTCTTAGTTTTAATGTTATTCTTGTGATTCTCATGCTCTTTACCTTGAAGATGAATTGTGTTATCATTCTTTTTGAAGAACAGAAAAGGGTTTTCAAACATTTTAAAAACACCTCATGTTTGCTAATATTTGCATGTTATTTTATAGTTTATTATGTTGACATGCACTCATTAAGAGCCTAAGATGAGATTGTTATGTGATGATTTGGAGATAGGAGCTTTACACGCACTTTGGCCACTGATAGAATGTTCTCTGTATTATGATCAAACATTCGCTCTCAAGCCCGAACGTTCGGTCATAAGCTAGAACACTTGAGTCATGTCCAGAATGGGTGAAATTATGCTTTTTGTGACCATAAGGTAGTTTGCTACCTTATGGTAATTGCCTTAATTACTGATAAATAAGATACATTGTATGACATGGTACACCGGTACATGCGGTATAATGGTTGTGGGCTTACTATATATAATTGATTTTATGGTCAAATATGTATGTTATAGGCCTTGGATCCAACGGTTGTTTCGTGATCGGCATAGTCATGTTTGATTGGCGAGTCACTATAAGACGTACATCATTAGTAGTGTGGGCCACCCGAGGTCTAACTTGGTCGGGCTGCTACTGTTATGGACAGTAGCGTACAATAGCCGGGGCATTGAAATTGTATTATAGGTCCTTTAGGACAGTGCCAACTCTGTTGAGAATGGGTAATATCTCGAGTAGACCATAAATGATAGTTATGATCTATTAAAGCATTAATTTTTTGCATTAAAACTTATAGGCGATTGTCACTGGAATTACACCTACACATCTCTGAAACCAAATTATATTTTTATGGCGTAATAATAGAGGCAACACCTCAATTGCTTACCAAAATAAATACATGTCTATTACTTCCTATAAACTGGAGCTCATTTCATACTCAACTGTGGGATTTACTTACTAAGTCTTAAACTTAAGTAGTGTTTGCGGCTTGTTAGATTATCTATTTTAAGAGGGCTTTTAAAGAAAAAAAGCCTGGAGACTCTACCAGGTTTGATTAGAATAAACTGTATTTCAGTTAGTAGCTCCCAGTCTGTGATTAATGATCATACATGCATGCCTTGTGATTTATTTTAGATATCTCAGATTTGTTAATTTCACCCTCCGACCAGAATGGTCAATGCCTGTTTTAGGGGCGTTACAAATGGACGCAGCAAAGATCGGCATGGAGTGACAGAGAAGAAGGCATCAGCGCTAGGTCTCTACAACCGAAGGAGGAGGTACCAGAAATAAGGCTTGGACGGTTGAAGGCCAAAAGCGAACAGCGGCAGAGAAACTGAGCCAACTAAGAATGTCGGAATCGGCGCTAGGCCTTGGATGAGACAGCAGGCCGAGACGTGGCAGAGACGCTAGGCCAGCTAGAGCTACTCAACCGTGGATCTTCACTGATAAGCAAAGTGAGATTCTTTCTGATGCAGCGTGACTTCGTGAGATGCAAAGTAGTACAGTAAGAAGAAGGGATAAATACTCCTAAGACCTTGATACGATCAAGAATCTAAGAAATCTTCTCTAAACACTAGATACTCTATAGGGTTTGAAGGAAAATAATGAAGAAACTCAACTCTAAGTAATCTTATTGATAAAAACAGAATAATAATCAAAAGCTACGTTCAATAAAACATGTATATATAGGCCTACAAACTCTAAACCTAATAATAATACGAAATTAAGTCGAACTACAATTCTACAGCCATACGGTCTCCAGACGAGGACTTCAGACGAGACTCTCGGGTTTATGCCAGTCTGGACGGGTTGCAGACGAGCTTGCAGACGAGGCTCTCTAATCTAAATAATTCTCCCCATGTTGGAGAGAATTCATCCTCGAATTCGGATGGTCCTTACTGTGATCCTTTGGATGCCCAAAACACTCACTCCATTCTTTCCTTTTCAAGATCACACCAATGTAGCATCCTACAATAAGTAAGACTCCACTACTCACTATAGGGTTGTGATGATCATGTTGAAAAATTTTCTTGCTATCTAGAGATGGATCAAACTTTGCCTGTTTTGCCTTCTTTGGCTCACACACCATGAAGATCTCCAAGGAAGATCAATGACCCCTTCCTGTTGTGGCATAAAATCCTCATCTACCAAATAAAACTTTTCACAAGTTCTGTTAGAAGAATTTGATAAAATAGTATCTACCCCAAGGAAATCAACATAATCAAATTTCTCAACAATAAATTCAACGACTTCAACTTATGGGCGCTCATCAAGCACATGGTACTGCCTAACTATCCGAAAGATTTACCTCTTCCTAAGGTTCCTCTTCGTCGGGATATGTGTCACAATCTACGACAGAGCCCTCTTCACGGTCACAAGACAAAAAACCTCTCACCAGATCTTTGTCGATAATATCGCCATCATAGAGGTTGGTGGAGAATCCCAATCCACGAATCCTTGTGAAGGATCTTCAACATCTTCATGCTAAACACATTCATGAACATTCCCATGCTTGAACTCTTCATTAAAGAACTCGGATTCCTGGAACTCCTCATCAACAGATTCACCCCTTCTCCTCCACATAATATGGATTTGGTAGATGGATTTGAGGATCATGAATAACAGATAAGTTGGCCCGTCGCGAGCTCCCCGCATCAAACCATGCCTTCTTCCGTTGAGAATGCGCCCTACTAAAGTTAACCATGTCATCCTCATCCACAAAACGTGGAGTTGGTTGACGGTGATGAACGTTAGGACCACCCATGTAGTCCAATTGGTTAGTGAGGATCTCTATCTGTCCCCTCATGATCTCCAACTGCTCCTCTATGTGTTGCCAACAAATCGCCGATTGATTCTTAATCTCCACCACCTCTATAGGCACCTTCTTTTTGTCGGACGTTTCTATCTTTTCTTTAACAAGGAACTCTTCGGGTTGAAAGCAACCTTGGAAGCCCGGGGTGTCGAGCTTGATGCATGCTTCCCATGGAATAGCATGAGCTTGTGTCATAGGAAATTTCTTTCGCACTCCGTACCCCGCAAAAGGATTGACAGGTTCATTCTCAATGATAAATTTTCCTTCCACCTCCGCATACCACGGTCTTGGTTGAAGACGACGACCATTGTGACCACCCATGTTGAATAATCAAATAGTGAGGGCTTCGACTTAATCCCTCATAGCCTCGAATTGTTCCTCCATATGTTGCCAACATGCCGCCGGTTGCTCCTTACATACGCACTACACTTCGTTCATGTCTACACAACAGTTGCCCCTCCTCATTTATGGAAAGTAACTTAGGCTCTGATACCAACTAATGTAGCGTAGAACTTGAGAAAGGCAATAATAACAACAAGAAGAAGGAATAAATACTCCTAAGATCTTGATACGATCAAGAATCTAAGAAATCTTCTCTAAACGCTAGATACTCTCTAGGGTTTGAAGAAAAATAATGAAGAAACTCAGCTCTGAGTAATCTTATTGATAAAAACTGAATAATAATCAAAAGCTACGTTCTAGGGTCTATAAAACATGTATATATAGGCCCCCAAACCCTAAACCTCATAATAATACGAAATTCAGTCGAACTGCAATTCTACGATGGCCGTTCGGACGGAACATAATGCCGTCCCGACGGTCACTAAAATTAAAGACGAAAAACTAGAAAATAACATAGGCGTCCGGACGGTCTCCGGACGAGGACTTCAGACAAGGCTCTCGAGTTTAGGCCTGTCCGAACGGTTGCAGACGAGGCTTTCTGATCTACATCACTTTCTCTCTAACCCGACAAGAGCAGCTTTTTTTTTTTTTTTAATCTCGTCATATACAAGTGCAAGATCTACTATAAGAGATTTGGAAATGTATTGACTATCAATAACAAGATATAAAAATAGAAGAAAAGAGAAATTCACAGGACCCTTGGATTAAACACTGGCGTTAGCCAAAAAAACTCTAATACCATCATAAACAAATGGAAAAATGAAATAATAGCGGAAATAAAATATCCACGGATAAAGTTCTAAGGCTGCATTTACTCTTATTTAACTTAATGATATTAGAGCATCTTCAGCAGCTTAGCTAAAAGACCAATATTAGCTATATTTAGCTATTATTGCTCTTTTTTTAGCTCCAACAGAGTAGCTTGCCGTTAGCTAGAATAACTACATTGCTACAATGAATAGCAATTTGAAGCTATTCACTATAGCACACTAGATTAATAAAATATTGTTTATTTTTCTTTTGTTTATTGTTTGTTTATTTCACTTCTTTTCACCCAGCATCTTTTATTTCTTTTGACCTCTTCACATCTACTACGTCTCTCTTTCAAACACAAGATTTATCTCTCTCGCTCACAAAATTTCTTCACACAGTTGGATGAAAAAATTGAATGTAGGAAAAATTTATTTCATGGAAACAAATCAATTGCAGTTGGACGAAAAAATTTAATGCAAAAAAAAAAAAAAAAAAAAAAAAAAAAATTATTGCATAAAAACATACGGATGGAAACAAATCAAATGCAATTGGATGAAAAAATTTATTTATGTTATTCATTTTAAGAATTAGTACCTCCATGTGAGATGAATGTTCCTCATATGTGTTTATTATTGTTTTTATGAATGATTTCTATATATGTGTTTGTTTTTCCCTTTAATTAAGTGTTGGCAATAATATAATAAAAAAAGAATGAGAAATAATATTTTAAAGCAAGTAGTGAATGACATAGAGAATCTTTTGGAGTGTGTAGTGAAAAAACAATAGCTAAAGTAAAAAATTGTACTTTTTCACTAAATAAAATACCTAATACTGCTGAAGATGCTCTTACAATACAAAGGCTTTGATTTATAGGAAAATTGAGATAAATACGTATAGTAATTAAATCTAATTGATTACAACAACTATAACCATACGACCAATCGACTTACAACAATAGCAGATATACATCAACAAAAAGGGAAATGAATATTACTACCTACATATTCAAGTCCCGGCCAAGCAATACTAACACAGAAGGTTATCTTGATCCATTTTTTATTTCACTCCCTCAGTCTAAAATTGCTTACATTGCTATTTTGTTTAGGTAAGGAGATCAACTATATGAAGATTTGAGGGCTCGAAGGCTAGTAGGTGACTAGTTTTCTTACAAGAAATAAGATATCGTAAAGGGTTATAAGTTTCTTTTTATCATGTTATCTGAATTTTTCATATAGTGGTTTTTTGGATTTGACTTCCCCGTAGTCATTTTTACACATTTAATGTGTTCAAAGGGATTTTCCACTTAACCAAAAACTATGTGTTGTGGTTTGATGTGATTTAAATTCTGTTTTGATATTGTTGTTCTTTCTTGCTTGTGTTAGGGTAAAGAACCGATCTGGAGTCTTTTCAAAGTGAGTCAATTGATTCAATAGTATAAAAGAACTGTTGGTTTATTAAAGCAATATTAATAACGATGATTATAAATGTATGTATGTATGTATGTATGTATATGCAACGTAGTGACCTTTTGGTTTGAGTAAAGTCTTTTATTTATTTTGTTTCACATCTCTCGTTCCAAGGCTAAATACCAGCCTGGTTTAGCGGTTTTTGGAGCCGATACTTGTACCATATAAAATTTATTGGTTTTCAAACTAGTAGCTCGCAACATCCTAGACTCCTAGTCCATTGCTAGCACACAGCCTCCCAAATTGTTTATTATCAATATTTTTTATTCTCATCACTGAGGCTCCATATGCAATATTTCATTTATGTGCAATATTCAAAGCAAATAATGAATAAAACAAGTATTATATTATTGAAAATCAATGTCATTTATCAGTAAATAATTTATACTTACATTCTCATAGAACGTTGATGTGGATACGTCTTATTAGCAATACTATAATTGAATTTAATCATTTCATTAGCTTAGGACTACCACTAAACCTCATTATATTCATTTATCCATTTTTACTACCCATTACCTTTTTATTCCTCCTATTTAATTATTTACTTACTTTATTTTATTAAACTCTCGTACTTGTCCATTTATTTCCATCCTATCATCTATATTTTGTTTTTTTTTTTTTTCTGAAACATATCATACTCATTCATTGATAAAAGTTGCGAGCCTAAAGCTTTTACAAATAGAGCAAAAAGCTCTGAAGTAAATCATGGAAGCTAAAGATACAGTCATCAACAACAGATCAAATCAACCAAAACACAGCATCCGCTAACCTATGACTAAATATCAGGTTGAAAACTCAGATCTGCATTAAACAGACACCATCTAATGCATAGGTAGCGCTTATTCCTCGGCCTTGAGAGCAAAACCTCCAAGCCAATACTTATTCCTCGGCCTTGAGAGCAAAACCCACAAGCCGATACTCATCCTCCTCGACTCGAAAGCCAGGATAAATTTCACATCCACAACCCAAAAGTTTGGACCAGTAATATCGGACAGCAACCGGGCGCAACAAAGTAGGAGGAGAAAGTCTTATTACAAGCATAAATAAAACCAGACAGGGAAATAAAGAGAACAATAAAACTAATGCAGGAAAAGAAATTACAGCAAATAAAACCAAATATAGGGGAACTCAGGAAATACAACACAGAAAAAAAAAATAAATAAATAAATGCAAAAAACACTCAAAGCGAGTCACGGCAGCCGAAGGAGGCCTATCGCGAGCTGGCCGGAAACTACCGCAGAGGGTGGCATAAAAAGCTTGGCGCGGGAGGGGCGAGTGAAAAGACCCGACAGCGAGCGGTGAGCAGCGAAGCGAGCGCGGAGGAGATCGGCGACACATACACCGGAGTCATACTCCTCCATGGCTAGGCATTTTAACTTTTTGCCATAGGCCTCGATGCTTTTTTAAAAGATGCAAATTATAATAGATGAGTACTCCATCAAGATTAATGACATATAGTGATTGTTTTTCCGTTACACTACAAACCATGCAATGATATATGAAAACATTTTAAAATGGAATTGATTTCATTAGAATTATTACTCTTCGCTCGCCTGAGTCTTTTAGCAGCTATGGTTTGAATGTTTAACCAACTTATGCCCCAAAAATAATAATCATCCCTAACCCTAGCTCTACCTCTCCAGAAGGTGTCATTCAATGCATTCTCAATGCAAAATCTAGCAAGATGAACCCACTAAAACACCAGCCATGAACCAACCCTCTTCTTACCCTTGATTTTTTTTTTTTTTTTTTTTTTTAAATATATTTGCCCACATAGAGAAAAGTAAAGAACAGAAATCAACAAACAGCTCTAATCTGGAAGACGCAGTTAGGATAAGAATAAAAAACCAAAGGAATAGACATGAAAGAAAGCTCTCATGATCTATCAATTCACTGGAAAACAATCCATGAATTAACAAGACTACCCCAGAAAATCAGAACAATAATGACGACTTGCGGTCAAGGAAATAAAGGATTTCGACAAGGGTTTATCTGGAAACGAGACACTTAAAAATTGGTGTTTTTATATAATTAACAAACAATAATATGTTCTCCAAAAATGTGGCAAAAGCACTTGCATTCATTCTTCATCCTTGCTAGCACATTCGCAACGCATAGCGGAGCGGATCCGGGCCCAGTTCCAGATGCTGACTAACATAATATACTCTTACTTACCTCTCTAAGCAGCCCTGCCGTGATGAAAATTGAAGCATCCTCCTCAACCCTCAACATCTTTTTACTTTTACCATGTCCATGTGGGCTTAAGGCTTACATGATAATCCAAATCAAACAAATATAAATATCTTTAAACCGACCCGACTGTCTAAAGATTGTACTGCCCATGTAAGTCTTACCACTCACAAATGATTCTCCTGGGAATGCCCCTGTGTCCATCTTCTATTGAGCTGGCCATGTAATCCTCCCCTCTAACTGCCTCTCCAGTGGACTTCCGCCTTTATCTTTCGGCTGTTCAAAATAGGCGAAGCCTCCTCTAGCATCTCTTCCAATCCCCTTGACGATTGCCCCTTTATGCTCAAGTGGTTTCCATCTCCAATTTCCTCATGATCTAAATTCTCATATTTTGACCAGCTTTGCCTTGTTTTTTTCATCCTCTACTGCCAATTCAACACCATCTTCAATAGGGCCATCCCGAAGCTCCAAATTTCGACCATTCACCCTCCACTCTCCTGGTTCTGCATTCTCATTTCTCTCAGCATTCCTTTCTTGGTCTTCCGTCCCAGACTTGAATCGATTTGGAACTTCTCTCATGATCTCCTTTTGGAGCAAATGCTCAGGATGCTGACAATCTTTAATTTCTACATCCACCTTGTGATCAGTAATAACAGTAGCCATCTCTGCACTCCCATTTTCATTACTTTGGTTTTGCCTACTTCTTGGTGGCATGCGATGATTGTCAGCAGATGAATGATCAGGGACGAGAAAAGATGATATCTGCTTTGAAGCCTGTTCCTCATTCACAGCTGGAGGTTTTGATGGGGCCCGATGACTTCTTCCTTCCACCTCACTGCCCTGGGATGGGGGCACTCTGTTTTGTTCATAGAGTTCCAGCATTTGATTGCTAACTTCTGTGAGACAAAATAACCATAATGATTTAAGAAAATCTTTAGATATGTCCACCTAATAACAACACAAAAGGACAGCCCGCCATTCGAACAGGAATACCAATGGCAAATGATTTTGTGTATGGCCAGCTTGTGGCTGAGCCAACTTCTGACCTTCATCAGGCAATAGAAGCCATCCATTATCATTCTTTCCAGGCTGCCCACCATTTTAATTTGTTAGGCGCCATCAGAAGGAATGATACATAAACGACAGCTAGAATCATCTGGTTTTGGTCTATTTTCACTATTCAAAAGGGACAAATGCTACCGGCAAACAACAGGAAGCATTTGAGCCACAAGGCAGTTAAAGGCTATCATCCCCTTGGGTCCAAACAATTTCAACTACTAGATGAAGGGAAGGAAGGAGACCAACCCTCCAATTGACATGGGGTGACATCAAATTCTTGCCACCAGACCTTCTCACCATCCGATGGAAGCTTCACTTTGAGGAACTTGGCAGCAAGGAAAATGGCACCTGCCGCAATATGATGAGGTTTAAATTGCAGGCAGAGCGGTGTTCTCAGCCTGCAAGCCATTTTCCAGTGTGTGAACAAAAAGGCAAGAGAAGGAAGAGAAAACATTGAACTGGAATTAATAAAACTAAGAAGAATAAACAACATTGGGTCATACCCGTCATTTACAAAATTCCATGCAACTTGAGCAAGGGCATTCTGAGCAACCTTGAATTTCTTTATCGCTTCAACAAGAGGCTTATATGGGTGGTGAACATTGAGGTCGAAACCCAAAGTGGCAAGTACAACCCTCTCCCCGAGTAAAATTAGCTCCTTTTGTTGTTCATATACTTCCTGAATGATACATCATGAGGATCAATGAGACAACTACAAGACCAATAATACAATACCATAAGACAGGAAAAGGGAAGAGTGGGGGGGGGGGGGGGGGGGGAACTTAAAGCAAGGAGATGGTTTACCAATGGTACAGCTGTTGGTGAGAAAAGTGAGGAAGCTGAGCAAGAATTTTATTATAAAAGGAAGTGCAGGGCAAGAAGTTTTCTCATAAATACGTATATTCTGGCACTTTAACAATATCATCAGTAAGTGGACACCTTCTGTTTAATCCTCTGGGCTGCAGCGGGATCTTTTTTGTGGATTATCTCGTAAGAGACCAGAATAACATCCTTCAATGGACGAGGAGTTTCTTCAACCTTCCCGGCCAAGAACATGCACACAGTTGCGATGGTCTGCAAAGCAAATTAATGAAGTTAGGCAAAAAAAAAAACACTTATGGACAATTTTCTTAATTCAGCTACCCACTTTAAAAATTACACTATCAGAAAATCCATAAAGAGGCAAAGAGCGAAATAAAAGCCATCATATAGACTGAGCAAGTACAACAGGGGATTTAAAAAAAAAAACAAACAAACAAATAAACAAACAAACTTTCAACAACTGATTGGTATTATAGTTGAGATGCGAAGCATTGCAAATAACATAATTTAATAATTGTACATTTTGAATAAAAAAAATCAGTTTTTTGAACTCTAAAAAGTGTTGGCCGCCATTAATCTTTGTAACCCACCCCTTTTGGAAGTTCACTAACAGCATAAAAATGAGGGGAAATAAAAAAGAAAAAAAAAACATAACAATTATTTTATATCAGGAAGTACTACTTAGGAAATATAAGAATAACTGGTAAAAGGAAAACCAAGGATCCAACCAGAATGGCACAGCAACATTGGCACTACATGTTTAAAGAAGCAGGAGATAAACACCCACAAGTCAGAATCTAATCAAGACAACCATTTTCCATGCCCTGTAAGCGTGCTTTTACTTTCAAGACACTGCTTTAAGGAAGAGTGCTCAGCAATTTGCAAAGGAAGACACAAACCACTCAAAAAATAATGGGCGTTTGTTACACGATTCTACTGGTCCGACCTAAGGTTGTCAGAATCAAGCTTCAAGAAAGGATCAATTAAGGGTCATCAGAGTCAAACCATAAAAGTTGAAGACTTATGTGCACAACTTACCACAACTGATTAATATTAGTTTTACATGAAAAACATTACAAATCATACAATTGTCAAACACAATTTAATCATAGTAAATCTTATTAAGAATTTTGTTGCTTTGAACTTTAAAATGTTTGCTTCCATTAATCTTTGTAACCCACCCATTTGGAGCTTCACCAAAAAAAATATTCAAATAACAGTCTTTAAAAGTAGAAAATGAGGCAAAAAATAAAAAAAATAAAAAACAAAACTTCTAATTTAGACCGCCAAGTACTACTGAGATAAAATGAAAGACAAACTGACAAGAGTGACTTCACACAATAAGGTAACTCTAAAAACCCATTCAACCATTGCACTTTTCCCCTATAAAATCTCACTTTTCTACTATGCAAAATTAGCCTAATTCGTTGTGTTGAATAAGTAGCATTGAGACCACACCTAATTCATTATTGGATGAAAAGCTGTCACAAAACCCAATGTGCATATGTCAAGTTTTTACCTAAATGTCCCTGCCCTCCATGGGAAATAAGGAAAAAGAAAATGGTTTAAACGTTGGAAACATCTCGAATGTGTGAGCATGTGTCAAAAGAAATGCTGGAGAAGCTTTGATATCCAAAATGTACATAAAACCTTAATAGCATCAATTCCACTTGGTCTAGAAAACATTGAATTTGCAAAAGGAACTTCTCTCTAAATTGCTTTCCAATTTACTCCTACACCACCAAATAACACGACAGGCCATTTAAACTCACGTGATCCATCACTCATGCAAGAACCAAGTTAAACAGAGACTAATGTACAACAAATTGAAAGTTCAGATGGATTAATTCCAAGGGTAATATATATTCCACAGAGTAAAACAACCTACCCTTCTGTCATTCTTTGCATGTGATTGCCGAAGGAAAAACCGATGACAAAATATTATTGCCGTGGCGATGGTTACCTGGGGCCTGCATTGAGAACAAGTCCAGTGAACATTCTGGCCATATCTAGGGAACAAAGTATCATCAATTTTTTTAATAGTTAAAGAATATACCAGCAGATCTACTGTATACACATATACTAAAAAAGCAGAAACTTATGATTTTGGGTAAGTCTGTGCATGTCATAAAAATTGGTCTGCCATATAACATCATAAAAATTAACAACATAGATATAGATGCAATAATCTTCCACCATAAAGAAGCTTCATGTATTGGGTTGGCAATTTCTGTCATCGACAAATTTAATGCAACAAAGCCATCAAATAAAGAACTCTCTCTCTTTCTCACTATTTAACTAGAAACCCAAATCAACATCAGCTTTAAACTGTGCACAAATTAAACTTGCAAAGATTTAATTGATGAAGTAAAAATTATAGAAGAAATAATCAGAAGTGTTGCATATAATAAGTTAGTTAGATATTTTGCAAGAATTAAAATAAATGGACAAGTATGGACTTACACTTTTAACCTCATGCCCAAATCCTGCAAGAATGTGCAGTATGACTTGCGTAAATAAGTTTCTTTCTTCAGGTCAATCACATCTCTTCTTGATGGAGAATTTTCTTCAATTTCCTTTCTGGACATGTACCAGCGACCCACTTCCTCTTGCCTGTCTTGGGAATTTCTTGAAGACCCACCATCAGATGTTACATGATGTGATGATTCCCCAGATAAAAGTCCAGCCATGTCAGTCTTCAAAAAGTACAGGACAGTGGACAAAGATATGGCTACTCTAGCGAAAACAGGTCCATTTCCTGCTCATGGACCAAAAAGATGAGTCAGAAATTAAAACACACCTGAATATGATGTACTAGAATTTTTTCTATGCATAATTTGATGCACTTGAATTATCACATACTTACAAATAGAAGTTCAGAAACACCATGAATTTGTTGAAAACTAGAACTAAGTTACAATTAAATAATCAACAGCAAATGCTAAACAGCAAAAGTCATACAAACAAATCGAAAATCCTGCTGACAGTAAACATCAACATGAAAAACATTGTAAAATGATTTTTAAAAGGAGGGCACAAAGCTAACACAATTAGAACTTATTAATCATAAAACCAGATCATCTTCTCTGTTTAGTCATGATCACTCCATATTTGACTCAATAAGACAATCAATAAAAGTATTCAACCGCAAAGTAGACAATTATTTTTTTTTCTATTATAATTCTCACTACTAGAGCTACATAATCTACACTCTTCACATTGCCACCAGCAATTTTTCTTCACAAGTTTCTCCAATCCATTGGCCTCACATAATATTCACAATGCTTTGATTTTAGAGAGAGAGAAAACACCACTATCATAAAAAAAATTATATAAATAAATAATAATAATAATAATAATAATTCTCACCAAGAAAGCTGCTAATGATTTCAAAAACTTTATTTCATCAGTACGGTGACAAAGTTAATACAAATAATCCAAATAACAATGTTGACCATGCACTTTCAATTCTACAGGCTCAATGATCTATTATTGGTCTGCCATAAGACATCATAAAAATTAACGTAGATATAGATGCAATAATCTTCCACCATAAAGAAGCTTCATGTACTAAGTAGGCAATTTCTGTCATCCACAAATTTAATGCAACAAAGCCATCAAGTAAAAAAATCTTTTTCTTTCTCACTATTTAACTAGAAACTCAAATCAATATCAGATTTTAACCGTGCAGAAATCAACCTTGCAAGGATTTTTCAATAACTTACTACTAAATAAATAAATTTTTTGATAAGTAATTCAAAATCATTAAAAGCGCAAAGGGATGCAACCTAGTAGACATAAAGTATACAAGAGAACCCCTAAAGTATAGAAAAATAATAACAAAACACCAAAAACTTAGAAAAAATAGAAACAAGCAATCTAATAAACACAAAGGGGCTTTAGACAGTATTTTGATTACGTGGGACATAATGGTGGTGGTGATGTTGTCAGGTGGAGAAAATAGATAAGTGCATGGGGAAGTGCACCTTGGTTGCCACCTATAAAAACATTGAAGATCATTCCATCGGGGCTTTTGTGGGTGTCTATAGCCCTAATTCTAATAGGGATAGAACACTTCTTTGGGATGAGTTGGCTGGTATACTCAGTTGGTCTAACTTGCCTTGGTGTGTTGGGGGTGATTTTAATGTTACCCATTTCCCCAATGAAAGTCCGGGAGAGGCTTGCTTATGCCCTACTATGATGGAGTTTTCGGACTTCATTTTTTAATCAAGGCCTGATGGACTTACCTCTTGTTGGCGATACTTTTATTTGGTCGAATAATCAGTCTTCCGCATGATTCAGAATTGATAGATTCCTTGTCTCTCCGGTGTGGGAAACTCGAATTCTTGGTGCATCCCAGAGGAGGCTCTCTAGACTTTGATTGGATCATTTCCCTACCTTCCTTTATTGTGGTGATACTCTAAGGAGGAGTAGGTCTTTCAAATTTGAAAACATGTGGCTAAAGTTGGAAGGTTTTGTGGATAAGGTGAAAAAGTGGTGGGTCTCTTATAATTTCCAAGGCTCGTCGAGCTTCATTTTAGCTTGCAAGCTCAAGGCTTTGAAGATTGATTAAAAGAGATGGAATGAGGAGATGTTTGGCAGTATAGAAAGGAAGAAGAAGATTCTTCTTCTTGATGTCCTTGAAGAAAAAGAATGGGCCTTAGACGTTGAGAAGAAATTGACAAAGGCAAAAGTTGTTAGCGAGTTAGAAAGATCTATTCTCATGGAGGAGGTGAGTTAGAGGCAAAAACCTAGGGTGTTGTGGATAAGGGAGGGTGATAAGTGTACTAAATTCTTTCACACAATGGCTAACTCCAACAGAAGGAAGAACTCCATTGCCTCCTCATTGATTGGCAGTACCATTTCTACCAACCCCACGAAGATAAGCAAGCACATTGTCTAGTTTTACCCAAAGTTATACACCAAACAGTTTAGTTGGGTGTCGTCGGTAGATGGCCTTTCCTTTGATTCAATAGAGGTAACCAAGGCTAGTTGATTGGAGAGAGATTTTGAGGAAGAGGAGGTAAGAGAGGTAGTGAAAGCTATGAACAGTGACAAGGCATCGAACCCTAACAATTTCTCTATGGTGTTCTTCCAAGCTTCTTGGGATGTTTTAAAAGAGTATGCCATGAAGAGTGCCTTATTGCTTTGTTTATCGTCCTTATTCCGAAGACTCTAGGACTTTCACCCAATTAGTCTTGTGGGCGGGTGGGGGGTGTGGGCATTTACAAAATTATTGCCAAGGTTCTAGCAAAATGCATTCATAAGAGGTATGCAAATCCTAGTTCCTATTCTTATTGCCAATGAATGCCTTGATAGTAGATTAAGATTTGGTGAGCCAGGTGTTATATTCAAAATGGATCTAGAAAAGGCTTATGATCATGATAATTGGGACTTTCTATTGTATATGATGAGGAGGTGTGGCTTTGGGGGAAAATGGTACCCTAGGATAGTTCATTGTGTTTCTTCAGTATGTTTCTCGGTTTTGGTAAACGGCACTCCATCAGGTTTTTTCAATAGCTCCGATGGCTTGAGACAAGGGGACACTTTGGCCCCACTATTGTTTGTCCTTGTGATGGAGGCATTGGGTAGCTGATTTCTGCTGTAGTGAGTGGGGGAACTGTTGTCTGGTTTCTTTGTGGGTAATGTTGGTGGGTTTGATTTCTCTCATCTCTTGTTTGCTAATGATACTAGGATTTTCTGTGGTGCTAAGCCAAATCATCTCCATCATTTTTGTTGCTTCTTCCTATGCTTTGAAGCTGCTTTGGGCTTGAATATTAACTTGGCTAAGTTAGAACTGGTTCTCATGGGAAATGTTGAGCATGTGGAAAGGTTGGCTGGTATTCTAGGTTTTGGGATTTTCTCTTTGCGGATGAAGTATTTCGGCCTTCCGATACGGGTCTTTTATAAGGCCAAGCATATTTGGGATGGTATTATTGAGGGGATAGAGCGTCAGTTGGCTAGTTAGAAAACAATGTACTTGTCCAAGGGTGGTAGGGTTACCCTTATTAAGAGCCTATGTATTTCATGTCTCTCTTTCCTATCCTAACAAGTGTTGTCAACCGTATTAAGAAGCTCCAACGTGATTTCTTATGAGGTGGGCTAGGTAAAGAGTTCAAATATCACCGAGTTAGCTGGTCCAAAGTTTGTTCTGTACTCTCTGCGGGAGGGTTGAGAATTTAGAACTAGCTAGTGTTCAATCGTGCTCTCTTAGGTAAATGGCTTTGGCGCTAGGTGCATGAAAGATAGGCATGGTGGACTCAAAGTTTGGCAGTGCGTGAGGTGGATGGTTTTCTATTGATCCTTCAGGAGCGTTTGGGTGGGGCTATGGAAGAACATTAGAAGGGGTTGGGAGAAATTTTCGTGTCACACCAAATTTAAGGTGGAAGATGGCTCCAAGTTCAGATTCTGGCATGATCAGTGGTGTTGGGATGTGGCCCTGAAGAAACCCTTTCTAGATTTATACAGTATTGTGTGTGCAAAGGATGCCTTTGTTGCGGCTCACTTGGATTTTTATGGTGGTTCCAACCTGTAGATTGTGAGCTTTACCAGAGTAGTCATGATTGGGAGTTCCCAAAATCAATTAAGGCCTTAGTGAGAAATGATGTGAAAAGCATTGATGACGAATAACAATTAGCACTACAAGAATGCCTAAAATCTCAATCAAACATAAAATTCACAACACATGAACAATAATACAGTTGCAAAGGATGGTAATGGACAACTAAGCAATAAATTGTTTACCATAAAGTACAAAATTTTGCCAATCTCAAATAAGTACCACCTTCGAAAAGCAAACAAATAGGTATAAGCTTATTATTTAGGACTACTATGGAATAGACTAACTTTACAAACACAAATACAAAACTAATTAACTCTTAAGAGTTCATGTAGTCTTGGACGTGTAATAGCTTGAACAAGGATTAATGTTATTACTACCATAGTATCCTATCACAGCCACTCAGTTGAATGGGAAAACAAAAGAAAAGAAAAGAATAAATAAATGTTTTTTGACATTATATATGGCATGTCAATTTGAGCACACTATTCATAGATAACCGAAATGTTCTTGTTGGTTGTCTGGTTTCAAACTAAACCCGGGAAAGAGAGAATTTTCAGAAATATTATGAATCTAGAGGTATAGCTCCAATTAACAATTATAACCCCAGAATGTAAATCAAAAGCTTCTCAGAACTCCCACATCAATCATTTGAATCATGTCCAATTCTAGTGACAAGCCACTCTAAATTATTTTTCATAAATCCTCCATGAAGCCATTCCCAATTAAACCACCAACGTCTTTCACAACAAGAAGAATTCAATAGCAACAAAAAGTTGATGAAATCCACAAAGTCTGCTCTATATCCCTTCCCATAAATCCCTAAAACAAACTAGCCCATTGAGGCTGTTATGAGAGGGAAACCCTAAGCATACTGCAATTTGGGTTTCAGGTTAAATTAGACATACAATTGGGATGCATATTTATAAAGGACAACAGGCGTAAAAACATTTAAAAATTAAAAATTAAAAAAATAAATAAATAAATAAAAAGGATATAAGACTGCTAAAACATATAAGCTTCGAGTAGGGAACACGAATGAACACAGCATTCACAACAAATGGACAGCAGTTGTGGCCTTTACAGCAATTTGTATAAAAAACAACTATTTGCCAATTTGTTCCCCAAAATATGACCCCGAAAAAAAGAATAATTGCAATTACTCAACTACGCGTAAAGCTTTAAAAGAAACTTAAAAATCAAAAGTTGCCAAATTCACATACGCAAAACAAAAACAAAAAAAAAAAAAAAAAAAAAAAAAACGAAACTTTTGAAAACCCTAGATAGAGAAGTCATCATCATGTTAGCATGTTAGCTATTTGTAGACAGAAACCTAAAAATCGGAAAGTTAAATGTGAAAGGAAGGGGAATTACATACTCTCCCCATCCAAAGTTAATTTCACTTTTACATGTTCTCAAACGAAAGAAAGGAAGCAAAAAAACTTTAAAAATAAAATAAAATAAAGGAAAAGAAAAAGAAGGATATCCAGACCTAATTCTTTCACGTAATCCTGGCCTCCAGATTCCCAAGCGAATTCAAATCTTCATTGGAAGAAAAAGGCGTAAAAATCCCCCCTTGTTTCTGAACCTAAATAGCAGCAGCTTTTGGAAAATCAAGATGGAGAGCGATTGTAAGGGATGGGGATCTTTAATCTCGTAAAAAGAGAGAAGAAGAAGAAATAATGAAAATAATAGAAAGAGAGAAGAAGAAGAAGAAGAAGAAGAAGAAAGGGAGAGAGAGGGGAACCTGGGTCGGTCAATAGCCGGGCGGTGTCGCTGCTGCTCCTGCGGTAGCTATTGCTATTGCTGCTGCTGCTGGAGAGGCCTTTCTCCTTTCCTTTAATTACGGGTCGTATATCAATATGTGTTTTTTTTTTTTTTTTTGGGTTCGACCCACCCGATCCGAGTGGGTCACAGATTGACCCCCAGTGGGGTTTTTTTTTCTTTTAATATAATATTTATAATAATAATTTTTTATTTATAAATAGGAGTAGATTTGAAATTTTAAAAAAAATTTGGGGTATAAAAGTCTTTTACTCATTTGACCGCTTAATTTAACTGCGAAATTCTAATGGAATGGGGAAAGTGAAAGGAAATCAAAATTAAATATACCAAAATGAGAGATTTTAAACTTTAGAAGAGTGCAAAAGACACGTAACTTCGTGGGATAAGTAATGTGTCCCCTTATTTGTATTTAGGAGAAAGTCCACATAACTCCCTCAAACTATCACTCAATTGACAATGTCCCCCCCAAACTTTCAATTGTGGCAATGTCTCTCCAAACTACCAAAAATTGTCAATGTTCCCCCAATGACGAAATTACCCTTAAAAATAAAATAAAAAAAAAACTAAAAAACTAAAAAACTAAAACTAAAACTTCTAGAAAAAACCTAAAACTAACGAAAAAAAAAAAAAAAAAATCCAAACGTTGGCCAATTTTATATTTTTTTAAAATCAATTTTATAAGAAAAAAATTTTAAAAAAAAAAAAATCGATTTTTTTTGTTATATAAAAATTGAAAATTTTCGTTTTTTTATTTATTTTTATTTTTTTTCTATAATTTTATTTAAATAAAAATTTACGTTTAAAAAAATAAAATTTTCATTTAATAAAATGAAATTTTTTGTTTTTTAAAACTAAATAAAAAAATAGTTTTTTTTTTAAATAAAAATTTCCGTTTTTAAAAAAAAAAATTAAAAATTTTTGGTTAAAAAATTTTTTTTTTTTTAAATATTTTTAAATTAAAATTTTTTGTTTTTTAAAAAAATCATTTTTTAAAAAATTTATAGGGGTATTTTTGTCTTATTGAGAAATCTATAGGGGCATTTTTATCTTATTGCTAGTCTTGGAGGGACATTGACAATGTTTTGGTAGTTTGGAGGGGACATTGTCACAATTGAAAGTTTGGAGGGACATTGTCAATTGGGTGATAATTTGAGGAGAGTATATGAACTTTACCCTTGTATTTAAGAATCGCAGAGGAGTGAGCTATTGAAGCTGAGAATCGGTTGATCTTTCTCTCAATAATCACACGCTACTCCCTCCCTCTTTGAGGTGCTATTGGGTTGTGGTTGTGGAACTCTCTGAATTCTATATATTATTTTATCACTATTACTTTTTTTTACCATACAATACATTTTTACATGTGAATATGTGTTAAGACTTTAGTCATATTGGTCAAAGCATTCGAATGCCTTACCAAATATATTTCCAAAAATAATGTTATCTTAGAGTCTATTTAGAAGTGCATTTGAGGACTTTAAAACAACATTTAACACACTAAAAGTCCGTTTGGTAAAAAAATTTAAAGCGCTTTTAAAGGTCAAAGAGCCTAAAAATGACAAAAATCACTATTGACAAAAGTTTAAAAATGAAGCTTTTGTCAAAAAAGTTATTTTTAATTTAAAAGTTCAATTTCTCAAACACAATCACAAACAGGGGCGGATCCAGAGGAGGCATATGCCCCCGGTCAACCCCTAAAAATTATCCTTGCCCTTTGGTAAATTTTTTTTTTTTATGCCCCTCAGCCATGATTATGCCCTCTCTCAGGAATAAGTATGCCCTTTAGCCATGATTATGCCCTCTTCCTCATGCTTTAGCCATATATTATGCTCTTTAGTAAAATGAAATTTGAAAAAATTTAGAAACTTAGTGTTTCAAATGAATGGAAGGAGGAAGACGATGAATAGTACTCTAAACAGTGCGTTTTCTTTTTTGGGAAGGACCATGATACAGATTACACGGCGTGCTAAGGAAAATTTTTTTTTAATATTTTAATGCAAAAAAAAAAAAAAAATTGCACGTGGCGTTCTGTTTTCATTCACCCTTTTGGGAATATTGACTGGGGAGTGGGGACAGGCTGGACAAGCGAGGCAAATAGATAAAAATAAATAAATAACTAAATAACTAAAAAAAAAACTTTGAAAATATGCCTAAATGGGAGACCCGCGTGCTGCAAGCCTGCAACAAATATAAACAAAACAATAAAAAAAATTAGAGAATTGCTACACTTACAAAGGCTTTTACAAACAAAGCCTTACAAACTGATGTGGCAAGAAAAAAGACAAAAAAAAAAAAAAAAAAAATTGGGATCAACTGCCCGTGAGAGACCAGGCTGGGTCGCTGGCAGACCCACTCCTGGGTCTGGCCGCGACCCGTCGTGCGCCGTGGGTCTAGGCCAGACCCAAGCATGGTCTCCTGCCTCCTTCTTTGCCCATCTCTTCGCCTGCTGTGTCTCCCTCTTCCTACTTTGCTTTCTGTGATCAAAAGTTGTTTGGTTGTTAAGAATGTTAAACAGGAAGACAAAAACTACTCACATTTCTCTTTCTGAACCCAAAATACCACAATTCAAACTGTAAGCAACACATTAACAATTTTTTCATTTGTTAAAATTTTTTTCAGTCACAGCAACAAGCCAACAACCATGGACTTTCCAAGAACCAACCAAGCAGGATGAATTTTCCTCAGTGAAGAATATGGTAAAAACAGAATTCGATTCTATACAGAGCTATCCCCGAGTTTGCAACCATACAGACCAACACTCAGGCAAACTCAGACACTCAACAGAAGGTCTGATGATGGATACAATTGGAGAAAATATGGTCAAAAACAAGTGAAAGGAAGCGAAAATCCAAGAAACGAAGCTATTCCCCTGAGTTTGCACACCTGGATCCAGACCCAGGCGGCCCCGCTGGGTCTCGGCCAAACCCAGCGTGGGTCACCAGACCCACACCTGGGTGACCCACGACTGGGTCTGGCCACGACGCTATCTACCGTTCCATCGACGAATCCAACGCCAACGAGGCTCACTTCAAAGAAACAATCACCATGTTCAAGAAACAGAGCAGCTCTAGAGCTAAGCGTGGCACTCTTGATCAAAGATTGGATGGAGTCTAGCTCTGGCGCAGCCTTTTCATCATCCGAAACAGAGTCAAGCTACATACACAAATCAAAGCCCAAATTGCAGAGCTCCAAGAAGCAAGGGAAACCGGAGTATAGGAATTCAGAGAAGCAGTCCAAGCCGAAAATTGAGGGTGGTTTTACGCACAAACCTCACGTACCCACGGCGGGTGGTGGCCAGACCCGCCGTGGGTCTGGCCGCCCACGGCTGGGTCTAGGCCAGACCCAGGCATGGGTCTGCCCGCGACCCAGTCTGGTCTCTCACGGCAGCTGGTCTCAAATTTTTTTTTGTCTTTTTCCTTGCCACATCAGTTTGTAAGGCTTTGTTTGTAAAAGCCTTTCTAAGTGTAGCAATTCTCAAAAACATTAAAGAATGTACTAATGGCCAATGTGGAACGAGTGGTGATATGGGTTACGTCGGCGTGCGTAAACAGTAACGTACGCCGGTGATCAGGCATGTGCCACGTTAGATAAAAAAAAAAAAAAACCGTTTTTTATTTTTGAAAACAACGCCAATGTCAAAGACTCAAATCCCTCCCCCCATTTCATTCTTGAACCCCTGCCCTCAAATTTCCCCCCAAATTTTCCCTCCCTCCCCGTACTGCGAGACGCTTCACCACTGCCGGAAAGCTGTACAGCTCTCTCTCTTTTTGTTTGAGCATACCCAGATGAGAAAAAAGTGAAAGTCCAGCTTCTTCTTTCACCCACGTGATTTCAACGTGTTGAGTGTTGAGCCTTATGGGTCTAAATTTCTTTGATTTCTTCTGTGTTTCCAATTTTTGTTTGGTTTTGTGTGTGATTTCAACGTGTTGAGCGTTGTTTGGTTTTCCCACAGCTCTCTCTCTCGCGCTCTTCTTGTTTGAGCGTAAACATTTAAGATCAAGCACAGATCTAGATCATTCATTAAGAAATCTCTCAGATCCGGGCTTAAGAATCTTTCATTTTGTTTTTCATTTCTTGTTTTGCTTTTGTCTGTTTGTCTCATTTTTTTATGGTGATCTAGTTTTTTTTATATTTGTTGAATGTTTCGGTAGAAGATTTCAATTCACCACTAAGGTTTCAAAATGGCAAGCCACAGGGTTGCCATCATTGCTCCATTTGTAAGCCAACATGCTTACAAATTTCTAGCATGGGCGTTGAACCCACCAAGAGCACCGGCCATGGAGACCCCGTAAGGTTTTTGAGCATGTTTAGCTCCACTAGGGTGGCACCGTGTGTCCTCTCCTCTCCCCACCGTCACCGCCACCGACGACCACCTCCACTTCCTTCCATTAGCTCCGGCCGTAACTCATTCCCTCACGAGAGGAATACACCCCAAAATAGGTCTTAAAATCACTCACCCATTTTCCTCCCAAAATCCCCCACCGAGAAAGGTCGGGCTTGGTGGAGTACGGACCAACCCAGGATGGAAGACAACGATCCTGTCTGAGTCGGAGTTGGGGCCGTCTCTGTCGGAGATGGCGAAGGCGCAGCGTGCGGGTGGAGCATGGACGAGAGCATTTCTTTTCCTCAAGTTTTTTTGTCTTTTGGGTTGGTCCTGGATACCCATTGCTTTAACTTCTTTATTCGACTTTGTTTATGGTAATTCTATTTTGGGGTCGTTTGGTTGCTGAGAAAATTTGGAGGAAAGAAATAAGTGACAAAAAACAGAGGAGGAATTCTGTATATTATTTTTCCATATATCTTTACAAGGAATAACCATGTATAAATAGCATTACAATTGAACCTATTCTCGGCTTAAGCTAATTTCAAGGCAAGAATAAAGGATTTTATTCTTATATGGCAGGATTGTCAATCAATCCTTATATGTAGTGATTGGCAATCCAAGATCTTTCTTCCCATAATAATTTCGGATGACAACTCACGCTAACACTCCCCCTCAAGTTGGTGCATACAAATCTCTGATGCCCAACTTGTCCAGTGAGTTGTGAAACACCTTGCTGCACACAGCCTTTGTAAGTACATCTGCCAATTGATCCTCGGACTTGATAAACGGAAAACAGATTATCTTGGCCTCAAGATTATGTTTAATGAAATGTCGATCTACTTCCACATGTTTGGTTCGATCATGTTGGACAGGGTTGTGTGAAATAGCAATTGCAGCCTTGTTGTCACAAAATAGATTCATCTCACTGTTTGGGGCAAAGCCAATTTCTGTTAATAGTCTTTTAAGCCAGAGAAGCTCACAAAGACCCTTAGCCATCCCTCTGAATTCAGCTTCAGCACTTGACAAGGCCACCACGTTCTGCTTTTTGCTTCTCCATGTAACCAGGTTCCCACCGACGAACGTGAAGTACCCTGAGGTGGATTTTCTATCTAATATGTTTCCTGCCCAATCCGCGTCTGTGTATCCCTCAACTCTAAGATGATCATTCCTGGAGAACATGAGCCCTTTTCCTGGAGATGACTTTAAGTATCGAAGAATTCTAATCACTGCATCCATGTGATCCTCACTAGGGCAATGCATGAATTGGCTTACCATGCTCACGGCATAGGCAATATCTGGGCGAGTATGAGAGAGATATATAAGTTTCCCTACTAATCTTTGGTATCTCTCTTTGTTTGTGGGCACTTGGTCTGGATATTCTCCAAGTTTATGGTTCTGGACAATTGGTGTGTCTGCAGGCTTACATTCTAGTAGTCCCACCTCCGATAGTAGGTCTAAGATATATTTCCGTTGGGAAAGAAATATACCTTATTTTGATCTAGCAACCTCAATTCCCAGAAAATATTTAAGTCCTTCTAGGTCTTTCATTTCGAATTCCATCGCCAAAAGCTTTTGGAGTCTTGATATTTCTTCTAAGTCATTGCCTGTAATAATCATATCATCTACATAGATTATTAAAGCTGTGACCTTACCCAGTTGACATTTTAAGAACAGTGTATGGTCTGAGTTACTCTGGTTGTAACCATACTTCTTCATTGCCAAGCTAAATCGCCCAAACCATGCTCTCGGTGACTGTTTTAAACCATACAGTGCCCTTTGTAATTTACATACCATTTCAGACTCAGAGTTTGCTATGTAGCCCAGTGGAACATCCATGTAAACTTCTTCCTCAAGATCACCATGGAGGAAGGCATTTTTTACGTCAAACTGGTGCAATGGCCAATCCTGGTTTGCTGCAAGAGACAGTAGTACTCTAACCGTGTTTAATTTTGCCACTGGTTAGAAGGTCTCTTGATAATCTACACCGTATGTCTGCGTGTAGCCTTTGGCTACTAGCCGAGCTTTGTATCGGTCTATTGAGCCATCTGCTTTGTGTTTGATGAAGAACACCCATTTACAACCCACTGTCTTTTTTCCTTTTGGTAGAGGGACCAGAGTCCATGTTTCATTTTTCAGTAATGCCTCCATTTCTTCCTTCACAACCTGAGTCCATTTAGGGTCTGCTAGTGCTTCATGGATTTCTATAGGGACCTGGTATGAGGAAAGGTCATGTACAAATGTCTTGAGTGGTTTGGATAGCCTCTTTGTGGACACATAGTTGGCAATTGGATACTTTGAGCTTCGTTCTCCAACATCTGGGGAATATCGACTTGGTGGTTTGCCACGATTATGCCTGAAAGGTAAAGTATAGCCAACAGAGGTATTCATATTACTAGAGTTTGGAGGTATAGTTGGGGAGTTTACCTCAGGAATATTCTCAAGAGATGGGCCTTCGGGTACTGGGGCGTGGGGGGTGTCTCTTTCAGCTTCAGGTAGTGTAGAAACTTCTCTGAGGTCTGGCTCAATTTCTGTGGACATATCCAGTCCTGTATGTGGTTCTCTTTCGTGAACCTCCTCTTCGTTGTTAACTTCTTCATAATTGTGGATTTCAGCCTCGTTAACTCTTGCCCAATCCAATCTCAACCAACTCGGCTCTTCACTATGGATCTCCCCCTGACGAGTAGAGTTGGGTACTGGAGAAGGGAAGAATGATTCTGTTTCTAGAAAAGTGACATCCATAGTCACGTAGGAGCGGTCATTGGCTGGATCATAGCAACGGTATCCTTTTTGATGTAAGGCATACCCTAAGAAACAACAGCGGATGGCACAAGGATCTAGCTTCGTGCATTGGGTCTTATGGAGATGGACAAATGCAACACAACCAAACACTCGGGGCGGAATCATCAACATTGTAGGTAAGGTGACATATGTAGACAACGTATGTAGGGGAGTCTTAAAATCCAAAACTTTGGAAGGCATCCGATTGAGAAGATGCACAGCTGTGGCAACGGCATCATCCCAATGTCTACTAGGCATATGGGCACCAAGTAATAAAGCCCGAGCAGTTTCAAGAATATGGCGATTTTTTCTCTCAGCCACCCCGTTCTGCTGAGGAGTCTGAGGGCAAGAAGTTTCATGAATAAGACCGTGACTTTGGAAATATTCATGAAACTGGTGGTTCACATATTCACCACCATTATCTTATCTAAGAATCTGAATCTTAGCAGAAAATTGAGTTTGAACCATAGTGTGGAACGACTGAAAAACACGTAGTACCTCATGTTTGTGTTTTAACAAGTAAAGCCAAGTCATGCGAGTACAATCATCAATAAATATCACAAACCAACGATTTCCAGATGTTGTAGAAACGGGAGAAGGACCCCATACATCGGAGTGAATTAAAGCAAAAGGAACATTACTTTTATTCATGCTCAAAGGATAAGTAGCTCTATGACTCTTAGCCAGAATACATGTTTCACATTTGAAATCAAATAGTGACATGCTGGAGAATAAATCAGGAAATAAATGTTTCATATAACCAAATGATGGATGTTCTAACTGGAGATGCCATAGCCAAATCTGTCGTTTTTTTCCGTCAACTGGATGATGCATGTGATTTGCACGTCCCACACTGAGATCATCCACATAGTAGAGCCCCCCCCCCCCCCCCCCCGCTTAGTACCACGCCCAATGATCTCCTTGGTAAGAATATCCTGAAGCAAACAGAAAGTGGAATACATGAGTACGACACAATTCATGGCTGTAGTAATCTGACTCACAGATAGTAACTTATGTGAAAGAGAGGGAACAAGTAAACAATAGGTTAGTGATAGAGTAGGTGATAAGTTGACTGTGCCGGCCCCTGTGATTGGGGAAAGACCCCCATTTGCATTTGCAATACACATTCGCCGTGGTTGGGACGTTTGTACAAAGTCTGTGGCATCAAATGTCATGTGGTCGGACGCTCCCGAGTCAACCACCCACGAGCCGTTATCATCATCTCGAGAGGAGCTACAGAGGGCATGACTCATTTACCTGGGTCTGTGGCCGGTGCATCTCCCTTAGAAGTCTCGACATGAGAAGCGAGAGAGAGACATGGTTCTGTTGTAGCCACTGCAGCCTGACCAGTTCCTCCATCCGAGGTAGCATCACGGCGTTTTCGAGTCTGAAGTTCATTCCACCAGTCTGGATATCCATGTAGTTTGAAGCAAGTGTCTCTAGTATGTTTCGAATTTCCACAATGTGAACACTTGGTTCCATCAGAGGGAATTCGTGGTCGAGAAGGGTTGCTGCCTTTCCCATTGCCGAGAGAGAGAGACTTGGTCGAAGATGGGATATTCTGTCCAAACCTGAAGCTCTTCGAAGCCAAGACTACTCCCGGATTATCACTAGAATCACCTGTGATCATAACTGCCTGCCGAACAGCTTCCCGACGAACATGAGCGTATGCTTGTTCAATAGTAGGGAAAGGTTTCATCTGTAGTATGTCCCCTCGAATTTCATCAAGCCGATCATCCAGGCCATCCAAGAAGACATACACCCGGTCTTCCTGAAGCATGTCGTTGTAGTGCTTAATATCAGCCACGCATTCCATCGGGTTTGGTCGGCGAAAATCAATCTCACGTCATAGGCCCTGGAGGTCAGTAAAATATTTTTCAAGAGAGCCGCCTGCTTGTTTCAGCCGAGTCACACGTCGCCGGAGATCATACACCTGAGATGTATCACTTCCGTCAAAGTAGGTGGTCGCAATGGAATCCCACACCAGTTTCGCGGTTGGAAATCTGATGAAGTTCCCGATCAGCGATGGTTCCATGGAATTGATCAGCCATCCTTTGACAATGGCATTGTCTGTGCGCCACTTTCGAAAGGATGGATCTGTTTGTGGAGGTTGCTGGATATCGCCATTAATATATCCCAATTTGTCTTTGCCTGAGATATACATCTCGACAACTTGGGACCAGAGGGCATAGTTGGAGCCGTCCAACTTAATGCCAATTGGAGCAGCAGTTGTGTCGGTGATCTGGGTTGGAGCCGAAGCTTTGGTCAAAACTTCGTTCATTCTAGTGGTTAATTCGGTAAGGATGGATGTTGGTAAGGGGTCATAGCAAGATTGGTCAAATGTTGGGTTGTCGGTAGGTTGGTCAGTGCCGCTCATAGTTGCGGGTAAAGTAGATGGAAGGAATTAGGATTGAAAAAAACTGTAGGTGACAAGATCAAAAACCTGCTCTGATACCATGACAAAAAACAGAGAAGGAATTCTGTATATTATTTTTCCATATATCTTTACAAGGAATAACCATGTATAAATAGCATTACAATTGAACCTATTCTCGGCTTAAGCTAATTTCAAGGCAAGAATAAAGGATTTTATTCTTATATGGCAGGATTGTCAATCAATCCTTATATGTAGTGATTGGCAATCCAAGATCTTTCTTCCCATAATAATTCCGGATGACAACTCACGCTAACAATAAGAACTTGGATTCTCATAATGGTTTTTGGTTTGAAAGTGGGCATTGTAATATGCCAAGTAGAGCTACGACTCTTATATGTCCGATCTCTCACAACAAAATTGTGTCATTTTATAGGAATGAGCGAAAAAGATGATTTATTGCTGCAAAATATATTATCTAATTGTATTTATTTATTTTTTTTTCAAATTATTACATTTCTCTTTCTCCTCGAGTGTGTGTGCTCATGAGTCTACTTGTAGTTGTCATAACTCATTCAAAGTTGATGGCCTCTTTTTAGACATTGGGAATGCTTCACTTCTCGTTTACTCCAATTTTATTTTTTGTTTGAAATCCTTATTTTCTTCTTTTTATGTACTTATTCACTTTGGCGTGCACCCTTTTTTGGCTTTGTTTTGGATGAAATGAATTGTAGTGGGATAGGAAAATGCAGGAAATTGTAATGAGAGATGGAAAAATATGGATTGGATTGGATTGACAAAATGGAATTACAAAGATAAATGGGTGGTGAAGTGCCTGGTCCATCAGCTCAATAAATCCAGTGACAACCAACCTTTAAACTAGTAGCAAAAGTGCTGTCAAAATAAAAATTAAACATCCCTATCCCTGGTGCTTGCCATTGCTAGACAGTTCTGCCTCTGCCATAGTTCAGTCAAATAGCTTCATTGCAATCCCAGATTATATGCAAGGCCATCCGAATTGCATTCACGGTATTCCTTTTTGTACCATTCAAGTAATGTCTCACAAGTCCATGCCATGTACTATCTTTACTCACATCTGCATGCTTGAGCATTGTAGAGAAAACCAATTAGACTTGTGGAGCAAAATTACCATGTTTAAGACATGGCACATCCACTATATTCTTTTGCAGGAAACAAGCAATCATCCATATTAAACCTTTATAGTCAGTTGGAACTGGATTCTTCTCAAGGAGTCGAGAAATCTCCATGAACTTTCTGAATAGAAGTGTTGTTCAACAGAAAGGCACCTAAAATTGAAAGAAGAAAGAGTGGTCAGGTTTTGTCAAGGATTCAGAATTTTTAGTGAAGGTTTGATTGTACCAAGGATTTCCAATGTGAAAGTCACTCAATGCAATGGATAAAGAAAGAAATAGCCACCCTGGAAGCTATGTCAAAATTGGGGAGTCATGTTAATTTATCTCAAGGTCTTAAATACATCAAGAAAGAAACATAATTCAACTCAATCAAAAAACGACATTCTGTTAATGTAATATGTTTAAACAATAGTAGATAAATTATGATAAAAGTAAAAACACCAAGCTATTATCAGCTAGACAAAGTAATTGGAAGCTCAAAGGTTTGAGTGGCAGTCAAGATGAAGATTTTTTTTCTCTATTTCTCATTCCCCCTTTTCAAGATAAAACAGAGAGATCTTTAGATGCTGTTCATGTCAATTTGATAAGAATAAATATATTGCCAACATTAAAGAGAACAAAATACTTGAAGATATTGAAAAAGCCCTGAATTTTTATTAGTAACATGATATCACAAGCACTTTTTGACTTTCATACCAAACTACAACTCTTATTGCTTAGTACAAAGAGAAACAAAAGGAACAAGCAATTACGATTTGAGCATTTACACCCAGTAGCATTTCTGAATAACAAAACTCCCTAGTCTACAACACAACGAGAGTCTACAGGCAAAAAGCCATGCAATTGCAATTTAATCATTAACACCTCATAGTATCATGTCTGAAAAAGAAGACACCCTAAAGTACAGACACCAAAAGCAAACGAAAGAACAAAAATCTAAAAATGATGAAATACTCATCATTTAGTAGGGTGTTATCCTGCTTATTTGGGAATTTGGGTATTATCCTGCTTATTCAAATCATGGACTTGGTGCTACAACCCAATTCATGGGCTCATATTAATCGGAGATGAAACAAATTCTGGCATATTTAACTACTAATACACATGGAAAAGAATATGGCTTTACCAAGAAAAGAAGAAAAACTACTAGTTGCACGCTCCAACACAATTCACTACCCAAACACACAGATGATCCATCTTCAGAACACATCTTTGGCCTACAAATATAAATATTTACAAAATCTAGATGTTTGACATTTGCTATAAACTGTATTTGAACAAAGGACTATAACAAATTCAAGGGGGGTGAAGCCAAAAGATGTAGAGAATGCATGAATTTCAGAATGCACAATCTTTTCAAGAAATATATAAGCGTAAGACCAAAAGAAACAATAGATGCTAAAATAATAGCATAATAGAAACACATGAACGACATTAAAAAGCATGTTGGCTTACAAATGGAGCAATGATGGCAACCCGGTGGCTTGCCATTTTGAAACCTTAGTGGTCAATTGAAATCTTCTACCGAAACCTTCAAAAAATATCAAAAAAACTAGATCACCATAAAAAATTAGACAAACAGACAAGCAAAATAAGAAATGAAAAACAAGATGAAAGATTCTTAAGCCCGGATTTGAGAGATTTCTTAATGAATGATCCAGATCTGTGCTTGATCTTAAATGTTTACGCTCAAACAAGAAGAGCGCGAGAGAGAGAGAGCTGTGGGAAAACCAAACAACGCTCAACACGTTGAAATCACACACAAAACTAAACAAAAATTGGAAACACAGAAGAAATCAAGGAAATTCAGACCCATAAGGCTCAACACTCAACACGTTGAAATCACGTGGGTGAAAGAAGAAGCTGGACTTTCACTTTTTTCTCATCGGGGTACGCTCAAACAAAAAGAGAGAGAGCTGTACAGCTTTCCGGCAGTGGTGAAGCGTCTCGCAGTACGGGGAGGGAGGGAAAATTTGGGGGGAAATTTGAGGGCAGGGGTTCAAGAATGAAATGAGGGGAGGGATTTGAGTCTTTGACGTTGGCGCTGTTTTCAAAAATAAAAAACGCTTTTTTTTTTTTTTTTTTTTATCTAATGTGGCACATGCCACGTCACCGGCGTGCATTACTGTTTACGCACGCCAGCGTAACCCATATCATTACTCATGGGGAACAGCAGCCGTGTAAGTTAAAAAAAAAAAAAAAAAAAAAAAAACAAGAAGTCAAGCCCAAAGTGGAGAACAGTGGCTGTGTAAATTAAAAACAAATAAAAGCCTTGTAAAAATAATTGTTCTTTTAAATGAATTGTCTTAATATTTATATAATTATATTGCTATTAAGCTTATTTTTGCTAATTGTTTTAATATTTAATTATTTATGAATTTATATAGTTTTTGTTTCATATTTTAATTGTATAAATATATAATTGTAGTTGTCTGAGATTATAAAGAAAAACAACGATTCTATTGACCTCTAATCAAATTCTAAACGGCTTTGTGTTGAAGTAGATTTAGTAAATCTGTCCGGAGATCCTTGCTAAAAAAAAAAGTGTGATTATCATCCTAATGATATAGACCAAATTCGAAGAGCATATCTACAAATAGGACAATTAAATTAGCACTAGTAGTGACAAAACAAATCGTAAGTTCTATTTATATGTTTTAAAACATAATTAAAAATTTTGTTAAATTATTCACTTATTCGGTTTGTTATATTTTTGTTCAACTTTATTTTTGTATTCATTAAAAAAATACAGCAATGCACAAAAGGAAGACCAAAAAATTATTTTTTATATTTAATTATTTTGTTATTATTTTTGTTATTTTTATTATTTTATTCATTAAAAAAATGCCTCCACGTAGGAAAAATCCTGTGTCCGCCACTGATCACAAACATGCTCTTATGCATGTATTGCTATCCATCCGCACATATGGCTTACGGGTAGATAGTGGACTTAGGCTATGCAGGGCGGATATTATTTATTTCTACCTACTCATAATATATATATATTAAAAACATAAATTATATCAAAACGGCGTCATTTGGGTATTTAATTCCAAAACATAATTTCCTTGTGGGAAAGGATTTTATACTATAACTTTTCTTCGTTTTTCTCATTCGAACAACCATTAGGAAAAAAATCTCTGCGGTCTGTTAGTACTGTCATGATAATCTATCAATCTCTTGCGACCAATCTTAGCGAGTAAAATTTTCTTTGATTTTCTTGTTGCCCCATCGTGTATATCATTTACTATTACAAGACCCAAAATCATAAAAGCAAAAAAGATGTAAAATTCTCCATTTGGTAATATTTGGCCAGAACTTTGCTTTTGGATTGCAATGTGATATTAGAGGGACATTTTATTGTTGTGTTATGTACTCAGGACATGAAGATCGTTCTTCGGCAATGGCGTTTGTGTAGGATTGCGTAATTTGAGCTCCATTCTTTAATTTCTTAACAGTTCTCACTTAGCTTATCATTTATAACACTTTAATATACAAGAGTTCGACCCCATAATTTAGAAAGTTGGCTTACTTAAATGTTAAGTTTATTACAATAGGCCTTAGAGTTTGTTTGTTATTGCGATTTTATAGATAAAAAGTACAATTTTAAATCAAATTACAAAAAATAGATTATTTGAAACAGTAATGCTATATACCATCTTTTTATCCTCCTAAAATCCCTATAAAGCTGATGTGGCTTTTAAAATCAACATTAAATTTTAAATGAATCATACTTGAATTTTGATTAAATGGTGATTTTGAAAACCACATCAACTTTAGAAGGATTTTAAGAGGATAAAAAGATGGTACCTAGCATTACTTTATTTGAAATTGCGATTTCAAATCCTAGGTAAATAAGTGGTTTTTTTTTTTTTTTAATACCATTTTAAAGGTTAAACTACGATTTTGCCCACATTTTAAAATCTCTATTTTTAAATCGCAAACTCAAACAAACCCTTATTGTTAAGATTGAAAGTATAATTTACTAATATTCATTTATGTTAAAATATTGATTAAATGATTAAATTTACCTAATCCTAAGTTTAAGCTTTTGGAATAAGTGTTAATTTAACATGGTATTAAAATCAAAAGTCATGAGTTCAAACCTTAATTCCGTCATTCACCCCCATTTAATTAATATATTACACATGTTGGATATCACCTATTAAAAGGAAGTTTGAACACACACGTGAGGAGTGTATTAAAGTATTGATTAAATGATTAAAATTATATTTTCCTATAAACTTAAACTTTTGAGACAAGTGATGATTTAATAATTTATTTTCTGCAATACTACTTTTAACTAACTTAGTAATATAATTTTAATTAGTAAGCAATATGGCCATCTAGAGTAGATGCATGGTGTTTGATATGCATACTCTTTTAACATAAGACACATTTTCTCCTTTGTATAGTTTTTCTATTCTTGTTAAATTATCAAGTATCTTAAAAGCTTAAGTTTATAAAAATCGGTAAATTTAATCACTTAAGTTAACACTTCCTTCACGTGTGGGCTCAAACTCTGTTTTAATAGGTGGGGCCCAACTTGTAGAATATTTAATTTAAATGGTTTGTATTAACGGAGTCAAGGTTTGATTTCAGAACCTTTGGTTCTGATACCATGTTAAATTATCAGTTATTCCAAAAGCTTAATTTAACAATGCATAATTTGGGCCTTGATTCATGGGATGTGCTCCCCCTTCTCAAGTCTATATAACAAACTATTTGTAAGCATCATGTGTATTGTGAAATAAGAGAATTCTTTCTTCTTTTAAAATTCTTTCATTTCTTGATAAGACATATCTAAATGCCTTGCTGGGATTTCTTTACAATATCACAAACTGCATTTACACATACTTTTTATTATTATTTTGAACATATTTTTATTTTTTCACCTTCAGGCAAAGGCCAACTCCCATAAAAAAGCTGAAGCAAATGCTCATCACTAAAGCGTGTGGGCTGTTTTACATTGTTTGGAATTGAGGTTTATATAATGTTTAAACAGCTTATATTTTACAAAAATTCAGAAAATACTTATGGGTGAGCTTTTTTGGGTACCTTTATTTTATTTGCATGGATAATATCTGGATGAAAGAATTAGACTGAGCTTGTCTAATAGACCAAATTGAGCACATGTCGTTGCTTAATTAGCCACACTAATATGAAACATCTTGAACAAGACACTCTCATAGTTGATATTATAACATGCATTTGCCTAGCATAATAATTGGAGAAACTTCTAGTCATTTTGAAACTACTACTTCCGAAGTTAAAAAACTCTCAATTTAAGATATCGAATTTTCAATTTTTTGCAATTTTCTGTTTGGATTTTTCGTTAAATATTTTCAAAATTCTCAAAATCCCCCCTTTTTTTATAAATAAAATAAATAAAAAAAAAATTGTAAAGATCAGGCATTGGTCAAGATTTAACGAAATTTACAAAAATACCTACACCTAACTCCTTGCCTGTTTTTATGTTACTTTATTTATTAAAAATGGGGTATTTTGGGAATTTTGAAAATATTTAACGGAAAATCCTAAAAGATGGGAGACATTGCAAAAAATTGAAAGTTCGGTGCCCTAAATTGAGAGTTTTTTTTTAACTTTGGAGGAATAATTTCAAAACGCATAAAAGTTCGGGGGAGTAATTTCAAAACGCATAAAAGTTAAGGGGGGATTTTGTGAAGTTTTTTTCCAAAATTTGTACTAGATCAGGATGTGAATAATTAGAGCAATTCTATAAGTCACTCTTATGTCACTCCATGAATGAAATGGCTTTTAAAATAACAATTTGATCAAAATTCAATATTGATAAATCACAAGCCCAATGATAATTTTAAAAGTCACATCATTTTTAGAGTGACATAAAAAAAAAGTGATTTCTAACATCACTCAAGTAATTGACCTACTATTCTCAAGAGATAGCTCAATCGGCTAGGGATCACGCCTCCGGAGGTCACTAGCTCGAATCTCCCTCCCCCCCTCTTGTGTGAATATGTCAAAATAATAATAATAATAATAATAATAATAATAATTGACCTACTAAAATCTATCTAACTCCATTTTTTATTTATGTTTTGTTTGCTAAATTGCAGGTTGTGTTTCTGTTTGGTAATTAAATAAAGTCTATTAATAGCAACAACAATAACATGATTAGCAACTTTTAAAAACGTTTTTTTCACGACCTTTATTCAAAAATAGATAGAGGACAATTTTAGTGAGGGGTCAAAGTCAATCAATGTGAAGCAGTGAATGTGAAGCTCAACAAGATTTGGAATTGGACTATTCATGTAGCTCAAATTTTGTAATTGGTCTGAAAAGTTTTGTAGTGCTAAATTGCCAAGTTCGAAATGTTTTTATAAGATTAGGATCTTCTATTGAAACAATAAAAAAGCCATGCCACCCATGTAGGGCATTATATAATATGCTAATATTGAGTGAAAAAAGTGACTGCGAAACCAATTTTACGATGTTTGAAAACTGGGCAATTTTAACTTGAATGGGATGGATAGTTACTCAAAAACAAAGTTTGAGTGAAGGAGCACAAACTTGACTTTGAGGTTTTGAGACAACTTCATAATCTAGTTAAGAAATGTTGTATTCTGTATATCAAGTTAAAAGAGCACAAACTTGAAATGCCATCAAGTTCGTTCCTTTCACTGGATCAATTTCCCAAATACTTTTCCTTACTCATTCAAAGCACAAACACATTACCAAGAAGCATCCAGCAAGATGAGAAAAAAATGATCCATTATACAATATTTACAAACTAGGATAGCTACTCAATAGGTACATGAAAGTTTATAAAGCAAAACTAACCAGCCGCAACCTTCCAAAGAGTTGCCAACAAGCGGCACTCCCCATGGATTTTGATTAGATTGTGAAAATATCGTTTAATTCCATTTATATGTCAAGGGTTTCTCACCTTGCTTTACCACCATGGTTCTGTTTTCTTCCCCATCAAGAACAAAAGAAAAAAAAAAAAATTCTTACTGGGAAAGTAAAAAATTTAAGACAAATTGTAACTGTTAAGTATCCACATCCATATTATAACGATTCTAATAGTTGCTGACATTGCATGCCTAAGTGCAAGAGGCTTTGTGTTCAAACCTACAAGTACGTGCATGCTACCCAATTGATTTCACAATCTGGAAAAGAACATGCCCACCACTTAGTAGCCCTTGTTTCCACGAATCCTAGCTCTCATGTCAACCTGGTAAAAACAAAAAAGATATAGCACATTAATGAACGCGCATGATTGATTTCATAATTAGAATAAAAAGAGTTATTATCTAATGAAATGAACAATATACTTGCACATCTTTTCTACAACCATAACATAATTTACACTGTTCAAGAGAATTTGACTACAGATTTATTTATTCTCTCCACTGGACATCAGCCCATAGATATCATAATAATGATAATGCTCACAAAATTCCTTTTTCCCATCTCATTAGAATGAAAGTAGTGGTTATAGTGTGCACAAACACATAACACACCCAGAATGAATGAGAGAGATCCAAAAGACCTAGTTGATGCTATGAACAAAGATGACATTTCCTGATATGAAGAGCGAATTATTTGTTTACTCCTTTTAAAGATATAACAGGAAAAATAAAAACGACACTTGGGGGCCTGGGGCTGTTCAGTGAAACTTCGCTTACACACAAACAAAAACTTTCCTAGTTTAATGACTCAATGCAATAGGTGCTGTTAATGCAATTTTATAAAAGTATCTAAATCCTTAAATTAGAGGATTTTGGGCTTGAACTTAGTTGACACCTTGAAGTACTTGATCCTTAACTAATCCCAATATTGTCCAAGTACTTGAGGCTCCAAAATCTCTCTCCACCATTTAAACATACTCCAACAAGAACAAACATGTATGCTACATTGGTCGGCATCATCCTCAAAATTTGTACTCCCTTCTTCCCATTTTGCTGGTCTTTCTTTCTTTTTTTAGGATATCCTATCCCATTGTGGTCTTATCGATGAAATCATATTTTTTTTTTTTATAAGTAATCAAAATATTACTAAAAAAGTGTCAAAAGTGCAACCCAAGTATAAAAGAAGAATACTAAAAATACACTTAATCAGAACAAAATATATATATATATATATATATATATATTGAAGAAAATTAGGCAAATAATCTATACATCAGCTGTATCAGCTGTCTAGTGGTAAATAGTATTTGAAGAAGAAATACTTTAGCTCCAACACCTTCCTCTCGCAGTCTTCAATCCTTTATCATTTCGTCTCCTCTAAAGACACAACATTAGGCAAGATAAAACAATATTCCACGTTGCAGCAATCTGAAGACTGCCACACATCCCTCTCCAACAAGCGAAAAGGTCTACCACTTGTTTTGACATAACCCAAGCTAACCCAACGCGGCTAAAGAAAGCATTCCTTAAGGCCATATCAATCAATAGAAGATGATCCACAAGCTCCCTACACGTACACATACAACACCAATCAACTACTAAGACATGTCACTTCCTTAGGTTATTCTTGGTGAGGATCTTTCCTAGGGCGGTTGATCAACCAAAAAAAAGTCACTCTCATGGAGACCTTATTCTGCCAAATACTCTTATACGGGAAATGAGTATTATCATGGGGAACAAGGACATTGTAAAACAATCTAACGTTGAACAACCCTCTCTTGGAAGGGGCCCAGTGAAAATTTTCTTCAATTCCTCATCTAAATCTAAAGGATTACAACAAATTGAAAAACGAAACAAAGATATCCACCTTCTAATCAAACTTTAGAAAAATTAAATCTTCCCTAGTGGTTTAAGATAGCAATTAACTCTTTTATAAACTGGTGTGATTTCGCATGAGTTCAAAATCCTCGATCGTATAACAAATCAACCGCAATGCCAAATAGTTAAAATTCAGTGAAAACATGGAGAAAATTAATCATTTTCCCAAGTGTTCTACTGAAAATCAAAGAGAAGTCTCTGAAAAGTTAATTTCCTCAGTTTTTTTTTTTTTTTTTATAAGTAAAATTTATATATCAAAAGCGCTGAGGGACGCAACCCAAGTACACAAGAGAAAACGCCTAATTGGGAGAAGAAAAAAGAACAAGAAAATCAAGATAACTAATCACTAAAGGGGCAAGCCAAACTGTTGTCCAAGTGAAAAGTGTGTAGAAGAAAAACGCCTTGATGTCCTCCAAGGATTTCTCAGAATCCTCAAAGCATCTCACATTCCTTTCTAACCATAAACACCATACTATGCATAGAGGAACCATTTTCCACGCAACGACACTTCAAGAGCGCCCTCCCGACCACCAACAAGCAAACAAATCCACCACCTTTTGAGGCATGACCCATGACAATCCAAATTGGCTAAAGATAGCATCCCATAGAGAGCGAGCAATCTCACAATGGAGAAGAAGATGATCAATCGTTTCCCCATCCGATTTGCACAAGCAACATCTATAGATCACAATAAGATTCCTTTTCCTAAGATTATCGATTGTGAGGATCTTCCCTAACACCGCCGTCCAAGTAAAGAAGGCCACTCTCGTAGGTGCCTTGGTGCGCCAAATACTCTTCCATGGGAAATGACTAGCCTCAGTACTAGCCAAGACATTATAGTAAGATTGAATATCAAACTTCCCTTTACTGGATGGAATCCACCACATTTTATCATCTCCTTCCCTATTCATTTTATGAGAGTATAACAAAGTATAAAACAAGGCTAGCACTTCCAACTCCCAATCATGAATCAACTGAGAAAAACTAATATTCCATTGAAGAGCTCCGCCCATGAGATTCAAGTTGTCAGCAATAGACGCGTTTTTAGCATTAGCTATGGTGTAAAGGATTGGAAAAACATCCTTAAGACACGCTTCTCCGCACCACACATCATCCCAAAATTTGATTTTGGAACCATCTCCTGGATCAAATCTTGTATGGCTAGACAACATCTGCCACCCCCTACTAATGTACCTCCAAAGACCCACCCCACGAGACCCCGAGATATTGATAGAATGCCAACCCCCCCATTCGGACCCATATTTAGCATCCACAACCATTCGCCACCAAGCCCGTCTCTCATGCGCATAACGCCATAGCCACTTCCCTAACAAAGCTTGGTTGAACAATCTCAATTTCTTGATCTCTAAACCTCCTTCGAAAATAGGAGAGCAGATCTTATCCCATTTAACGAAATAATATTTGAATTCATCATTTAAATCTCCCCATAGAAAATCACATTGGAGCTTCTCTATGCGCTTAGAAGAAAGAACACCATTAATGGACAAGGATTCAATGGAGTTGCATCTTCTATTAGAATTGACAATCCGATGAAAAAACTCGGTACACTTATCACCCTTCTTGAGCCAACGGATCCTAGATTTTTGTCTCCAGCTAATTTCTTCTTGTAACAGAGCAATCTCCAATTCCCTAACAATCACCCTTTTTCTATTCTTCTCTTCTTCTCCCAATTCTCTCTCTTCCTCCAATCTATCCATGGCATTCAATTCTTCCGCTTTCTCTTTGCAAATAACATTAACATTTCCAAATTCATTCTCATTCCATCTTATAATATCCATCTTTAACATCTTAAGCTTTCGTGCCAAGATAAAACTTGGAGTGCCAAAAAAATTGTAAGAAGACCACCAAGCTCGCACCTTTTCCACAAAACCATCAGTGTTCAACCACATATTCTCAAATTTGAAAGGCCTCTTACCCCCAATCATACCGTCACAATCAAGCAAGATGGGAAAATGATCCGAGCACAATCTAAGCAACCTCTTCTGAAGCAGGCTAGGATATTTGGCTTCCCATTCTGGAGAGATTAAAAAATGATCAATTCTAGACCGAGAATAAGAATTGGACCAAGTAAATGTCCCTCCTGCAAGTAGAATGTCCACAAGCCCCTGTTTGGAGATGAAGTCCGAGAACTCTGACATTGCGATAGTGAACCGCGCTCCCCCCGACCTTTCACTAGGGAAGTGAGTAACATTAAAATACTTATCAAAAAAAAAAAAAAAAAAAGGTGAGTAACATTAAAATCACCTCCAATAACCCATGGCACCTCCCACCAACTAGAAAGGCCAGCCAACTCTTCCCAAAGAAAACGTCTCAAGTAATCCAAATTTGGGCCATAAACCCCCGCAAAAGCATGTAAACTCATCCTCTACGTTCTTGAATAAGCAGGCTGCAACGAAGTCCCCCACATAGACCTCAATCTTCGAGACCACCCTTCTATCCCACATCACCAAAATGCCACCAGAAGCTCCATCAGAAGCAACAAAGCACCAATCGACGTAAGCACAACCCCACAAATTATTCACAAAACTGCTGGAAATCGATTCCATCTTCGTCACCTGTAAGCACACAATGTCTACCTTCTGTTGTCTAAGCATGTTCCTCACCCTCAAGCACTTATTGCCCTCATTCAAACCCCTCATGTTCCAAGAAACAATCTTAGGCTTCATGACAGATCTCTAAGAGTTCTTCCCTTAGCCCTCCCCCTACTAGCATTACCGTCATAATTAATGGAGCATGTAAGGTTATTGAGTTCTTTCATACCTTTCTTCCCCGTATTTGAGGCCACACCTATTCCCATTCCTTCATTACTCACAATAATAATCGTGAACAGCTCTGAAAGCTTCCTTTCATACCCATCACACGAGATCCCCATATAATGACTAACTCCTCCACAAGCTTCAGAAATTTATTAGCAGAATTAGACCCCTTCTTCACCAAAAACCCCTTAGCTGGATAGCATGTCAGTGAACTGTGCTCTTCCATCTCATATTCTTCCAATTCTACACCTGTCAACCTGGACTCCCTGAGAATAATAGAATTCTCCATCAAATGAGGAACAATAGACACCTCCATGATGGCTTTAGGGGATCCACTAATCCTGTCCTTCCGGTTTTCTAAAGGAACATCCATACAATCTCCCATCGTATCTTCCATCCCTTTTGTCAACCCATCCTCCACCTTTGCTTCAGTTGAAGACAACTCCACTATTCTAGTTTCTATCTCGCAAGCTTTCAAGGATGATGGGATAAAGGCAATCCTTGCTCTAGATGATTCTACAACCCCAGGAATATCCCCCTCACTGCTGGAATCCCCAGGAACAACCCCTGTTGGCACAACTCGATAATCAAAGACTGCCGAAGCACCTGCCGATCGAGTTTCCAAAAGGTTTGAACCCCTGTCGCCACCCCCCACCTCGCCCGCTTCCTCCAGTTGCTTCATCGGCGCCCTTTGTTGCAGGTTTGAGCCCTTGTTGCCACCCCCTACCTCGCCCGCTTCCTCCAGTTGCTTCATTGGTGCCCTCTGTTGCCGGCCCAGATGTAACACACCATTCAACATGCCGGTCAGCCCCATACCCACATTGATTGGAGCTTTTCCCAATATACCCAACTCAGATATTGCCGATGAACCTTCCTGATGCTGACCCATCGTAAAACGATGCCCGGCAACAAACGAGGAAGCTCCTGGGTCGCCTGGTTTGGTCGTCTTCCTTGTCCTTTGAAACTGTTTCACTCTTCTCGGCTTTAGTCTCCTATATTTCTTACCAAACCTTTTGGGCCCAGCCCCTACCGCTTGATTTACGCCCATCTTCTAATTGGGCTGAACGCCCACTTCTTCCGATATTGCAAAATCAATTTTTGCAGGCCCAAGCTCCGATGGCTCATTGACGTATGAAACCCGTTTGTCCACTGCCAACCGCTCCAAGCAACACCCAATCTCCAGCTGTAATTTCTCCAACGAATTTCTTAAATTGTCATATTCGCTACCTCCAAATACCACGTATCCATTGTCAGAACATTCCTTCCTTCCAGTACAGCCCTTTGTAACCGCCATCGCATGAGACAAATCTTTGCTACCCAACAAAACAGCTGTCGCTGGAGCTGGGTTGGCCGGAGAACTATTTTGCACCGGTGACAGAATTGCCAGAAAATCATTGGCGTACCTCTGTTTCTCTTCTTCTTCCACCAAATTACCCATATCCTTCTCCTTGCCCTTTGATGTCACCAGACATCCCACCGAAGATTTGAAAGTGGTTACTGGACCTGATGTCGCCGGACGACCCACCGGAGACTTGAGAATGGTCATTGGACCTGAATTAACTGGAACAACGACTTGACTATACTTCTTCATCTGTAACTCACCTGGATCTGCATTTCCTTCCGACAGCCATTTGGGCACCCTAGCGACAGGTTCAGTCGATAGCCCAAATAATTCCTCATTTGGGCGCAGCGTGGATTGCAGCACCTCAATATAACTTCTCCTCTTCTTCCCTGCATCATTTCTTTGAGTCAAATAAGGTTGAAGAAACCTTATGGCTATTTGCAGTTCAGACTCAAGTTTGTTCCATCCTAACTGATTTTTTCCTTCCGACACCATGACTGCCTTACGCTTCTCCCTCCCCTCACATTCTTCAATCACCAAAAAACTGCCATACCTATTAGAACATTTCTGGGCTAACACTCGAGGGTACCCTAGTTTGGATTGGTCTCTAAAGACCCTTGAATCCTTCACTGAAATCAACTCCTCAAAAATGTGCAGCAGCCAAACTGCTTCACTACTTCCCAGCCTTATGAACCTCACTAGGCCCTTGCTTCCTTGAATATCAAACTAGTATCACCATCCATCACCATCATCTGAAAATCTTTGGATTCCACCGACCAACTTCTTGATAAACCCATCTCACCACCGCCGGCAGCTCTCCTGAGACAAAAGACTATTCCTCCCACAAAAGACTACTACCATACTTCTAGCAGGACAAGTAAAAATGTTGAATCACCTGAGATATGGAGCTGTTGTTCACAAAGTTTCCAGAACTTCTCAAGAATATATTTCCTCAGTTACGTGGGATAGTTCTTTGAAAAGTTAATTTCCTAAATGTTCTACTGAAAATCAAAGAGACAAGTCATTGAAAAGTTAATTTCCTCAGTTACGTGGGATAGTTCTTAATAAATCATTGATTCATTCTAAACCTTTTAAAACTCTAGGAAAACCTTTATACTTCAGATGGAAACTAAAATTTTATGCAAATGTAAAAAACTTTTTTCTTTCTTTTTCGTTCTTAGTAAGTTACACACTTGCCTGGGGTCTTCAACCACCAACCACACTCTCCACCTCACTCTTGAGGGGGAAAAGGTGCCATTTGATTTAGACCTCATTGCAAAGAATCTAGTTTTGAGTATGTACCATCTAAAGTCAAATTATCATGAAATAATCATTTTTAACTACAGCTAGAATTTTTTTTCAACCTTGTCACGTAACGAATCACATCCCAAACAACTTGCCATCTTTTACCATTGTGTTGACGTCACTTGATTTTCCTGAGAACCCAATGCCCATCCATATATAAGTCACGCAAAGCAGGAGCAATGGGGTTTCAAAATTAAATGACCAAAGGTGTCACCAAAGTCTGTGTATGTCTGTTTGCGTGTGCGTACTTATAAGTATTGGTCTGTTATCTTCCTTAATATGTGATTAGAGATACTTATAAATACAGGGACAAATATGAAAATTTAGAAAGAGTAGCAGAAAAGGGTTTCATAAAGAAAGAAATGGGTAGCTCCCTTCTAGAAATTTCAAAGCACATCTTTTCAGCTATAAGCATGATAGAAGAAGAGGTTTTTGATGAGGCTCTAGTTGTGACTACATTTTGATGGAATCTACATCAAATCCGCTGCCACTATGCTGCTTCTCTTTGCAGACACCTGTTTTAGAGCATTGAAACTAAATCTTGAGAGCTACCTATGACTAATTTCTTAAAAAACTGTAACTAAACAAGGGCATCACAATCCTAGATGACTATCAAGAGGGTAAAATTTTCCATCTATGCAAGATTTAAGACTGACAAGAGACAAACTAAGAATAATTCATGACTTGGGGATCAGCAATCTGCAATATTTGCAAATTCAAGTTCGTGAAATGATGCTGCATCCTCAGTCTGAGAGGCAGAACGGCATCCCTTCAAAATAAATTGTGTGACTTAGATATGAACTGTGTTTCCCAGAAAACAAAGATACTGATGCTGTACAAATTATGTCAAACCAAGTCAGGTCCCTTTACACTAGGATAATATCCTACAGTTTCATTACATTTTTCCATAGCAGCAGCCACTTCATTGGCAGTTGGCTTTTCATTTACTAATTAAAAGACAAGGGAAAGAAAACGTAGGCATGTGAAAAGAGATACCAGAGAAATAAAACAAAGTATGAAGAATGAAGAGAAGAAAACATGCCTGGCCTCTTTTGCAATTGAAATATGTTTCCCTAAGTCCCACACACTCACTTGATATTGATGGGCTCTTCATCCCAGCACATTCTCTATATGATCGCTTCTCAACCTTTAATTGATGCATATGGCAACCAAGTTATAGATCAAGTCAAACAATTTATACAAGTATTTCTATGCATTTCACAACTACAAGCTCATATCATCATTGGAAGATCTCAAGCATGATAGATGTAGTAAGAGATTACAGACCTTAACACAATCAGATTCACTGAGGCACTTCACCAGTTCCATTGCTAGACCTTTGCAAGACTTAGACATTTTGCCTTCTTGTAGTCACCACTGTCCTCTCCTCCTGAAATAATTTTCAGCTCTTTACTTTTATGGCTTGATCAAAAGATTCAACCCAAGCCAGTGGTTTAACTCAAGACAATCCTAATCAATTAGGGATCCAGAATTGGAAAAGGGGAAACATCCTTCAATCATTGACACTCAAAATGTGGAATCAACATTTGGATTCCTTGTCTCTCCGGTGTGGGAAACCCGAATTCTTGGTGCATCCCAGAGGAAGCTCTCTAGACTTTGTTTGGATCATTTCCCTACCTTCCTTTATTGTGGTGACGCTCTAAGGAGTAGGTGTAGGTCTTTCAAATTTGAAAACATGTGGCTAAAGTTGGAAGGTTTTGTGGATAAGGTGAAAAAGTGGTGGGTCTCTTATAATTTCCAAGGCTCTTTGAGCTTCATTTTAGCTAGCAAGCTCAAGGCTTTGAAGATTGATTAAAAGAGATGGAATAAGGAGATGTTTGGCAGTGTAGAAAGGAAGAAGAAGATCCTTGTAGAAGAGATACATGTTTTTGATGTCCTTGAAAGAAAAAAAAAAGGGCCTTAGACGTTGAGAAGAAATTGACAAAGGCAAAAGTTGTTAGCGAGTTAGAAAGATCTATTCTCATGGGGAAGGTGAGTTAGAGGCCAAAACCTAAGGGAGGGTGATAAGTGTAGTAAATTCTTTCACACAATGGCTAACTCCAACAGAAGGAAGAACTCCATTGACTCCTCATTGATTGGCAGTAGCATTTCTACCAACCCCACGAAGACTAGCAAGCACATTGTCTAGTTTTACCCAAAGTTATACACCAAACAGTTTAGTTGGAGGTTGTCGATAGATGGCCTTTCCTTTGATTCAATTGAGGCAACCAAGGCTAGTTGGTTGGAGAGAGATTTTAAGGAAGATAGATTACCGGAGGAATGGTTCCCATCACTCCTAGAGACTTCTCTCTTACCACCTCCCCTCTCTCTCTCTCTCTCCTTCTTTCTCTAATCTCTCTCTCTCTCTCTCTCTGAACCTTCCCATGCACCCACCGTTGCTCTAGGTGGTGCAGATAGTGGCCGGAATCGCCAGCCACTCTCTCCTCCCTCAATCTTCTCCTACTCCCAAACCCCCATTTTTCTCTCTCTAAACCCATTCTCTCACGCTTCAAAATCCATTCTCAAATCAACACAATAACACCCATCACACAACCGAACGAGAGAAAACCAAATAAAAAAAATTAAAAAAAAAAACAAGAAATTTCTTTACCTTCTTTCTCCTCTTCACCTCCTTATTCTCGTTCTCTCTCACTCTCTGATTGAATTGGCAGCACAAGGAAATAAGTTTTGCAAGAGAGACGGCACGAAATAGGTTAAAAATTAGCTGTAATTTATTTGTTGTAGTTAAAATTTTCTTGGTTAAAATCTCAACTGTTGGATGTTCTTGTTTTTTTCTATTTCATCACAACTGTTGGTTGTTTTAACGGCGTTGATGCTGTACAGATCCATCAAAGTCTTCACTTCAGAGCTTTTTTCTATGCTTTTTAATTTTTATATTGTCTCAATTTTCCCCTCCAACTCACCAACAAATCTCTAACCCTTCGAGGAATGACCCATACAATCCCAAACAATTGCAACTTCACAATGAAGAAGAAGATGATCAATAGACTCCTCACTTTTCTTGTACATACAACACCAATCCATCAAAATAACATGCATCTTTCGTAAATATGGCATCATATGTTAAGGTATAGTTCCCAAAATCAATTAAGGCCTTAGTGTGAAATGATGTGAAAAGCATTGATGACGAATAACAATTAGCACTACAAGAATGCCTAAAATCTCAATCAAACATAAAATTCACAACACATAAACAATAATACAGTTGCAAAGGATGGTAATGGACACCTAAGCAATAAATTGTTTACCATAAAGTATAAAATTTTGCCAATCTAAAATAAGTACCACCTTCGAAAAGCAAACAATTAGGTATAAGCTTATTATTTAGGACTACTATGGAATAGACTAACTTTACAAACACAAATACAAAACTAATTAACTCTTAAGAGTTCATGTAGTCTTGGACGCGTAATAGCTTGAACAAGGATTAATGTTATTACGACCATAGTATCCCATCACAGCCACTCAGTTGAATGGGAAAAGAAAAGAAAAGAAAAGAATAAATAAATGTGTTTTGACATTATATATGGCATGTCAATTTTAGCACACTATTCATAGATAACCAAAATGTTCTTGTTGGTTGTCTGGTTTCAAACTAAACCCGGGAAAGAGAGAATTTTCAGAAATATTATGAATCTAGAGGTATAGCTCCAATTAACAATTATAACCCCAGAATGTAAATCAAAAGCTTCTCAGAACTCCCACATCAATCATTTGAATCATGTCCAATTCTAGTGACAAGCCACTCTAAATTATTTTTCATAAATCCTCCATGAAGCCATTCCCAATTAAACCACCAAAGTCTTTCACAACAAGAAGAATTCAATAGCAACAAAAAGTTGATGAAATCCACAAAGTCTGCTCTCTATCCCTTCCCATAAATCCCTAAAACAAACTAGCCCATTGAGGCTGTTATGAGAAGGAAACCCTAAGCATGCTGCAATTTGGGTTTCAGGTTAAATTAGACATACAATTGGGATGCATATTTATAAAGGACAACGGGCGTAAAAAAATTTAAAAATTTAAAATTAAAAAAATAAATAAGTAAAAAGGATATAAGACTGCTAAAACATATAAGCTTCGAGTAGAGAACACGAATGAACACAGCATTCACAACAAATGGACAGCAGTTGTGGCCTTTACAGCAATTTGTATAAAAAACAACTATTTGCCAATTTGTTCCCCAAAAATAAGGGGTGTAAACGAGCCAAGCTTGGCTTGTCCGGGCACGGCTCGTTTACTTTGAGGCCAGGCTCGAGCTCAACACGAGCCTAGAAATGTTGCTTGAGCTCGACACGAGCCTAGAAATGTTGCTCGAGCTCGGCTCGATAGGGTTGGAACCTGTTCGAGCTCAAGCTCGTCTATTTTGGTCGAGCTCGAGCTCAAGCTCGATTAACTTTGGGATGTATATGTACATGCATTTGGCAAAATGATTCAATCCTAGAATTCAATATTATGTAAAAGACCAACACCCATCTGTTAGATACTTTTTCTGCTCTAATTTCATCAAACACAAACCAAAATTCAGTAAAAAACAGAAACCCCAATACCTATCTATCCAAAAATATTTACAAATTTTCTGGGCAACTAAACAAACACATCAAACGGCAAAACCCCAAACCACCCAACACCCAAGAAGAAACGGAGAAAAAAAAACCCAAAAAGAAAAGAAAAACCACAAATCTTATCACCTCCTCCGCCTCCGATCCACGGCGTACTGCGAGAGTGAAACGACCTCCGAGAGCGGCGTGGACAGCGGGGTTGGCAGCGGCAAGTTCCTGGAAACCGGGCACGAGCCGTTCAGCTTCAGCCGGGCGTCGAGGTGTGTGGTTGCAGCGGTGGTGGTGGTGGTGGTTGCTGTTGGGGGCACTGGGGGAGTGGTGGGAGCGGCAACAGAGATAGGAGGCGAGGAGGATGGTGGAGACTGTGAGAGGAGGGTCGAGAGAATGGAGAGTCGAGAGAATGGATTCAGGTTAAATTTGGGTTCTCTGATTTGCAACAGTTGGATTTGGAAAAGTAATTAAATTTTAAATATTAAAGGTTTGATTCGTTTTACCAAAAGTTTATCCCATGCGGCTTTCTCTAATTAGATCTGGTGTGTGCTTGTTCAATATGATCCATTAATCATATATATACGTTTTCAACATTTAATATTACTCGTTAAATTAGATCAAACAAACAAAGCTTACCTCTGTTACACCATATACATACTTCTTAGTAAATGCTTGATAGCTGTCATTCATTAATATCATCCAACGGCTATTAGATCATTAAAACATTTTGGACGAAGAGAATCAACCGACAAAGCGCATGCATTACGGAATTAATCCTGGAATATATTCACCTGGAATTAGTCCTTTGTGTGCGTCTGATAGTGAGACCGGTTCCATGCAAGCATAGTAAATGATCTAGACTGTTTATTAGGTCATGACTTTCTTATTCAATTTAGAACGTTAGATTAATGAGCTTATTATGTCATGTGGAGCACCATATAGTTCTTTCAAATTGGTTTACACTTATATACCGTAGATCAAATTCAATGGCCAAGATTAAATTCAATTAAATTGGACGGCTACGATTAAATTCAATAAAAAATTCAAAATTCAAAATTTAAAATTTAGGAATAAAAATTGTGTTATGTAGTATTATTTAGGGTCAGTTTGTTATTTTAATTTCAATAATTACGATTTTAAAAATTGTGTTTTTTTCAATCGCGTATATATTTTTTTCTTATTTTAGATTAAGTATTTTTTAAATCACAACGTAAAACGCTTTATGTCACACACTCACACACACTAATCACTATTATCATATTATATATAATATTATTTAGTAATACATTAAAATGTTAATGCTTAACACGGGTCAAGTATATAATGTCAATAATAATATATATTCTATTTTATACGTAAACATTTATATACTTATATGATTGTATCATTATATGGGTCAATATTAATTTTTATATACTTATATTTTATGAACCCATGATCACGATTTATGACATATTTTTGATTTAAATTCAAATTGTTAACTTTTTACTTACTACAAATTGTGATTATAATGTATAAATTATAAGAAACACATTAGTTACTTAATTATTAAACATTTAAATTTAATCTAATGGTAATGGTCAAACTCTAAGTCCTAAATTCCTCATAATACATTATGAGGAATTGTTATGAGAAATTGTTTACGTAACAACTTGCAGGAAGTAAAAATTGTTAAGTTTTTACTTACTGCAAATTATGATTATAATATATAAATTATAAGAAACATATTAGTTACTTAATTATTAATTATTTAATGGTAATGCTGAAACTCTAAGTTCTAAATTCCACACAATCTAATAGTTATACATTCATACTTAAAATATATGATCATATTATCTTACAATCTATATTAATACTATCTTAAATCTAAGATTATGTGATATACCATTTTTAAGAATAAAGCATCTAATTATAATGCATTGATTAAATAAAACAATAACTTATGCAGATATACGATATGATTATATATATATATATATATGTGTGTGTGTGTGTGTGTGTGTGTGTGTGTGTGTACATATATACACATATACATATATGTGTGTGTGTCTATATATATATATATACATACAGAATATTAGATATAATGAAATAAAGCAGTAAAACCTTCCATGCAGGAGGTAGAACCATCCATGTAGGAGGTATATGCAATTAAAATAAACATGATGCAAGATTTTCCAGAGTAAGCACGAAATTGGAGCGTATAAAAGAGTAATGGAACAAATAGATAATGAAAAGATATCAAAAGATTTGATTAATGATTAACAAGAGAACTTACAGATTGAAATGTAAATTGGAAGTGGTGAAGTTACAAGTTGAAAACGGAAAGGATTACAAGTTGAAAGCAGCAGGATGGTTGCAGATGGATTTCAGGTGTTTAGGCTGAAAGCTTCTGCCTTACAATGGAGGGGACTTGTCCTTTTATAGTGTAACTGTAGTGTCGGTCAGGCACTGTAGCAATTACTGTGATGTCGGCATGGACTATAGTGTAACTGTAGCAATTATTGTAATGAACGGTAATGGTGCCATGGAGGGCAAATGAGCTGTCAATGGTGCCACGGAGGGCAAATGAGCTGTTAATGGTGCCGCGGAGGGCGAGTGATCTGTCAATGGTGCCATGGAGGGCAAATGAGCTATAAATCTTCAAGTCCAGGGTAATAATTTTCACTGTCCTTGGGAAAACCAGAATTTCCAAACCAATCTCGTATTGGATTGAAAGTTGCTTCAGAGGATGCATCGGATTTTTTATCTTCATCAGAACTAGAGCTGTCATCGAGAGAATTGAGCAATGCTTTTAAAGTTTCCTTCTTCTTCTTTTTCTTCGAAGATGACTTTTTCTTACAAGAACTGGAAGAGGTAGCAGGGGCAGTGGTTGCTTTGGGAGGAGAAAGGAAGGTGCTGGGGGTTACTAATTGGGCAGGTTTGCCAATGGTTAATGGTTTAGAAGCAAGAGGAGCTTGGATTTTTGGTAATTGGGCTAGTGCTTTTACATTGTCAATCAAATGATCAGTTCGTGGGTAATTATTCCACCATTAATATACCAATGGAGTTCCAGTTTGTCATCAAGAATAATGTATTGCCACTTGATGATCCAGGGAACTTTGAACTTTTTGGCAAAATGGAGAATGTGGGGAAACTTGGCTCCATATTCATCAGTATGGTAAAGATTTTTGAATGATTTAAAGGCTTCAACAATTTTTAATGGGAGAATATCAGGGATAAGACCGAATTTTTTCCACCAGTTGGAGAACCAGAGAGGGAGAATGCCTCCAAATTCTTTATCAAAACTCAAGAACCAGGAGTGGTCAAATTTGGAATTTTGGAAAAGGAAGAACTTGAACCAAGCATTGATGTACTCATAGTAGCAGAAAGGAATTGGGAAATCATCTAATTTCCTGAGATGCGAGGGATGTTCCCCCTAATCTTTTTCAAGAATAATTTTATCAAAATAAACACTGTGGTAAATGAGTTTTTGGGGATCAGTTTTACTGTAAATGGGTTTAAAATGGATAGACTTTGTCTGGAGTAGCATATTAGTATAATAGGAAAGAGTTTTTTGAGGGTGCTCAGAGATCCAATGGAATTGTGCGGGAAAATAGGAAGTAGCAATTTGAGCGGGGAATTTAATGTGGGATCTGTTTAATTCAATGTGAAACAAATATTCAGAATGAGGAAGAACAACATAAGCTGAGGATTTATCGTATTAAATGAAAGGAGCAGCAGTCTTTTGTGAAACAACAACAAAGGGTCATAATCAGAAATAAGGGCACTGGAGTAAGTGGCCGGAGAACCGGGATTGAAAGCGGAGAAACGATTAGTTAGGGCAATGGATGAGTTGGTAGTTGGAGGGGCAATGGGAGTCTCTGGCCTCAAGGCCAAAGGCTTGGATTCAATCTTCTCCTTGTCCTTTTTGTTGGCCATACCAGCACTGCAAAAATTCACGAGTGAGAAAATCTGGGATTGAATTATTGGAACCTTTAATGTATTCAATATCAAAATCAAAAACACTTAAAATGGCTTGCCACTGGGCAAAAATTTGTTTTGATGCAATATTTTCAACATCTTTTTGCAAAATGTACTTTGCAGATTTACAATCAATGCATAACAAAAACTTTTGATTTAGTAAATCAGATTGGAATTTAGTAATGCATAAAACAACAGAAAAAATTTCTTTTTTAATAGTACTATAATTTATTTGAGCTTTATTCCAGGATCCAGAATGGAATCAAACAATTTGTTCGAGGGACCTTGGTGAAACAATTTGTTTTAGAATACCTCCGAAACCAATTTCAGAAGCATCTGTTTCAACAATTTTGAAAGTATTGTCTGAAGGAATTCCTAAACAAGGTAAAGCCTTGACATGGGCTTTAATTTCTCTAACAAGAGAAGTATGAGTGTTAGTCCAAAGGGAAGGATTGCTTAACAAACGGTCGAATAAAGGTTTACAATGTTTTCTCAGATCTTTGTAGAAGTCTGCAATATAATTTAAAGAACCTAAGAATCTTTGGAGCTGGTTTTTATCAATGATAATATTAGGGAATTTATCGGCAAATTGAATGGCTCTATCAATGGGTCTTATACGACCTTCAGAAATATCAAAAACCAAGGAATCTAATTTTAGTTTGGAAGAGCTTAATCTTTTTGGCAGAAACAACAAGTCCATTGTGTTTGACTGTTTCTAGAAACGAGTTCAAATGTTTCCAGTGTTCATCAATAGATTTAGAATAAATCAAAACATTATCAATATAAACGATAGTAAAGTGGCTAAAGGGATTGAAAATATCATTCATGATATTTTGGAATTGACTAGGAGCATTCTTTAGACCAAAAGGCATAACGTTCCACTCATAATGTCCAAATGGGGTAGTAAAAGCAGTCTTATATCTATCTTTATCATCAATTTGGATTTGCCAAAATCCTGACTTCATATCGAACTTAGAGAAAACTATAGCCTCATTGATACGACTGACTAAATCTTTCCTATTTGGAATGGGATACTTGATCCATTCTAGCACATCATTGAGTGGATTGTAATTGATTACAAGCCTAGGGGTTCCCCTTTCAACTTCAGCATTTTTCATAACATAAAAGGCAGCACAAGACCAAGGAGATTTACTCTTACGAATAATTTCTTTAGCAAGTAGGTTAGCAATTGCTTTCTAGCAAAAATCTAAAGTTTTAGCATTCATTTGGATGGGTCTAGCTTTAGTGGGGATTTTGTTTTTAGAAATTTTTTTAATATAAGGTAAAGAAACAATGTGTTTCTTCCTATGCCAAAAAGCAGTAGGAAGATCAGAACAGACAAGATCAATGATGCGGGTATTGAAAGAGGCAATCTTGGATTGCAATAGTTTATCCGAAAGTTGTTCAACAATTTTTTTGTATTTAACCTCTTGTTTCAAGAAGTTTAAATGTTTAGTTTTGGCAGTGATAATGTTAAAATGACTAATATCAATCTCAAATTTATTAGCAAAATAAAATTTTACTTCAACACCCATTTTAACAGTTGAGACGCCAATTTCATCAACAGATAAAGGATAAAGCATGCAAATGAAAGGAAGACCAAGAATAATCTTTTCAGTCATATTTTTAACAAGAACAGCAGGAGTATCAAAACAGACATCACCCTGGCAGACATGTACACTATTCAATTCATATTTGATTTGCAACTAGCTTTCGCTGGCAGAGTTTAGTCTTTCAGTGGATTTTTCAAAATATTTGTTGGGTACTATTCCTTCTTGGATACAATTCAAATCAGCATCAGAATCAATTAAAGCAATGGTATCAAATGCATAATCAGGAGCAATGGCAATATGAACTTTACAATACCATTTAGGCGGAACAATTTTGTTAATAAGACTGATAATCTTGGCTTTATTGTCGACTTCATTGGAAATTACTTTATTGCTGGATTCCGCTTCATTAGAATGTTCAGATTGCTCATCATTTTCATTATCAGAATTGTGATCTTGAAAACAATTTTGGATTTTTAGTATTAATAGTTGTTGTTTTAAATCATTATTATTAGTTTTAACAGCAAAGAGGTCAGTTTTCAAATCTGCAATTTCTTTCTTGATATTACTAATCTCATGCTGCAAATCTGAGATAATAATTTCTTTGGATTTTTGTTTAGAAAATCGTTCCAAAGTTTCATCAAGAGAGATTTTTGTATTGTTTTGTTTATTAGTATTTTTAACCATTGTATTCTTGAGTTTTTTAAGATAGTATTCTTTTAATTCAGGATTTTCAATTTTTGAGATTAGAGTGATGAGCAAATTTTCTTGTTCTTCAGTTTTTGTGAGAACATAGCAAGTTTTGATACCTTTGCAGCAAGAATCATTGCAGCCAATTTTGAAATCATTATCAGAAAATTCACTGGCAAAATGGTAATCAGAGTTACTTGAAGTAGTTAAAAATTCATAATCAGATGAATCAGAAGAACTTATTGAATGAAGGATTCTAAAAAGATTTTCTTTTTCATTGTCATCAATTTTCAAAGCATTGATTTCTTTTTTCAATTTTTTGGGTGGTTCAGGGCACTTATCAGCAAAATGTCCTGATTTTTTACAATTAAAACATTTTTCTTTGGAAAAATATTTATCAAACTTTGAGTTATTTTTTCGAGATTTATTGGCTGCTGGAATTTTTCTAATGCGTTTATTATATTTTCTTTTCTTTTAACTATTGTAATATGGAGCAGGTCTTTTCTTGAAAACTTTATCGGGTTTCTTCTTATTTCTTTGGGAAGGAGTCTTAGGAGGTAACCCAAATTGTTCGCAGAAATTACCCATTTCATATTTAGCCTTCTTTTTGTTTTTCAACTGTTGTCTTATCATTTTTTTTATCAATACACATTTTTATGCCAAGTTTTTTAACAGTAGAAAACAAATCACCATAAGTTAATTTTTCATATTCAATTAATCTAGTATTAGAATTAATGAGTTCGTCTTTAACTTTGTGAGCAAATAATGAAGGTAATCCATCAATAAATTTTCCTTTCCAATAAGGTTTTTGACTATCAGGTCTAACCATAACACGAGAAAGAAAAACATCTTGATACCATCTATAATCAGACATAGTAGGGCAACGAAGATTATTCAAGAAATCAGAAATGCGAGAAGTGATGTTAGACGATGTTCCAATAAAGTGCTTAATGATTGTGTAAATCAAGGTGTTAACACTATCAACTTCATCAGTGCCACGTTGCTCATCAAAATATTGGTAAGCCATCTTCATCTTTTTTGACAGCTTTTCTAATTGTTTCTCGGGATTCTTCAGTGAGCCCACCATTTCCGAAGAGTTCCAGAGAAGCCAGTAGAAAGCAAATCAACAATTTCTGACTAGCTTAAATTGTGATTAGTAACATAAGCATTAGTATCCATAGACATGTGATTCATTTTATTCAATATTTCTTGTTCAGACAAATCATCAATGTTCCATTCATAAAGTTTGTCAGCAGAAACAGAAAACTGGGATTAAAAAAATCTTTCTTCAAATTGTAAATTAGAAGGAGAGGGTTTTGTATACCAATTTTTTTGTAAGATTAATGGGTTTGGCTTTATCAAAGATTCTTTGGAGTCTTTGATCTGGATCAAAATTTTCTTCAATCATTTTAATGTTGATATCAGAAGGGTATTGAGAATATTCAGAATCATCTGAATCAGATGTCTCATTGATTGTTTGGACAACACAGGCTTGTCCAGAGCTAGAAGCTTGACTAGTTTTCAAATCTTTCAATATTTTGTCAATTCTATCAACATTTTTTTGGTTAGTGGTTTTCAATCCAAGATTTTTTCCTTCTTCAGGAAGAGAAATAATTGGTTTTTCTGTTTTAGAACGAAAAGAAGTGGGAGAATCAATTTTGTCTTCAATATGATCTAACTGTTGGCCAATAATATGAAGGGATTGATTTACAAAATTGTTTTGTTCAATGATTTTTCTGGTCTCATTATGAGTATTGGCAAGATCAGGAGTTTTAAAAGGGGAAGCTTTAACAGTTGTGTCAGTTCCATAAGTCTTGATTAGCAAATTTTCAAGAGGTGGGTGAGAAGCTTTAACTGTGGTTTTATCTTCTTTAACAAATTTTTTTTTTAATAACATTTAAAACATTATTGTTGGGGTAATGGTTTTGAAGAAAATCAAAGAACAAAATATGTTTTTGTGCTTCAATCATTTTTTTCAGTCCAATGAATTTTGATAATGGTTCTTTCTTTTTCTGAAAAATTAGAGCGATAAAAATGTCGTAGTGCTTGGTTTTCCTTTGAAGAAAAATCTTTTTGTAAGGCAAGCCAATCGATTTGGGAAAAGAAATCTTTTACAGGAGCATGAAGGACAGTTAATTGATGAGGAGGAGGAAGAGGTGCATTAAAATTTGAAGTGGATGGAGATAGAGATCCTCCATCATTAGGTTGAGTAGGGGGAGGAATTTGCTTGGCAGTGTAAAAAGCAGAAGAAACTTGAGAATCATTAGAGACACCTTTTAATTTTAAATCAGGGTGACCAAGAAATTTGTCAATATCTTGGTCTCTTCGTCTGAGGCCTTTTGAAGTGGTTGAGCCAGCAAAAGAATTTATTCTTTCATTGATTAATAAAGGAGGCCTTTCAATTCTGTTGGTACCGTTCAAATCGGAAAAACTGATTTTTACAGATCCATCTAAATACTGTTGGATATAATCAAGATTACTGGTATTATTTACTACTCTGGCAGGCTTAGATACATTTTCCAAGAGCCAATCGTTGGGAAGATCAATTTCTTCCCATCGAATCATTCTAGGAGTTCGTATATTAGCATCCTAAGTAGAACTTTGGATCAAAACAGTAGAGCAACCAACATTCTTAATAATAGCTTGAGGATTTAGATTGGTTTTCAACAATTTATAATAAATATGGTAGATGATAGCAAGAGGTCTGCTACCTTCTTCCATATCATAACCAGAGGTTAGTACATTCAAAGTTAGTGCTTTAAGAATATGAATATCATTCAAAGCAAGAGTTAAATTAGGAAAAGTATCAAAATGAATGAGACTATTAAACAGAGAAGATTGTATCATACCAAAAATACTAGTCTGAAAATTAACAAATCGGGCGTTACAGAGACATAATAAAACAGAGGCATTAATCCCTAGTCTAGTCAATGGTTTAACAGCAACTTGAACAGAACCAACATGCAAGAACTTAAATCCTTTAGCAAGCGAGTCATTAACAAACTTTTTATTAAACAATTGAAATTTCTCATTATTATTAGAAATAGCAAATGTTTGTTCAACGGTTTTAACAAAGTATTCAGCCTTAAAAGCGGATTTTATCCAAGAAGTGGTGGAAACTTCATTAGGAGAAAGCTTAGGAATATTCCATTTATCGAAACTAAAAGAATTATTATCTTGAACAGAGAAATGTTCAGAGTTAGCTACATCTGGTGGTAATGAGGACCTAGAGCTAGCGGAAGAACTGGATCTCCACATCTTCAAAAGCTAAAATCTAAAATTTTCTTTTAATCATAGATTCTTCTCCAAGAACTCACAACACATACCCTTGGCTAAAACTAACCCTTCACCATGCCCTAAGACGCCAAACCCAGGCTTAAGACGGGACTTAAAGGTCAACCAAGGTTACCTAACGGGGTGGTTGTTTTATAACTGAGAAAAGAGATATGAGTCAAAGAAATTAAAAGATTGGAGCAAATGAAGACACGGATCAACAACTCAGATGGCTCTGATACCAAAGGAGGGGAGAAAAATGGAATATTAAATATAATGAAATAAAGCAGTAAAACCTTCCGGCAGGAGGTAGAACCATCCATGTAGGAGGTATATGCAATTAAAATAAACATGATGCAAGATTTTCTAGAGTAAGCTCGAAATTGGAGCGTATAAAAGAGTAATGGAACAAATAGATAATAAAAAGATATCAAAAGAATTGATTAATGATTAACAAGAGAACTTACAGATTGAAATGTAAATTGGAAGTGATGAAGTTACAAGTTGAAAACGGAAAGGATTACAAGTTGAAAGCAGCAGGATGGTTGTATATGGATTTCAGGTGTTTAGGCTGAAAGCTTCTGCCTTACAATGGAGGGGACTTGTCATTTTATAGACAGAGTCCAGCAGGTAAATAAAATTACATTAGAAAAATAAAACAGTCAAAGTAAATACTGTAGTGTCGGTCAGGCATTGTAGCAATTACTGTGATGTCGGCATGGACTGTAGTGTAACTGTAGCAATTATTGTAATGAACGATAATGGTGCCACGGAGGGCAAATGAGCTATATATATATATATACACATATATGTACACATATACATATATATGTACATATATGTATACATATGTATGTGTATATGTATATATGTACACATATACATATATATATGTGTATATGTGTATATACATATACACATACACACACACACACATACATATATATATATATATATATATATATATATATATATATATATATATATATATATATATATATATATATATGTGTGTGTGTGTGTGTATATGTATATGTATGTATACATATACATATATATACATGTGTACATATATGTGTATATGTATACATACATATACATATACACACACACACACACACACATACATAGATATATAAACACATATGCAGAAATAACAAAAAACAAAGGTATATAATATATTTGTTATTATTGAGTAATGTTTACTATATATTGTTATTTGTTACTTATTAAAAATATATGAGCCGAGCCTAATAAACAAGACGAGCCTTATACGAGCTTGCTCACGAGTTTAGCCGAGTTGAGTCGAGCTTGCTTTGTTTAATATTCGAGCCAGGATTCGTGTTCACGAAACACTTCATTTAATGTTTGAGTCGAGCACGAGCTGAGCTTATGCGAATCGAGCCCGAGTTCGCTCGCGAGCGGCTTGCTCTCTTAACACCCCTACCAAAATATCACCCAAAAAAAAGAATAATTGCAATTACTCAACTACGCGTAAAGCTTTAAAAGAAAGTTAAAAATTAGAAGTTGCCAAATAGACATACGCAAAACAAAACAAAACAAAAACGAAACTTTTCAAAACCCTTGATAGAGACGTCATCATCATGTTAGCATGTTAACTATTTGTAGACAGAAACCTAAAAATCGGAAAGTTGAATGTGGAAGGAAGCTCTCCCCATCCAAAGTTAATTTCACTTTTACATGTTCTCAAACGAAAGAAAGGAAGCAAAAAAACTTTAAAAATAAAATAAAATAAAGGAAAAGAAAAAGAAGGATATCCAGACCTAATTCTTTCACGTAATCCTAGCCTCCAGATTCCCAAGCGAATTCAAATCTTCATTGGAAGAAAAAGGGGTAAAAATCTCCCCTTGTTTCTGAACCTAAATAGCAGCAGCTTTTGGAAAATCAAGATGGAGAGCGATTGTAGGGGAAGGGGATCTTTAATCTCGTAAAAAGAGAGAAGAAGAAGAAATAATGAAAATAATAGAAAGAGAGAAGAAGAAGAAGGGAGAGAGAGGGGAACTTGGGTTGGGCAGTGGGCGGGCGGTGTCGCTGCTGCTCCTGCGATAGCTATTGCTATTGCTGCTGCTGTTGGAGAGGCCTTTCTCCTTTCCTTTAATTACGGGTCGTATATGTGTTGTTTTTTTTTTTGTTTCGACCCACCCGATCTGAGTGGGTCACAAATTGACCCCCGGTGGGGTTTTTTTTTTTATTTTTTATAAATATAATATTTATAATAATAATATTTTATTTATAAATAGGGGTAAATTTGAAATTTTTAAAAAAATTTAGGGGTATAAAGGTCTTTTACTCATTTTACCGCTTAATTTAACTGCAAAATTCTAATGGAAAGGGGAAAGTGAAAGGAAATTGAAATTGAATATACCGAAGTGAGAGATTTTGAACTTTAGAAGAGTGTGCAAAAGGCGCGTAATTTCGTGAGGTAAGTAATGTGTCCCCTTATTTGTATTTAAGAATCGCAGAGCAATGGGCTATTGAAGCTGAGAATCGATTGATCTTTCTCTCAATAATCACACGCTACTCCCTCCCTCTTTGAGGTGCTATTGGGTTGTGATTGTGGAACTCTCTGGATTCTATATATTATTTTATCAGTATTACTTTTTTTTACCATACAATACATTTTTACATGTGAATATGTGTTAAGAGTTTAGTCATTGTGGTCAAAGCACTATCAAAGCTTTTTCGAATGCCTTACCAAATATATTTCCAAAAATAATGTTGTCTTAGAGTCTGTTTGGATGTGCATTTGAAGACTTTAAAACTGCATTTAACACCCTAAAAGTCCGTTTAGTAAAAAAATTTAAAACGCTTTTGAAAGTCAAAAAGCCAAAAACTAACAAAAACGCACTATTGACAAAAACTTAAAAATGAAGTTTTTGCCAAAAAAGTTCTTTTTAACTTAAAAGTTCGATTTCTCAAATACAATTACAAACATGCTCTTATGCATATATTGCTATCCATCCGCACATATGGCTTATGGGTAGACAGTGGACTCAGGCTATTTGAGGCGGATATTATTTATTTCTACCTACTCACAATATATATATATTGTGTTCTTACTGCTCCAATTAAAGATTTCTTTTCTATCATTGATTGGCCAGCTTTGCACAAAGATTTTAATTCTCCTGAAAATTGTGATTTACAGCATGCTTACCGTGCCAAATATTCTGAAAAGGAATGAAATATTTGGATGTGCTGAATCTTGCTGCAATGGAAAAACTTGTTCTGTTCTGACTAAATCAGAAGAACAAGAAGATTTGCTTCTTACTTTGATTTCAAACTTAGAGAAGACAACAGCGTCGTTAAGACGATTGACCAAATCTTTCCTATTGGGAATAGGATATCTAATCCACTCTAAAACATCATTGAGGGGCTTGTAGTTGATAACCAATCTAGGAGCACCTCGTTCTAACTCAGCATTCTTCATAACATAGAAAGCAGCACAAGACCAAGAAGACTTACTCTTACGAATAATTCCCTTAGTAAGCAAATCAGCAATCTCTTTTTGGCAAAATTCCAAAGTTTCGGCATTCATTTGAATAGGCCTAGCTTTAGTAGGAATTTTGTTTTCAGAAAAATCTTTAACATAAGGTAAAGAAACAATATGCTTTTTCCTATGCCAAAAAGCATTAGGAAGTTCAGAGCAGAGATAATCAATAATCAGTGTATTGAAAGCAGAGATCTTTGATTGCAAAAGCTTGTCAGAAAGTTGTTCAGCAATCTTTTTATATCGTAATTCTTGATTGAGAAAATTGAGTTGCTTATGCTTGGCAAAAACCAAATTCAATCGATCATCATCAATATCAAATTTGGAGGCAAAATTAAATTTTACTTCGAATCCCATTTTAACAGTTGTAACACCCATATTGTCAACAGTAAGGGGATAAAGCATGGCAATGAAAGGAAGACCAAGAATTACTTTATCAGTCATATTCTTGACAAGAACAGCAGGAATATGGAAGCAAACATTATTTTGACAAACATGAACATTATTTAATTCATACTTGATATGCAATTTGTTTCCATTGGCTGAATTCAATCGTTCAGTGGATTTTTCAAAATATTTGCTGGGAATGAGACCTTCTTGGATGCAATTCAAATCAGCACCAGAATCAATCAATGCAATAACATCAAGGATAAAATTAGGGGAAACAATAATATGCACTTTAGAATACCATTTGGGAGGAATGACTTTGTTAATAAGACTGACAAAATTAACATCATTAGAAACAGGTATGGACTTATCCTTTTTCAAACCGACTATTTCCTTCTTGATATTACCTATCTTGAGTTTCAAATCTGAGATGGTAAATACTTTGGATTTTTGTTTTGAAATTCTTTCCAAAGTGTCTTCAAGAGAGGTTTTAGCATCAGCTTGTTCTTCGGATTTAGTCAAAATAGAATAAGTACCAAAATTATCATTGGAGACAGAAAGTAGAGGTTGGAGAAGTCTTTCATCAAGTTGTAAATTAGGAGGAGTGGGTTTTGAATAAAATTTTTTTGTAAGATTAAAGGGTTTGGACCCGTCAAAGATCCTTTGGAGTTTAGGCTCCATTTCAATCTTACCAAAGTTTTGTTCAAGGATTCTAATATCAGAATCAGTAGAATCATGAGAAGAAGTTTCAGAGTCAGAGGAGAAGGGTTTTTTAATACCAAAATTCTGACCAGAAGAACTAGCACGAGCAGTAGTTAGCTCAGAAAGTAGTTTGTTGATTTTCTCAAGGTTCATTTGAGCAGTCGTTTTCAAACCAGAGGATTTTTTCAAATCTGGGAGAGAAATCAGAGGTTTTTCAATCTTAGAAGGGGTAGAGGAAACTTTTGGATCAGAAGAGAGAGAGGGAATTTTCTCTTCGATACGGTCCAATTGTTGTCCTAAAATATGAAGAGATTGGGCACAAAAATTATTTTGTTCGATAATCTTCCTATCGTTATTAATAGGATTCTTATCATTAGGAGTCTTGAAAGGGGAACATTTAACAACAACTTTGTTGCAATCAAGAAGAGTATTTACAAGAGGAGGGTGAGAAGATCTGACAATAGATTTATCCTCTTTGACAAAATTCTTTTTGACAACATTCAAAACATTATCGACAGGGAAATGTTTTTGAAAATCAAAAAATAAAATATGTTTTTGGGACTTAATCATCATCTGGGTCCATTTGACCTTAATGATATTTCGTTCCTTTTCAGAATTGGGGATGATTTCTAGTAGAGTAAAAAGCAAAAGAAACTTGGGAATCGGTAGAAATTCCTTTGAGTTTCAAATCAGGGTTAACAGCAGGATAAAGAGGAGGAGGAGCGTTAAGAGACTCATCCACTTCCTTATCACGACGTCGGAGTCCTTCTGAGGTTGTGGAACCAGCAAAAGAATTCCTTCGTTCATGGAACAACAGAGGTCTTTCAATTTTACTTGAAAGTCCTAAATCAGAAAAATTGATTTTAACAGATCCATCCATGTATTGCTGGATGTAGTCAAGATTAGAGGCATCGTTCACTATTCGAGAAGGTTTTGCAACACCTTCCAAAAGCCATTCGTTGGGGAGGTCAATCTGATCCCATTGAATCATTTTTGGAGTTTTGATATTAGCATTATGAGTAGAACTTTGAATTAACAAAAGTAGATTCACCTGGATTCTTGATCACAGCTTGTGGATCTAGATTTGTCTTCATCAATTTATAATAAATACGGTAGATGATAGCAAGGGGTCTGCTACGTTCTTCCATATTATAACCAGAAGTAAGAATATTCAGCGTCAAAGCTTTAAGAATATGAATATCATTCAAAGCAAGAGAAATATTAGGGAAAACATCAAAATGGACAGGGCCATTAAACAGAGAAGACTGAATCATACCAAGAATACTAGTGCGAAAATCAACAAATCTTGCGTCACGCAAACATAACAAAACAGAAGCATTGATACCAAGTCGAGTCAATGGCTTGACTGCAACTTGAACAGAACCAATATGCAGAAATTTATAACCTTTAGCAAGAAAATCATTGACAAATTTCTTATTAAACAAGGTAATAGTTTGATTATTACCAGAAATAGCAAATGTTTGTTCAACAGTTTTGACAGAATATGAAATTTTAAAAGAAGATTTCAACCATGAAGTAGTGTAAACATCCGAAGCGTTAAGCTTGGGGATGTTCCATTTATCAAATTTAAAATCATTATCACCTTCAACAGAGAATTGTTCAAAATTAACCACGTCAAGTGGTAAACTGGAATTAGAGCTAACAGAAGAATTAGATCTCCACATTTTGACACACAAACTAAACTCAAAATCACTCACTGGGTAAAGTCTTACAGGATCTCATCCTAGGTACTCACTCACAAGGCAAACTTCCTAAGCATGTCCTTCCTAGACGCAAAACTATCCACACATACCCTTGGTCTACACACAGTTGAAACCAAAACTATCCACACATACCCTTGGTCTACAAACAGTTCCTTCTTCACACCCTAACACACCAACCGAAGCTTTCAATGGGACTTACAGATACCTCGCAAACTGAACTGACGGGGTGGTGGACTACCGTTTCTTACGACTGTACTGACGGGGTGGTGAACTTCCGTTCAACAACGAGGAGCTCGACACAGAGAAAGATTAACAGGGAGTAAATAAAAAGGAAAAGAACAAGACTATACTCAGGGGGGTCAAGAGAGAGCAGGGTGTACACCAAGGCAGCAAAGAGACCGGAACTCTTATGGCTTTGATACCAACAAGGGAGGGGGAGGAAGCGCAGTATGCATATAGATGCATGGGGTAGGGGAGAGTGATGTACATGCAGAAGATGATTTTAAATCAAAGCAATAAAACTAGCCATGAGACGGTAGTGACAATTGTATAATCAAAATAAAGAACTGAAATTAAAGATAATTGAGAAGCTAGGAAAACAAAGCTTGATATAAGCTTGATAAAATATCTTACAAAAGTAAGTGACAGAACTTACAGAAGTAAGTGACATAGGAGAAGATAGGATACAAATTGAAAGAGGAGGATGGTCAGAAGTAATGGGTATCAGATTATCCCAAAAATGCTTCTGCCTTACAATGGGGGAGGGGAGCCTGTTAAATAGGCAAATTACAATGAATAAAACAAAATGCAATCATCAACCAAATAGTAAAAGCAGATGCCGCGTTAATGCAGTCAAAAGTAAACAGTAGAAAGCATGTTTGGTGCCAATCTGGAATAGTATCAGTAGTAAAAGTCTTCAATCTTGAACAGTAGTTGTCGGCACTGTAGTGTCGGCAGACAAAACATGAATAGTGAGTGTGAACAGTAATCCTGTATAGTGTCGTTCGTGACAATGACCAGTAAAAGTGAACAGTAGTTTTGCACAGCAACTTCAAATAGTGATGAACAGTAGATCAGAAGAAGTCTTGAGGAAAATTCTTTGGAGAAGGGAGAAAACAGCTGTTATGAGCCAGTCTGCAAATCTGATACAATAAACTAGCCGTTATGAGACTATTTTGAAATCTGGGAAGGCCGTTAAGAGCTCATTAGTCTTCATCATCAGATATGGAATCAAGATAGGTTTGAATCCATTGTTTCTTTTTAGAAATAGTTGGAGAAGAGAATTTTGGTACTGGAGGTGGAGGAGAGGTTAAGGTTGGCATGGCAGCAGCAACCCTTTGAGTTAATATTTCAACCTTTTTGACAATGGGGTCAATTTTGGGGGACATTTCCCAAGTTTTGGCTTGAAACCAATGTCTTTCAATCTTTTCATCATTCCTAGCATACTTCCATTTTAGAAACCATGGAACTCTAAATTTTTTTGGCAAAATGAAGCATTGGAGGAAAAATAGGGCTATAATCATCACAGCAACCGTCACAGGTGATATGAGATGAAAATAGATGGAAAGCATAAACAAGCTGTGGGGGAAGAACATCCAGAGTAAGCCCAAATTGGGTCCACCATTGGTTAAACCAGGTTGGGAGAAAACCATTAAATTCTTTATCAAAGCTGATAAACCAAAAATGTTTAGAATCAGGGTTCTGGAAAAGCATGAAATGGAACCAGGCATTCACATAATCATAATAAGAGTAGGGAATGTGAGAGTTGGAGGAAGGTTTAAGGGCAGAAGGGTGAGAGCCCCAATCATCGACAGAGATGATTTTAACAAAGTATGCAATGGTACCAACAATCGTTTGAGGATTGTTATGTTTGGGTATAGGTCTAAATCGGACAGAATTGGTTTGAATCAAAATATCAGTGAAAAATGACAAATCTTTCAAAGGATGTTCAGGGATCCAATGAAAATGACAAAGGAAATAAGAATGAGCCAGTTGCTCTGGGGTCTGAGAATGATCTTCGGAAGAAAACAAATACTGGGAAAATGGGAGAGTAATCCAAGGAAAAGAAATATTGACAGGAGGAGGACTGGGTTCCTTAAGAGGAGTCATAGTTCCAGGCCTAATGAAATGACTAAAAGCAGAGGTATTTGACTGGGAAACTTGAGAGTGAATTTGGGGAGAATTTGAAATTGAGCAGTAATGGGATCATGAGAGGAAAGAGGAATAGTAGGTTTAGGTTTCAAAATAGTATTAACCTTTTCCTTGCCCTTTTTGCTGGCCATTGTGGCACTGCAAAAATTCACGAGTAAGAAAATCAAGAATTGAATTGTTAGCACCTTTAATATATTCAATATCAAAATAAAAAGCACTTAAAATGGCTTGCCATCTGGCAAAAATCTGTTTTGATGCAATATTTTCAACATCTTTTTTCAAAATATATTTAGCAGATTTACAATCAATGCGCAAAAGAAATTTTTGATTAAGTAAATCAGACTGGAATTTAGTAATACACAAAACAACAGAAAGAATTTCTTTCTTAATAGTACTGTAATTAATCTGCGCACTATTCCAGGATCCAGAGTGAAATCGAACAATTTGTTCAGTAGCCTTTGGAGAAGATCCTGGGGAAACAACCTGTTCCAGAATACCTCCAAAGCCAATTTCAGAGGCATCAGTATCAACAATTTTGAAAGAATTGTCAGAAGGGATTCCTAAGCAAGGGAGAGTTTTAACATGAAGCTTAATTTCTTTGACAAGAGAAGTATGAAAATCAGACCAAGGGGGAGGATGATCTTGCAACCTGTCAAACAAAGGTTTGCAATGCTTTCGTAAATCTTTGTAGAAATCAGCAATGTAATTCAGAGAACCAAGAAATCTTTGGAGTTGAGATTTATCAGAGATAACATCAGGGAATTTATCAGCAAATTGAATAGCCCAGTCAATAGGACGAATTTGGCCTTTAGAGATATCAAATCCAAGGAATCTGATCTTATCTTGGAAGAGTTTGATCTTTTTAGCTGAAACAACAAGCCCGTTATGTTTGATGGTTTCTAGAAACGATCTCAAATGTTTCCAGTGTTCATCAATGGACTTTGAGTAAACAAGAACATCATCAATATAAACAATGGTGAAATGATTGAAAGGATTGAAAATGTCATTCATGATATTCTGAAATTCACTAGGAGCATTCTTTAAACCAAAAGGCATGACATTCCATTCATAGTATCCAAAGGGGGCAGTAAAGGCCGTCTTGTACCTATCACTATCCTTAATCTGGACTTGCCAAAATCCTGACTAGTTCCGGTCTCTTTGCTGCCTTGATGTACACCTTGCTCTCTCTTGACCCCCCTGAGTATAGTCTTGTTCTTTTCCTTTTTATTTACTCTCTGTTAACCTTTCTCTGTGTCAAGCTCCTAGTTGTTGAACGGAAGTTCACCACCCCGTCAGTACAGTCGTAAGAAACGGTAGTCCACGACCCCGTCAGTTCAGTTTGCGAGGTATCTGTAAGTCCCGTTGAAAGCCTGGGTTGGCGTGTTAGGGCGTGAAGAAGGAACTGTTTGTAGACCAAGGGAATGTGTGGATAGTTTTGGTTTCAACTGTGTGTAGACCAAGGGTATGTGTGGATAGTTTTGCGTCTAGGAAGGGCATGCTTAGGAAGTTTGCCTTGTGAGTGAGTACCTAGGATGAGATCCTGTAAGACTTTACCCAGTGAGTGATTTTGAGTTTAGTTTGTGTGTCAAAATGTGGAGATCTAATTCTTCTGTTAGCTCTAATTCCAGTTTACACGCAAACTAAACTCAAAATCACTCACTGGGTAAAGTCTTACGGTGTCATTTGGGTATTTAATCCCAAAACATCATTTCCTTGCGGGAAAGGATTTTATACTCTAACTTTTCTTCGTTTTTCTCATTCGAACAATCATTAGGAAACAAGTCTCTGCGGTTTGTTAATGCTGTCGTGATAATCTATCAACCTCTCTCGACCAATCTTAGTGAGTAAAATTTTCTTTGATTTTCTTGTTACGTCGTCGTGTATATCATTTACTATTACGGGACCCAAAATCATAAAAGCAAAAAAGATGTAGTAAATTTCTCCATTTGGTAATATTTGGCCAGAACTTTGCTTTTGGATTGTAGTGTGATATTAGAGGGACATTTTATTGTTGTGTTATGTACTCAGTATATTAAGATCGTTCTTCAGCAATGGTGTTTGTGTAGGATTGCGTAATTTCAGCTCTGTAGATCATGGATCAGCCATACTAAGCCCAACAAAACAATCATTCAGCCCACAATACAAGCTCGTTTATTTACACTTGCTTACAAAAGTTTTTATTACGCATTGATTGTAAATCTACCAAGTACATTCCACAAAAAAATGTTGAAAATATTGCATCAAAACAAATTTTTGCCCGATGGCAAGCCATTTTAAGTGTTTTTGATTTTGATATTGAATACATTAAAGGTTCCAATAATTCAATCCCCGACTTTCTCACTCGTGAATTTTTGCAGTGCCAGAATGGCCAGCAAAAAGGACAAGGAGAAGATTGAATTCAAGCCTTTGGCCTTGAGGCCAGAGACTCCCTTTGCCCCTCCAGCTACCAACTCTTCCATTGCATTAGCCAATCGATTCTCTGCTTTCAATCCCGGCTCTCCTGCCACTTACTCCAGTGCCCTTATTTCTGATTATGACCCTTTTGTTGTTGCCTCACAAAAAACTGCTGCTCCTTTCATTAAATACGATAAGTCCTCAGCTTATGTTGTTCTCCCTCATTCTGAATATTTGTTTCACATTGAATTGAATAGATCCCACATTAAATTTCCAGCTCAAATTGCTATTTCCTTTTTTCCTCCAAAATTTCATTGGATCCTTGAGCATCCTCAAAAAACCCTTTCTTACTATACCAATATCTTACTCCAAACAAAGTCTATCCATTTTAAACCCATTTTCAGTAAGACTAACCCCCAACAACTCATTTATCACAACATTTATTTCGATAAGATCATTCTTGAAAAGGATTGGGGGGAACATCCCTCACAGCTTAAGAAATTAGATGATTTCCCAATCCCTTTATGTTATTATGATTACATTAATGCTTGGTACAAAATTTTCCTTTTCCAAAATTCCAAATTTGATCACTCCTGGTTCTTAAGCTTTGATAAAGAATTTGGAGGCATTCTCCCCCTCTGGTTCTTTGATTGGTGGAAGAAATTTGGCCTCATCCCTGACATTCTCCCATTAAAAATTGTTGAAGCTTTTAAATCATTCGAGAATCTTTACCATACTGATGAATATGGGAGCAAATTTCCCCATGCTCTCCATTTTGCCAAAAAATTCAAGGTTCCTTGGATCATCAAGTGGCAATATGTTATTCTTGATGATAAATTGGAACGCCATTGGTATATTAAATGGTGGGATAATTACCCACAAACTGATCATTTGATTGAAAATGTCAAAGCACTAACCCAGTTACCTAAAATCCAAGCTCCTTTTCCTTCCAAACCATTAACCATTGGCAAACCTGCCCAATTGATAACCCTCAGTGCTTTCCTTTCTCCTCCCAAAGAGGCTGTTACCCCTACTACTTCTTCTTCTAGTTCTTCTAAGAAAAAATTATCTTCGAAGAAAAATGAGAAGAAGGAAATTTTAAAAGCATTACTCATTTCTCTCGATGACAACTCTAGTTCCGATAAAGATAAAAAACTCGATGACAATGACAAGAAAACCGATGCATCTTTTGAAGCAACCTTCAATCTCATACGGCAATGGTTCGGGAATTTTGGTTTTCCTGGAGACAGTGATAACTATTACCTTGGAATTGAAGATTTATAACTCATTTGCCCTCCGTGGCACCATTGACAACTCATTTGCCGTCCGTGGCACCAAATTATCATGTCATAGTTCCTGCCGACATTACAGTACCTGCCGACACTACAGTATTGCTACAGTACCTGCCGACACTACAATATTTACTTTTACTATTTCACTGTTAAATCTCCTGATGTAATTTTATTTTACCATTGGACTCTGTCTATAAAAGGACGCGTCTCCTTCATTGTAAGGCAGAAGCTTTCAGCCCAAACACTTGAAATCCCTCTGCTATTTGCCTGCTGCTTTCAACTTGTATTCCTTTCCGTTTTCAACTTGTAACTTCACCACTTCCAATTTACATTTCAATCTGTAAGTTCTCTTGTTAATCATTAATCAAATCTTTTGATATCCTTTCATTATCTATTTGTTCCACTACTCTTTTATACGCTCCAATTTCGCGCTTACTCTGTAAAATCTTGCATCATGTTTATTTTAATTGCATATACCTCCTACATGGAAGGTTTTACTGCTTTATTGCATTAATTTTTACTTTAATTCCCTCCTTGGTATCAGAGCCATAAGAGTTGTTGATCCGTGTTTCCATTTGCTCCGATCTTTTATTTTCTTTGACTCATATCTCTTTTCTCAGTTATAAACCAACCACCCCGTTAGGTAACCTCGATTGACCTTTAAGTCCCGTCTTAAGCCTGGGTTTGGCGTCTTAGGGCATGGTGAAGGGTTAGTTTTAGCCAAGGGTATGTGTTGTGAGTTCTTGGAAGAGAGCCTATGATTAAAAAGAGAGTTTTAGATTTTAGCTTTTGAAGATGTGGAGATCCAGTTCTTCCGTTAGCTCTAAGTCTTCTTTGCCACCAGATATTATTAATTCTGAACAAATTTCTGTTGAAGATGATAATTCTTTTAGTTTTGATAAATGGAATATTTCTAAACTATCCCCAGATGAAGTTTACACTACTTCTTGGATAAAATCCACCTTTAAAGTTGAATACTCTGTTAAAACTGTTGAACAAGCATTTGCCATTTCTGGCAACAATGAAAAATTTCAATTGTTTAATAAAAAATTTGTCAATGATTCTCTTGCTAAAAAATATAAATTCCTGCATGTTGGTTTTGTTCAAGTTGCTGTTAAACCTTTAACTAGATTAGGTATCAATGCTTCCATTTTATTATGTCTTCGTGATGCTTGATTTGTTAGTTTTCAGACTAGCATCCTTGGTATGATACAATCTTCTTTATTTAATGGTCCTATTCATTTTGACACATTTCCTAACTTAACTCTTGCTTTAAATGATATTCACATTCTCAAAGCACTAACTTTAAATGTGTTAACCTCTGGTTATGATATGGAAGAAGGTAGCAGACCTCTTGCTATCATCTACCATATCTACTATAAGTTATTAAAGACCAATCTAAATCCTCAGGCTATTATTAAGAATGCCGGTGGCTCAACTGTTTTAATCCAAAGCTCTACTCAAGATGCTAATATACGAACTCCTAGAATGATTCGATGGGATGAAATTAATCTTCCCAACGATTGGCTCTTGGAAAACGTATCTAAGCTTGCCAGAGTAGTAAATGACACCAGTAATCTTGATTATATCCACCAGTATTTAGATGGATCTGTAAAAATTAGTTTTTCTGATTTAAATCTTACTAACAGAATTGAAAGACCTCTAATGATCAATGAAAGAAGAAATTCTTTTGCTGGCTCAACCACTTCAGAAGGTCTTCGACGAAGAGACCAAGATATTGATAAATTTCTGTCTCACCCTAATTTAAAATTAAAAGGTGTTTCTAATGATTCTCAAGTTTCTTCTGCTTTTTACACTGCCAAGCAAACTCCTCCTACTACTCAAGCTGATGATCATGGAGGATCCCTATCTCCATCCGCTTCAGATTTTAATGCTCCTCTTCCTTCTCCTCATCAATTAAATGTCCTTCATGCTCCTCTTAAAGATTTCTTTTCCCAAATTAATTGGCCTGCTTTACAAAAATATTTTTCTTCAAAAGAAAACCAAGCACTACGACATTCCTATAGATCTACTTTTCTGAAAAAGAAATATCCATCATAAAAATACATTGGACTGAAAAAATGATTGAAGCACAAAAACATATTCTGTTTTTCGATTTTCTTCAAGACCATTACCTCAGCAATAATGTTTTAAATGTTGTTAAAAAATCTTTTGTTAAAGAAAATAAAACCACTGTTAAAGCTTCACACCCACCTCTTGAAAATTTACTTATCAAGACTTATGGAACTGACACAACTATTAAAGCTTTCCCTTTTAAAACCCTTGATTTTGCTACTGTTCATAATGAAACCAGAAAAATCATTGAGCAAAATAATTTTGTAAATCAATCCCTTCATATCATTGGCCAACAACTATATCGTATTGAAGACAAAATTGACACTCCTACTTCCTCCGGAAGTAAAATTGAAAAACCCTTCATCTCTCTTCTTGAAGAAAGAAAAAATCTTGGATTGAAAACCACTAACCAAAAAAATGTTGATAGAATTGACAAAATGCTGAAAGATTTGAAAACCAGTAAAGCTTCTGGCTCTGGACAAGCCTGTATTGTCCACAAAATCAATGAAACATCTGATTCAGATGATTCTGAATATTCTCAATATCCTTCTGATTTTAACATTAAAATAATTGAAGAAAATTTCAATCCCGATCAAAACCTCCATAGAATTTTTGATAAATCCAAACCCGTTAACCTCACAAAAAATTGGTATTTGAAACCCACTCCTCCTGATTTACAGTTTGAAGAAAGATTTTTTCAATCCCAATTTTCTGTTTCTGCTAACAAACTTTATAAATGGAATATTGATGGTTTATCTGAACAAGAAATTTTGAATAAAATGAATCATATGTCCATGGTTGCTAATGCTTATGTTACTAATCACAATTTAAGCCAATCAGAAATTGTTGATTTGCTTTCTACGGGTTTCTCTGGAACTCTTCGGAATTGGTGGGATAAACACCTTACTGAAGAATCTCGAGAAACAATTAGAAAAGCTGTCAAGAAAGATGAAGATGGCTTACCAATATTTGATGAGCAACATGGCACTGGTGAACCCGATTCTATCAACACATTGATTTATACCATCATTAAACATTTTATTGGAACCTTTAATGTATTCAATATCAAAATCAAAAACACTTAAAATGGCTTGCCATCGGGCAAAAATTTGTTTTGATGCAATATTTTCAACATCTTTTTGCAGAATGTACTTGGCAGATTTACAATCAATGCGTAATAAAAACTTTTGATTTAGTAAATCAGATTGAAATTTAGTGATGCATAAAACAACAGAAAGAATTTCTTTTTTAATAGTACTATAATTTATTTGAGCTTTATTCCAGGATCCAGAATGGAATCGAACAATTTGTTCGGGGGAGGTTGGTGAAACAATTTGTTTCAGAATACCTCCGAAACCAATTTCAGAAGCATCAATTTCAACGATTTTAAAAGCATTGTCTGAAGGAATTCCCAGACATGGTAAGGCTTTGACATGGGTTTTAATTTCTCTGACAAGGGAAGTATGTATATCAGTCCAGGGAGGAGGATTGTTTAGTAAACGGTCGAATAAAGGTTTGCAGTGTTTTCTCAGATCTTTGTAGAAATCTGCAATATAATTTAAAGAACCTAAGAACCTTTGGAGTTGATTTTTATCAATGATGACATCAGGAAATTTGTCGGCAAATTGAATGGCTCTATCAATGGGTCTTATTCGACCTTCAGAAATATCAAAACCAAGGAATCTAATTTTGGTTTGGAAAAGCTTGATCTTTTTAGCAGAAACAAGTCCATTGTGTTTGACTGTTTCTAGAAACGAGTTCAAATGTTTCCAGTGTTCATCAATAGATTTAGAATAAATCATAACATCGTCAATGTAAACAATAGTAAAGTGACTAAAGGAATTGAAAATATCATTCATGATATTTTGGAATTCACTAGGGGCATTCTTTAGACCAAAAGACATAACATTCCACTCATAATGTCCAACTTGAGTAGTAAAAGCAGTCTTATATCTATCTTTATCATCAATTTGGATTTGCCAAAATCCTAACTTCATATCGAACTTAGAAAAAACTATAGCCTCATTGATACGACTAACTAAATCTTTCTTATTTGGAATGGGATACCTGATCCATTCTAGTACATCATTAAGTGGTTTGTAATTGATTACAAGCCTGGGGCTTCCCCTTTCAACTTTAGCATTTTTCATAACATAAAAGGCAACACAAGACCAAGGAGATTTACTCTTACGAATAATTCCTTTAGCAAGTAGGTCAGCAATCTCTTTCTGGCAAAAATCTAAAGTTTTTATTACACCTACTTACAAAAGTTTTTATTACGCCTATATATATATGTGTGTGTGTGTGTGTGTGTGTGTGTACATATATACATATATACATATGTGTATACATATGTACATATGTGTATATATGTATATGTATACATATATGTGTATATGTACATATACACATATATTTTCATATATGTACATAAACACACATATGTATATATGTGTATATGTACATATATGTACATATGTGTATACACATATATAAATATATGTATACATATGTACATCTATGTGTATATGTGTGTATATATATATATACACATATATGTATACACACACACACACACACACACACACACACACATATATATATATATATATATATATATATATATATATATATATGTGTGTGTGTGTGTGTGTGTGTGTGTGTGTATACATATATATGTACATATATACACATATATGTACACATATATACATATGTATATATATGTGTATACACATATGTACATATGTATACACATGTTTACATATAGAGTAATGATATAGGTTACGCGGCGTGCGTGAACAGTAACGCACGCCGATGACGTGGCACAAGCCACGCCGTAACCTCTGTTTTTTTTTTTTTTTTTTTTTTTTTTTTTTTTTTTTAAATATCAAAACAGAAACAGAGAAACACGATCATCTTCCCCCCCACCCCAAAAATTTTCCCCCCAAAACCCATTTTCCCTCCACGGCTCCACCCCATTCTCCCTCCACCCAAATTCTCTCTCCACCGGCACCGGCTCCGTGATCCCACTGAAACCGATGTCGTGATCTGCTCTTCCCCACGTCGACCGACCCCTTTCCTTTCTCCATTTTTCCTCCCCAACCCCTTTTCTCCACCGTGCGTCCTCTCCTCTCCCCACCGTCACCGCCGCCGACGACCACCTCCACTGCCCTCCATCAGCTTCGGCCGGAACCCATTCCCCCACGAGAGGCAGTTTTTCAGCTCTTCTCCCAAAACCCTAATTTTTCTGAAACCCCGCCATCTTCATCACCGCCTACGACTACTACCTCCACTACCACAATGGAACTAACAATGGGCTCCACGAACGCCTGGAAGGCCACCGACGCAGTTCGTTCTGCAAGCCGCAGCTCGACAGATACGGCCACGTGTCCACCTGCTGCTACCCCCAGTCGTGGCCAATCCCCTTCGGTCACTCCTCCATCAGTTGCTGCCCCAAATTGTGGTAAGCTGACACTCCGCAAAATTTTTCACTTTGAACACTAATCCTCATAAATTGTAATTGTAATTGTAATGGGTGGGTTGAGTTTAATGTGCTGGAAATGCAGAATTTACTCTGCTCCTTATGGACCTTGTCTGAAAGTTTGTTTTGTTGATGATATGTTGCAGATTTTTTGTGGTTTGTTTATGGTTTTGAGGATAATATGTTTCCTTTGTAAGGGTGTTGCTGTAGATTTTATATGTGGCTTGTTTGAGGATAGGGTCTTTTTCCTCTGTTTTGTTGGTTTTTGTTTCTGATTTTAGGCTATTGTTTAGCCCTCTGTAAGGGTTTGGTTTAATTGTTTTGGGCTGTTGGCTAGAGGTTTTCTGCTGTTTGTTGTTTTTTGGACTCCTGAATTTGGCTGTTTTCAGTCTGTTAATCAGGCTTGTATTAGTTGTTGATGTGTTCTTGGTTTGTTTGTTAATGAAGTTGCTTATTCAAATTAATTGTATATTTATTGCTAGACTTACTTGAATCTATTGAAAACTTTGATTTACTTGATGTGGTGCAAGTTACTGGGATGGGAATAAATTTTACATTAGATCTTATTATCGGTCATTGGACGGAGGCCTAGGGGTTTATTTTTCGAAATTGGTTTAAATTTGTAGTGTCATGAAAGTTTTATAGCTATTTTTATAAGTCAATATTGAAATCATGCTAAAACCAGCCAAATTACTTTGATGAAAAAAATCGAAAAAGACATTAATCACCCCTCCAATATACTAAACAATGCAGCACATGACATGAACAAGCTATAACTGGAGAAATCAGCCTAAACCCTTCAAAGCTAGTGACACTACAAAGGACAATCAAGATTGGGTAAATAATACTACTATTGACAATAGTAAATACTAATATCAGTAGTAACCAAGAAATTTCTCATTCATTGTTCCCATAAATCAATTTGAAGACAGTTCCTTTTTATGGTCGTCAACAACATGAACCCTAATTTCCTTTTTGCTAGTCATGAGCCATTTCTTTATCACAGGACAAAATTATTCTAACTTAGTCTAAGCAACGTCCTTCAAAATTATCTTTCCCCTTCCAAAAACCCTTAACTCATACCAACTTTAGATAAGTGCGCTATCATCCAACAATGTAATTAAAGCTAATCTTAATCTCTTCATCATTCTTTTATATTTTATACCATCTTTCACAACTCCTCAAATTGTCCGCCTTAACATCCTCATTATAACTATATCATTTCATAGTTTCCCAACATCTTGCTCCGTGAAGCTTCATTGGATGTACTTTTTTCTTTTTTACTTTGCAGTTATTGATAAGTTATTATGCACCCAACAGGTCTTGTATCTATGACCTCACCCTCCACCCCATTCTTATAGGGGAGGAGGGGCATTGAGCTAGGGATAGCACTTCTCATGATTGCTCTTAGATCATATAAAACCAGAAAATATCTACACATTGCTCTTAACTACAACGAAAAATATAATGCAAAAGATATATGGGTAATGAGCAAGAGTTCTGTCTCTGTATGGTAGGTATACATACAAGAAACCAAAATCCAACCATTTTCATTTACGATTTTGACTTGAACTTTTAGCATTGCCAACAACAAAGCGTAATGAAGTAATAATGTTTTTCAACACATGTATTGTCTGAGCCTAACCACATCAAGTAGACTATAATCTCAAGCTGCTTCACAGTGATTTGATTTTGAGAATCAAAATCAAGGCCAGTCAAAGTATAAACCAGAAAGCAGTAAACTGACTCAGACCAATAATAGAAGAAGTGATTGCTAAATTACCTTGATTCGTAGTGCTTGAACCCATCCTTTCTTGATAGTGGTAGTTCCTTCTTGATCTTTTCTGTTGGTTCTGGAAACAGCCTTCTCACTACTAGATTCTCCCATTTGGTCCTCTAAACTTGTCTTTTTCCAACTCTAAATTTTCAAACTGGAGATAACTTTAGTATAGCACCCACCAAGGTCAGAACTCAAATTTTTATATCCTTTTCACAATCAATGCTAGAAAGTTCCTAGAGGGAAAACACATACATACCAGCAAGTTCATGGATTAAAGTTATTATGTCTTCCAACTTAGACCCAAGATTTTTTTTTTTTTTCCCCAGGAAAAATAAAAGGAAGGACAATATATTGCTTGTGGATTAAACGGTTGGAAAGCTGATAGTTTACAGTAATCCTGCTAAACAATATATCTCCAGATGATAAAACAAAACAATGATCAACATGCATTAGACATGTATCTGCAGCACCCTTCTGCTTGTGTTTGCTCCTGCCAAATGTAAAATGAGTCTTAACAAGGGTGGGTCATCCTATCAATTTAGGTCCAGCTTAAAACTAAGGAAAGAAAAGGAAAAACCAAAGCATGAAATTTCATACTTCCACAGCAGAAATGAGATTGATTTCCCATGCTTGTTCTCAATTCAAAATTGACTATAATAAATTTTCATGAAAAATAGTTCCAAGTAAAAGGTTGTCTTTGGTCTTATTCACCAGATCATGTTTTCTAGAATATTTAGAATTTCCACAACAATGAAAACGTACGTGATACTTATTTGATACAAGTATCCAAAATAAGGAGTTCTCTCCAAATATAAAAAAAAAAAAAGAAGAAAAAAAAATCTTGAACATCAATTTCCAGAAACAAGCATCCACGAGCAGTTTTCACTTCATTTCCAATGTCTTTTTCATATCTGTGAAACGGAAAATCTATAGCAAAATCCAACCAAAGGGAATCCAAGCAAGACAACCTAATCCAAGGTCCTCATCTCGGTGATATAAGAAACTAAGCAATTCACATTGTAAGTAAATTCCACACCTTTATAGATTATCAATCATACCCACCTTTATAGGTTATCAATCACGCCCATGTGTTTGCTTTTGTTATCTTGTTGATGAATGATATATAAATATATACATATATTGAACTTGCATCGCTATAAATGCAAACAATTACAATATGATAGATGTGCAACCTTTCTTTTTCTTCAGTGTGGGGTTCCTTTTATTTATTTATTTACTTTTAATCAAATATTAAAAAATGAGGGATGTGGTCAATGATGAATGATATTGGAGAGTGGTGGTGATGATAGTAGTGATGTTGGGGGAATTTCCCGAGTGAGAAGCGTGTGTGTGGTGGGGTCCAATCTTAAACCTAAAATGGCACATGTAACACTTCCATTATTGTCAACATTTATATAGTGAGAGACAGAAGGTAGGGGTTGTTTATGAACTTATAATAATAGGGCCTTACTCTATGTTTCTATAGAGATAGAAAGTGGAGTTTCCATATATTTGTTTTATTCATAACATGTGTTTTATAGTAATAGTATTTCTTTGGGGCCGTAGGATTTAAATTTTTCTATTCTAAATTCTTAATAATGTTAACATGATGGTTATCCTTCAGAGACAATGGGCAACTGTTACGAAGAAAGATATAACAGCATGTTGGAAAAGTTTCTTCCAATAGCAGTGGCTTCAGCATTAAGCAATGAGCATTACATGGAGGTCATGCGTTTTATGCGCATGTTAAGACTGAAATACAATAGCTTAAGCCTTCAACAATCCAGTCAATCTTCCCTTCACCGCAAATGTGTTGAATTCTTTACACGTAATGAAGGTAGTGTGGCAACTCAAAGGAAGGTGCGACTATCAAAAAGGAAGGTGTTTATAGTTAAAAGGATTGTGGAACAAGCAAAAAATAAACAACGAAATAAATTCCTTGCCAAACAGAAGAGAAGAAAAAATCAGGTTTCTCATTATTTTTCTTTCTTTACGTGTGCTTAATTATGCTTATTAAAATTGGTTCTGCATCCACAAAAATTTCATGCATATTGTAACACATTTGGTACTTTATTTAATTGAAGACCTGTGAATCAATACAAGAAGAAGAAATGAACACAAGTAAAGTTCCATTGAATTTGACAACTTGTATTCATCACGGTCGGGTAATTGGAACTGAAGATAGTGTAATGCCTTAGGTACACATTAAATTGTAGAAGCTCCATTGCCATTGATTTATACATTTGTAAATGTAAAAACTATTAAATACTTGTAGGGTTCACAAGAAATCACTAAGCTTATTGCAGCTGGGACGGAGAAGTTGGCATTAGCACCTGTTGGTGGTGGCACTTTTGATTGTGTAATGTTTTGTTTATAAGAACCTATATTTTTTGTGTTTCTCTCTCCCAGTCTCAATTTTTTTTTTTTTGTCCATTGTCAAAAGAAATTATTTACTTGCCTATCTCCCTTATCTTTTCATTTTTTTTTAAAGCTTTTTATAATTTACGTAAGTTTGTTTAATTTGCTAACTTATAAATTTGTTTTGCTGTAGGATACAAGTTTCAACCTCTTCAACTAGGCGATTGAACATGCTATTTTGTTTCTTTTTGAAAGCACTACTCTTTTTTGTTCAACTAGTGCTTTTAGTAGATGATACTACCTTTTCAGTATGTAGTTGTCTAATGGTAGTGTACAGTTTTTGTAGTATCAATTAGTTGGAATGGTGTATAGTTTTTGTAAGTATGGAATAGTTGGAATGGTGTATGGTTTTTGTAAGTACTGAACTTGTGGAATGATTTTTGTATGGTTTTATTAAGTGTTGAATAGATGGACGCCACTTTCGACTACAAGAGGTACCTATCTATTTACCGTTCCTACCATGTATTTCCAAATCAATTATTGCAGTTATTTAGCATGTTTTGTTCTTTTTCATTTTTATATTGTTAAGGGTTAAGTGTTTTAAATTCTTGTAAGGATCTCATGAATGATGGAACATGTTGGAAGGTCTTGGAGCTTGGGGGCAGTGTTGTTGAAAGGGTGATGAATGAAGATTGATAGGTTTTTGCAGTTTTTGGGGTTGAATTTGATTTTAGCAGGATGTCATTGTGGCTGACCCATCGTCAAAAGTTATTCTTTTCTTTCTTTTGGTGACGTTAAAAAAGGACTAGGTAAGAAATATGGCTAACAGTCTTAGGCCAATGGGATTTGCTTCGACTGTTTCATTTCTATGTAGTAGAAGTGATTTGTCATCTTAAACAAAAAAAAGAAAAAATAGTTTCTTTCTCCGGATTGGTTCTTGTGCAACATCTTTGAACTTAAATTAGTTAGGTTGTCAAAATTTTAATCTAGAGGAAGTTTTTTGACCAAAAGGTTGATAGTGGATATGTATGAGAATTTAGTTTTTATTTTTTATAATTAATTGAAGGTCAGATGCGAAGTTAAATGTTTTGGGCTCTGAATGTTGAATAGTTCTTTGCAGATAGCTATAATCATTCATTGTCTCATTCTAACTTTTTTTAGTTTTTGTTATTTTTTCTCTTTTTTCTCTTTATTGTTGTTTCTTTGTCTGATATGTATTTCCTAATTCCTACCCTATTTTCCTTCTCTCTTCTTATTTTTTTTTTTAATTTTTTAATTTTTGTTTTATTTTTGATGGTACAGGGATGCTAGGGAAATCATTGGCTTCTTCTCTCTTGACCTTTGGTTCTGCAACACCCTTCTGCTTTTCTGCTGTGAGTACCAAACTACCAATTCATGCATACCTCTGTTGAATAGGTGAAACTGAAATGGCATTCAACTATGACCTCTTTAGCCTATATAAGAATCTGATCCTACTTCAAAATGTAATCAATTTAGTAGATTGGAATCATTGCCATGTGTCATATACGTGCATGAGGAACAAAAGCTTTCAATCATATGTAATTTGGTTTGGACGTTGAGTGACCTATGCCAAAATGTGCATGTCTTTAAGCTTTGGTTAGTCTTGGCTGCTTTCAACCATATATAATTTGGTATAGGCATTTAGTCATATGCAACCTTTATTTTAATGATTCGTGAGTAATTCATATTAATATGGTTTCCTGTTGCCTGCGGTTGGATTGAGATCTGTTGATTCTGAATAGTTTTTTGCCGCAATTCCATGTTATAAGATTGAAGTCTTGTGGTGGCTCAATATACAATCCCTGAAACATTCAAGAGAACTGGCATATAGCTGAATGAAGAGAATAACCTAAAACGCACACCTAAACATGCCCTAAATGTCAAACACACACCTAAACATGCCCTAAATGTCATCGAAAGGCTTCCAACTACATCCAAACCTAAAACAACTTCAATTAAGATACTATTGGGGTTTAGGGTTTTGGAGTCCGCTTTTTTCACTCATAAATTATATGGTTGGGATGAGCGGATTAAGTCTGTCTTTTCACATTTTTATTTCATGTCAACGAACAGTTACTTAGAATGCGTTACATCAATCGATGTAAAATAAATATAATAAATGCGTGTGAAGGGAATTATTATTTTTCAAACAATTATCAAATAAAGTCAAATTTGATTGCTTAAAAAAAAAAAAAAAAAAAAAAAACAGTCAAATTTGACTTAAGAAGGCTTTATTAACCTTTCAACTCTCACTTGGTTCCCACTTCCCACTAAAAAATATCTTCATGACTTCACCCCTTTTAATAGTTATTACCCATGCAGCGACGAACCAAAGAAACCCCGCAAAAATCCCTTGCCTGTCTGGTCATAGAAACTCCGATCACCGGATGAATGGTCCGGTGACCGGAACGTTGAGCCAAAAAACCTCATACATCCATTAAAATTACGTAAATAGCCTACCAGAAGTCCTTCCTGGGTTGAATGGATCCCCAGAAGGCCTCTCCCATGAAGACCGAGAGAAGCCAAAAGAAGGGCCTCCCCTTTGTATTGTTGCGATGCAGTCTGGCCCTTCTCTTCCCTATCATTATCTTCTTTTCCATGTCGTTTCTGGTTGGCTTTGTAGTAGTTTTCGCCGTGAATTCACAAATTAGCAGCCCAATTTCCGTGCCCTCTCAATGCAAGATAGTCTCCAGCAGTGAGTCTTCTAAAAATGTACTCTTTTTTTTTTTAAGAGATTTTTTTTTTTGTTTGGTTTTGGTGCTTTGAATGCTTAGAAAATGCATGTTAGCAAAAGAAAATGTAATTTGTGCCTGATTTGACTTGCATCTGGTTTGATGGGATGTAATTATGAACCATTTAATTTCCCTTAATTTTCTCGCGAACCAAACATAGGTTTAGCTGGTAGTGCTGAACAGCTGAAGGCCCATATGTGAAAATATTACTTTTAATAGTGTGCTGAGTTATGAGAACTATTAAACTATGTTTTTGACAATGTCAGCAAAAGTTGAAACATCGGTGAACTTGTCAGATAATGAGAAATAGGGAAAGAGTTCAGTTACATGTTTTTGAAACAAAGCATGATACAGTTGCACTGCTGTTACAGTGATATAAAGTTCTGTCGTGGTTTTGTTGAACCCTTTTCTGATGACTGAGAGGAGGTTCTCCACCATATATCATACTGTGTTAAGTTGGGTTTTTGGGAAGGTTAACACAAGCCATCTATTTGGAATTAGCTATGGAAACTATGTCAAATTGTTAATCTTGAAAAACAACTATAGTTGTAGGACGTTTGTTATTCTTTGTTGTGGTTTCTTATGCAACTCTTAAAGTTTCAGTAGACTTTTGATATGGTGGTCATGTGCTGTCTTACGAAGTAAAGTGTAGAAGATGAACTTTATGTCTGTTGTATGTTTCCTGTTATTGTTTTTTATTCTCTTTAAACCATTCTTGTGTTTGCGACTACCTCATTCTTTCTTCTTGATGATTGATGCACTTGCTCCATTTTCTCAAACCGCTGATGCTTTGCAACTAATTTTATTGGACATTTCACATGTCATGGCTTACCTTAAACTGATTTTTCAGCATGTAGATCTAAGATGAGACCTTAAGGATTGGACATGGGAACTGTGATACTTCACATTTGAACTTTTTGATCTATACAGCACTACTTTTTGATTCCATTGTCTCCACCCCGTAGATCTAAGATTAGATCTTAAGATTGGACGTGGAAACTGTGACACTATACATATGAACTTTTTGATATTTGCAGCACTAATTTTGATTAATGAGAGATCAGTGATTTTTCACCTTGTTGAAGAGGATCAAAGATAATATTGAAAAACAGAATTTCAGTTAATGCATTTAAATTTACCATAATCAATCTGTTCTGAAAATATGAACTCTGATTAGGTCAACACATGCGATATAGTTTATGTCCATTTTGTTTCATTTTATTGTTTTGAGAATGTCATTACTTGTTACACTTTTGCTCTGTGTAAGTTTCATTTGATCAAGTATTTCATCTCATTTCAAAATTCTAAGCATCATGTGAGCTGTAATAAAGTATAATCTGCTTGAAGGTGTGGATCTTAGGTCCGCTAAGGTCTGTGAACTTGGACTGTTCAATTATAAAGCCAAGCATGTGTTTTACCCCCTTGAGAGAAGTAAGTTTCGGTGCCGTTATGACTACTATTGGGCTTCAATATTCAAGGTAATAGTAATGCATCCCCAAAGTGCCTTTTTTTTTTGTAATATTCTTCTTTTTAAGCATCATTTTACCAAGTAGGCACTGAAAGTAGCAACTATGAATACATGTTCATAGTATTACGATTTACTTGAACTGCTTCTATATTCTATGTCTTGGACATTTTAGCTGAGTACCACTAGTGAGGCATTCTTAAAAGCCAACATATTTTTCTTAAGTAATGACTCTCGAGTTGTTTTCACCTAGCAGATTCCCATTATTTTGTGTATTGAATCGAAAAAAATCTATACTAATGTGTGAGGTTCTCAAATAATGTTAAATTTGGTAAGGGATGGTATAATAGTTTGTCTTTGGCATGATGTATAGTGTAGGAGGTGGCATTGAAGAAGTTATCTGTAACGCCCCAAGTTCTAGAGGTAGAGCGATTGGGAGCAATTGTAACATATTCATATAAAAATAATTCTCCTAATATAAGATCATAACGTCACCAGAGTACTATAATTTTTCATTTATAAAATCACGAACACATAATGTGCTAGTATTCAATAATCTCATAAGCAATAAAATTACACCGTCTATGCTTAGCCCAAGCCGTCTATAGATTGGAGTCCCAGACACTTCTACTGCTACTGCTCCTGCTAGACCATAAAGCAGCGATAGGATTTTTTTAACAATTAAGAGGCCCACTGATACCCATGTCTTCAATATTACGATATATATATAGAGCAATCTGAAAAAGATGTATAGGGAGAAGGGGTGAGTTCGACAACTCAGTAAGTAGCCACAAAACCAAAATGCTATAAAACATGCTATACAGATTTCTATGTCAGAATCTCAGTTATGCACAATAACAATTTAGGCAGAATAACATAATTAACAAAATAAGCATGATAGTTGCAAAATGAGTAATTGACAATTAATACAAGAATCGCAAGTAAGTTATGAGATATGCAAACACTTCATTTTGCTTTTCTTTTAAAATTATTGTTTTACCCTTTGACCCGACGCCACAATTTTACCATGAGCAGCGCACGTTGGCGTGTCCCGAAGGACCTATATGCTCATCCTGTCGTCACAGGGGAGAGCTACCAGGTTGGGAACTTCCCTAGGTGAAGGCCACCTGGTCGGTAGCACACACCTTCTCGTAACCGTCCTTCTGTGTGCTTGCCATGCTACCCTATATGGTACCGATCGTCACTATAATCGTGTCTCGGGTTAAACATTTTTAATCATGAATGCATATATAACATTTCATATGATTTGTAAACTCATCTGTAACTGTATATAGTGCCATGAATGCACATATAACATTTCATATGATCTGTAAACTCATCTGTAACTGTATACTATGCCATGAATGCACATATAATATTTTATATGATCTGTAAACTCATCCGTGCCATGAACTTTGAGAACTCTTTTCATTCATAATTGCAGTCATGCATAAATCATGAAATAGGGTAACTGTATCACGTAAAATTCTTAAACAATGACATATGAATAAATAAAACTTGTCATTAAAATATGGAAGGAAGTGCAATTGAAAATCATGTAAGTGGATTCTTTATAAAATCTCCAACATTTTTCTAAAAGACTTATAATAAAATCTGTTGGGGTTTTTGGTGTTGTGTCCCCTTACTTGACATTGCATGCCCTTATTTTGAATCCGCATCCAAGTCACAATTCCTACAACGGAGGTAAAAGTACCTTAGTCATCAATTCGTTTTCAAGTCTCAATCATGCATCACTTTAGTTGTTAAGGATCTTATTTCTAATTTCTATCCCACCATCGTCTATCCTTAACCAAAAACATTATAGTGACATCAAGCCCCACCATGCTTGATTTATATGCTTTCCATAAAATTCTAATAATCAACTCAACTAAGGCCTTATTCCAAACCATTGCTTTACACTAAAACACCAAGGTTATAATATTCTTATTACTATAGAATCATCAAGAAGTTTATCTAGCCATTTAATTTAGCAACTTACTCCCAATATCAAAAGGTTAGAAACATTTACAAAAATCACTCTAATTATCACAAGACGTATTAGCATCTAAACCCAATAAGCATCAACTTCCATGGATCCCATAACAAATCATGATCAATTAACACTCTAAATATAATTAACTTCTCCAAATAGCAATTCAAGTGTTCATACACTAAAAGCCCCAATTTAATTCCGACTACAAAATTAGGGTTTAGCTTCATACTAAAAATACCATAAAAGATATGAAAATATTACCTTGGAGAGTTCTCATTTTTTTTTTTTTTTCTTCATCCTCCTCTTTCTTTCTCTTCTTCTTCTCTCTTTTCTTTCTTTTCTTCTCTTTTCCCTTCTCTCTTTCTTTTCTCCTCTCTTTCCTTTCTTTTCTTCTTCCGGTTCTCTCACTCATCTCACGCTCACTTGAGCTGTGAGCAAATGGGGAAAATTTCTCCCCTTTATAAGATGAAGAGCTGGCCGTATGTGGGACATTTGTCCCACATACACTCTAACCACCTGCTGAACCAGTACAAGTGTCAAGTAAGCTTGACACATTAGCTGCCCAGGTGTTCACCGAGAAAGCTGTGGGAGCATGCTGTATGCCATCTGTAAATTTAGGTGTCAACCAAGCAGCTTAAACTTGGTCCCCAAGCAACTTCTCATACAATGCCATGTGTCATCTTGAGCTTGGTGACTTGTCAAGCTTTAAAATCCTCATGTATTTACATTAGAACGTGGTCATAAAAATCTACAATTAACCCTCAATGAACCTAAACCTTTTGACTACCACATACCCAAAAATCGTGGCTTACGGACATCAGTAATCCATCCAATTAATTTTCCAAATTGCAGGTACTTCAACTACTCGACAGCTTGACCTATTAAACTTGAAAAAATCATAAGTCTTTCAATTTAACTCCAAATGACACGAACTTTAGTTTGAAATTTTCCTCATTCAAAAATGCACAACATATCCAAAAATCATAGTAACCCATAACTGTTTGGTACCTCAAAAGTCCCACGAAATTCGGTGCCTCTGTTTGACTGAAATTCCTGTTTTGACACTTGCATCTTCTAAAAATCATAACTCCTTCTACAAGCATCCAAAAATCATGAAACTACTTTTAAAATCTTCATTTCTCATCATTCTATAAGGTATTAAAACAGTTTTATTTAAGGTCACTCAAAGAATTTTCGGCGTCCAAAACAATGTGACTTTTCTTTCAATAACCCACTAAAATTATAACTATCAATTTCCATCATCTTTCACATTAAGTCTATTTACCTAACTCCATATAAATCTTAATAAAATTGCAAATCCTCCTTATCCTTGATAATAAGATCACATTTATTCTAAGTATAAATTTCGGGGTATTACATTATCTCTCGATATGTTTTTCTTGGCTGAGATTAGGATGTTTCTGTTGCCTCATATTTATGTATTTTGGGACAAGGGGGCAAATATCGGAATCTATGCTTCGATGTAGCTTTTCAGTATTGGGAGTCAGAATCAATGGATTCTTTGTTGCAGTTGCTACATTTTAATTATCCTTTTGGGTTGTGTGAGAATAGATTGTGGAGGCTGGCTGCCAATGTGAGGTTTTTTGTATGTCTAATTATGGTTTATTGAGAGGCCATTGCTATGTTTCCTTGGAAGAGTATATGGGGTGTTAAAATGCCTGAGAAAGTTGCATTCTCTATTTTGAAAACAGCCCAGTGAAAAGTTTTGATAGTTGATTGAGAAAGAGAGGGAAGAATATCCCCTAGACACTACTGGAGGGAGGGGGATGGGGCGTGGTCCTCCTAAAATTCTTGGAAACAAAAAAAGTGTTGAGACTTTTAGTTCAAAGCCTTAACACTCTAGTGGTTGGCCCTGAAAAAAATCGCAAAATATATATATGGTGAATTTTGAGCTCACAAATAATTCTCCAATGTTGTCATTCTTTTTGTATCACACACTCTCTTGACTGCTGCGTTAAGATTTTTATGTCCATCTTTATATTGGTACATACATGCACTTGGACTGGACGTGTGCATAAATGCATAAGTTTATGAACATAGGTAAACTACATTAGTCTAATCTGAAATTTTCTTTGTAACATTGCAGGGAGAATACAAAGATCATTCTTCTGGTCAGATACAACTTGCTTTTGCAGAAGCTCCAAGTGAAGCACTTCCTCTTAATTGTAGGCCTAATTTTGGTGCTGCATGGTTGACCAAAGATAAATTCAAGGTAGTGGTTGCAAAGCTTCTAGTCTGAGTCATGATGTGGTACAGGCTTGAACTTAATATTAATTTGTTACTAGATTTAGCCGGATGTTATATATTTATATATATATATATATATATATATATATATATATTTACATATGGTCATTTGCTTTGCATTATTTGGTAGCCTGGCAGAGGTGGTCTGTGATGTGGTGTCTTATCACTAAATCTGGAACTTCTAGTTTGTGCTTCATACTTTGATGTGCTAGTTTATTCACAGAGTGGTTTTACTTTTGAAGAGTTATTCTAAAAAAATCTATTTCGTCGTAAAAAAAAAAAAATGCGTCTAGTTTATTTTCTGCTTATTTTGATTGTGGTGATTTTATCTTTATTAATTAAATGGCGTAATAATTGGTTTGGTAGACTTAATTGTTAAACTTGGGGTTAGAATCATATTTTTCAATTTGATTATATTTCTTGCCTATGAAATCTTAAAATTTGATCAGCAATTTCTCATTACAGGCTGATCTTGCCACTGATAGCCAAATATCGTTTTGTTCAATGTGAACTTCTCTAATGGTCTTCTACAAGATGTGTTCATGGGCAATACATGCACTCGATGTTGGGTTTGGTTTTAACTGTCTACTAGTTTATATGGTTTTCTCTGTGTACAAAAGGGATCATCTTACTATACTGAAGCTAATGTTGAAGTTGACTTGATTTGTAAGTCCAAATGTATTAAATGAGAATATGTTTGTAACACTTCTTTTGATCTAAAGATCTTTTCTTTTTTCAATCTGTATCAGTTCAGAGCTCTTTCAAACTTGAATATTCAAACACTAGAGAAAGGGAAAATTATCCTCTCCAGTTAAAGGGCTTGAGAAGACCTGTGAAAACAAAGAAAATAAAGCACAATCATCATTCATAAAAGTTAAGAGGATTTTGGAAATGCTTGTTCCAAAATATGCATTTGTACATACACTTCTCATACAGGAAAAAGCAACGAGAAAATATTTTATCTAATAAAAAATAAATATCTACTTCCATTCTCTTACGCATGGCTTATTCATCTCCGTACAAAGAAGCACGTTACACAACCATTTTTCAACTATGTTTTTTTACAAATTTAATAGTAGATTTGCCAAAAAAGAAAAGAGACAATGTACAAGATATAATTTTGTTCAAATATTGAAAATACTTGTTAGACGATAATTACCAAATAATTTTAAAATATGGTCCCTAGTCCCTACTACTAAAACACTTTCCAAAACAAATCACAAAATACTTCAATATATAATGCCTAATCTGTGGTGGACCTGGTGGTTACAAAACAAGATATAGAAACCACCACCTGTGAAGTGACACCTACAATAAACTCAATTTTTTTTCAACCATTTTTGTTTTGTTTCTTTTTATCTTCTTTAAATACTACTCAATTTTTTACTTGCTCTAAACTTTCAAATGTAAACCCACCAGATACACCTCTTAATTTCACCTTTACAAAAACTCCTTTCAAAACACAACCGAAAACACTATTCAAACAATTTATTAAGCACACCCACTACTTTCTTCTTTTTTTTTTTTTTTTTTTTTTTTTTAAAAAAAAATGAATAAAAGGGAAGCTGAACAAGAAGACCTTAACCTGGTTCAAACATAGCAATATATAAAAGAAGAATAAAATGATAATCACAAAAGGAAATGCACTCTAACAACAATAAGAGAATCACATCTGATTGTGTGTAAGAAAAATTTCAAATACATAGTCTAATAAACCACTCTAAAGCGTAAAACAGCCATTTTTCATTTGTCTCTAGGGATGCCACTATGGAACCGATGACTTCATGAAGCACAAGAGGCTGCTCCTTTCAGGAAGAGGATTCAACAAAACTAGGCAATAAGAAAGGAAGCATACAGCTGGCCATACTGCCCATGTGACTTAAAAGACGAGTCTCTTTTAATTTTTTTTTGGGTTGCCTTTCCAATTTTTTTCCCTTTTCTGTTAATGAATTGTTACAATTGTCCAGACGATCGCGCAAGGATGTGATCTGTGGAATCCCCAATACTCTTGGCTGCATCCAGGATACATGCACTGTTCCCTCAACTTGATCAATTAGGCCCTCGATCAGATGAACCTGCAATAAAATTCTCCCAGTGGTTTGTATTCAATCAAAAGTTGTTCCACAAAAATTATGTAGTTGGTGAGGGAACAAAGTTTCCTTCTTTGATGCAAATGGTGTGAATAAGTTTTTTTGCAATCCCCATATAATTTATTGAGAAACATATAATGTTAAAAGTGATTAAACAAAAGAACTGATGTTGCAAGAAACATGCCAAGTAGGAAAGTCGCAAAGGTAGTAAAGATTCACAAAGCATTTAAAGATCAATTACTCTTCATAAATATTTCAAGGACATGGGGACTTACAGAAAGGCTCTTCATAAGAAGATGCTCCACCTCCTCGATAGAAAGTTTTGTGCGCTCTACAATGATACTCAAAGGTATAGTTCGATCATTAGATGACCGGCTGCAAGGAAACATGTAGCAGTTAATCAATTATGCCAATTGTATCGGGAAAGACTTGTTCCTCTGGCACAAATCAAAGGTAGAACCAAAAAAAAAAAAAAAAGACAAATGCTAAACCTGAAAATAATTTCCATCAAGCAGAGAATATTTATCTTTTCCACCAGCTTTTTCTCATTCTTAACTAATGCTGGTTGAGCCCTCAGAGCAGCATTGTGCACATGACATAGTTCCTGATAATGAACTAAATCACCAGAGTTGAATGCCTAAAGAATATAGTAGAGCCACTCAACCTTTGTCCCTAGAAGACTCTTAATCTGCAGAAAGTAAAAGATGTCACCACCCATCATAGCAGGCTGCTAAAAAGAAGCATCTAAAAATTTAGAAAGAGAAAAGACTCAGTATCGAAAATCGAATTCATGTCACATCAAGAAACTCTTTCAAATGATCCAATACTCCAGGAAAATGACAGAACCACCAAGAACATAAAAAAATAAAAACTCTAGAGCAATGCGTGACGTGTAAGCCATTAAAATCCAAATCCAATTTCCATCCTTTTTGAGTTGGTCATACAAGCCTTCAACAATATAAATAAACAAACTAATGAAATGAAATTAAGCATATACCAGTGCATACTATATTGAATGTCAATTCACACGTCCATTTCGTGCCTTAAATCTGTTTATAAAAATCTAACTTTCAAGCCTTAGCCACCTCCAAGTAGAAAAAGTTTGTTGTTTACAGAAAATACTTACCAACTCAAAAGTATGTTTTCAGTTCGATCTTCTGGTTTGAAACTAAGGTCCTTGTTTAGTCCATGCCGAAGGTTATCTCCATCAAGGACATAGGACAGCTTTCCCCTAGAGTGCAGTTCTCTACTTAATGAGCATGCTAGTGTGCTTTTTCCTGAACAATTTGTACAAAAAGCTTCAGCAAGACATAGCAACTACATCCAGCATAGCATACTAGAATACACCTCAAATCTTTAATTAACTAGGAAATTCATCAAGGATACATCATAAGAACACCTTGTTCACTTCTCAACATATTGGTAATGTAATGCTACAAATAAGGCGTGTAAGAAGGCAACATTTCTAATCGTTTTATGGATTCCACAGCTGGTGATTAATTCACCAAAAAATTATCTTCAGAAAGACACGAAGGAATCATTGGTAAAAATGTTGGCATTCAGTTCTCATTATTGAACTGCTGCATTAAACCTCTACATGATAAGAGGACAGGATGGATTGCAAGAATTAGATTCAACCAAAATACACTAGCTTCCTGGTGTAAATTTTTACTATTCAATTTTTTTTGTTTTTTTCTTTTAGCTACTCAAAGATGCAAATTTTGTTTATTCTAAAACTAGCTCAAAATGAAACAATGCAACTATAGCTACATTCACGTTATCCATCATCTAAAAAAGGCACAAAACTACACATGGTACCTGAGCTAAACTGTACACGTAAACAAGGGATCCCAAGTCCTCCTATAGTCTCTGTTCATATAATTAGGCTCTAAAAGCAATAGTTATCATCTGTGAACCAGCTAGGCTGGAAGTATTGGTTAATTCATAGCCCAGTTTATAAGCCAGTCTATTCACGTTGTGGACTGAAATAACAATAGAAGCAGTTAAAACCTAACTAAACTACAGGTTTTTAGCAGAACCAAGTCCTGTATTGCACATTCCAACTTCATTAGATTGAATGAGTGATGATTACAAAACTATAACATTGATTCTAGAATGGAATGACTCAACTCAACTTAACAACTAACTAAGGTCAACTATGAATCATTACCAACTAACGAGGAGTACCATATGTATTCGTTTTTATCATTCCATCCTATCTAAATTTATACTTTTTATCGCTTCTCTACTTAACATATCCTTCTTCATGACTTCTTCCATGTTATTTTAGACCTTTTTTTACCTCTTTTCACTATATTAACTAGAATTATATCACTCTCTCACTGGTGTTTTACTGGGTCTCCATTACACAAGGTCCAATCATCTTGAGTGACTCAACCTCATCTACTTCCCAATGAGAACCACCCACACACAAAAAGGTAAGAAAGAAAAAGGCCGGGGCATCTTTTTGTCTATAGATCACCCAAATCATGAACTAGCTCACTGCATCCAAAACCAATCCAAAATGATACAGGTTCAATGACAACAATAGATGTAAGCCTAACATCAAATTGGAAATTTAATTTATACACAACCACCAACTAACTATAGTCTCAAACTTGGAGTCCACCTAGCAAAAATAACATAGACATCAATTCCACAAAAAACTACAAATTTCTTATGAACATAAATTATAGACATAATAAGTCCAGTCTCTCAAGGACACAGTACTTATCTAGAGCTCCTAATGCAGAGAGTAATCTGCAAGTCAGTTTAAAAACTATACCTGATCCGCTGAGACCCGTAATCCATACTACACACCCCCTATGATTAAGAAGCTTTTGCCTTTCAACCTTCCCAACTGGACATTCTTGCCAAAATATATTTGTTGAATTACTTAGAGTAGACATCAGAAACGTTTCTTATGTTCCTTCCCACAAATAAAAGTTAAATCATTAACAAATCCTAATATAGAGTCTAGTAGAACAATGTTTATTTAGCAAAAACAAAGATATTTGATTATAACCCTACTTTTTCTGATATAGACCCAAAAAAAAAAAACTTATTGTAACATTCTGTGTTTCAGGATTGGCTTGAGGTAAAACCAATTATGCTCCTCTTTTCCCAATTAGTAGGTTAATGACTTTGTCCTCTTCTTTCCCCACTCCCAACCAACAGCTCAAGAAACAAATATATTGATAGGGGGTAATGTTCCTTCTTCCACATTGATCAACCAAGTGCTACTCTTCTAGTTTAATTTTAAGAAATTCAACCGAAGTGAGGAACAACAGGAATGCAAATCCATCCTTTTTATATTAGAATGAAAAGATAATGTCAGAAATGATCCTAGCCTCTAAAAATTCAAGAACAGTTGATCACAGTCATAATGTTACACATAAAGAAACCCTTGTAATTGATCAACACCAAAGCATGCATTTCCACAAAAAGAAACCGAAAAATAACAAACACGCCACTAAACAAAAACAACCAACCATAAATCAGAGAGATAGATTCAATACCTAAAGGTCGTTTGCTTCTTTGTCAGAGAGAGAGAGAAAAAAGAGAAAGGAATGGGAGCTGAAAACGAAAACAAAAACAAGGGAATTGAAGAATGCATGTTACAACCAATTGACATTCTATAGCTTTCCACAAATGCAAAAACTAGGTCATACCTGGTTAATGAGTTAGATCACAATGAAACTCTTCAGCTCTTTCGTTGAATAAACAGATGAATCATATACTCATCTGTGTAAAATAAATTAGAAAATTAAATGGGAAAAATATAAAAAAGCCCCACAAACTACCAGCCGTTTTCGATTTAGCCCCCTAATGTTCCAAAAGTGATAAAGTAGCCCCCCAAACTACCAAATTATTGCATTTTGGCCACTCCGTTAGTCAAAACCGTCAGTTTGGACGGAAATTGCAAAACGACGTCGTTTGTTACGGGTAAGTTACTACAATGCCCTTTTGAGAAAAATATAAAAAAGCCCCCCAAACTACCAGCCGTTTTCATTTTAGCCCCCTAATGTTCAGAAAGTGATAAAGTAGCCCCCTAACTACCAAACAGTTGCAATTTGGCTACTCCGTTAGTCATTACTGTCAAATATGATGAAAAATTCAAAACTACGTCGTTTTGACAATGGTAAGTTACTAAAATACTCTTTTAGAAAAAAAAATCATATTAAAACAGGCACGCTAAATGGCGCCGTTTTGCTTGAAATTAGGGTTTCCTTACACTTACCAAAACGGCGCCGTTTTGATAAGTGTTAGGAATAAAAAGAAAAAACCTTAGACACCACGCAGAAAAAACTCCCAACCCCAGTTTATCTCTCTCCCCCAAACCGCCGACCACCACATCGTTCTATCTCCGGCAACCTTCTCCCTCAAGTGAAAAAAACGCAACGCCCCTCTCTCTCTTTCTCTCAAAACGACTGCCCCTGCCACCACCATCCATCACCGCCGGCCACACCATCCACTAGCTACGAAGCGCCACCGAAAAATTCTTACCCATTGTAGAAATCAAACAAAAAAATCACGTTCGTAGATAAACAACACCGATCCGACAGCTATACCATGAAATACAATAAAAAGATTGAGTTATGGGTAAGATTTACAGGCTGTCGGAGATAGACGACGTGATGGCCGGCGGTTTTGGGGAGAAAGATAAACTGGGGTCTAGGGTTTTTTCTTTTAATTCCTAACACTTTCCAAAGTGGCATCATTTTGGTAAGTGTAAGGAAACCCTAATTTCAAGCAAAACGGCGCCGTTTTGCTTGCTTGTTTTAATATGATATTTTTTTTCTAAAAATGGCATTTTGGTAACTTACCATTGCCAAAACGATGTAGTTTTAAATTTTTCATGATATTTGACGGTAATGAATAACGGAGTGGCCAAATTGCAATTGTTTGGTAGTTTGGGGGCTAGTTTATCACTTTCTGAATATTAGGGGGCTAAAATGAAAACGGCTGGTAGTTTGGGGGGCTTTTTTATATTTTTCCCAAAAGGGCATTATAGTAACTTACCTGTAACAAACGACGTCGTTTTGCAGTTTCCGTCCAAACTGACGGTTTTGACTAACGGAGTGGCCAAAATGCAATAGTTTGGTAGTTTAGGGGGCTACTTTATCACTTTTGGAACATTAGGGGGCTAAATCGAAAATGGCTGGTAGTTTGGGGGGCTTTTTTATATTTTTCCCAAATTAAATTCTATCAGTGTGCTATCCAATTCAAAAGTTAGTGTAATAATTCTTTCAATGTTAATCGACAATTGATTTGGAAATACCTGATGGATACAACAAATAGATAGGTAGTTGTTGTAGCCAGAAGTTACTTGCATCTATTTAACACTTACAAAAACTGTACACCATTCCACATGTTTAGAACTTACAAAAACCATGCACCCACCATTCCACACTTGCAAAAACTATACACCACCATCAGCCAAAAAACAGCACTGCTTCCAAAAAATTCTTGTAACATGTACTAAAGAATTAGCTGAACAAAAAAGAGCAATGCTTTCAAAAAAACAAAACATCATGCTCAATCGCCTATTCAAATAGGTTGAAACCCGTATCCTGCAGCAAATCAACTTAGTAAGTTAGCAAAACAAAAACACCGTTATAAGTTATTAAAGAATAAAAATAAAATAGAAAAGAAAAAAGAAAAAGGAGAATGACAATGAACAATGTAAGTTGGCAATAGCAGGGAGCTTCAAGTATGTTTACCTTAATAAAAGCAGTTTCCTGCGTTCCAATTATGCGATCATATTGAGTATCAGTTATTGAAGCCAATGGAGCTTCATTTGTGTTAAATTCCCTTTCTTGAATTCCTTGGCAAGCCTTCAATTTAAAAAGATACCAAATGTGTTACAATATGCTTGAAATGTTTGTATGCGATCACGCGTTTAGTAAGAATAAGTGAAACACTCATAAAAGGAAGAAAAATAAGCAACCTGATTTTTTCTCCCCTTCTGGTTGGCATTGTTGTGACTCTGATGTTTCTTTTTTTGTTTGTGTCACGACTTTTTCAACTGTAGACACCATTCTTTTGAATGGTGGCTTGCCTTTACATTTAACCGCTATAGGACTAAGAACCTTGGTACTTTTCACTACTACACCATCAATGGCTTCATTACTTTTGGAAGATGCGCATGGAATATCATGGGAGGGTGGACTGGGTTCATACCTTGAGCACTTGTATTTCGCTAGCAACATGTCTATACAACGCATGACATCCATGTAATGGTCCTCACTGGTTGATGTAAGCGTTGCTAATTCACTACATTTTTTCAACAAGCAATCATATCTTTGGGCATCAGGGTTGCAACTGAAGACATTATAACTACTCTCAACAAGAGTATATGCGCGCTTCAAATCCTTCCTCCATCGGTCAAGAAAATATTTTGTGGGCAAAGATTTCACTTTCTTTAATGTCAGTACAGCAAGGGCATGCCTACACAAGATTCCTCTACATTCAAACAACCCACAAGTGCATTTAACTTCACATTCATCTCCATTAAAGTAAACACAAAAATTCCGCTCTTTTGTGTAATCATCAACTGTTACCTCATCAGATACTTCGTAGGTAGAAATTGCACCTTCACTTTTAATAAGAGAGCAATTACAATACATCAAGCAACTAAACTTCTGACGAACTTCTTTGAACTTTGCATTGGTATAAAGTTCTTGAAATTTCTTCTCAATAGAAAAATGAGATACACAGGGAATGATGGCATTAAAATAATTGAAATAAGCTACTTTCTCATTCTCAGCCTTTCTCCTCAAAGCATTTTCAAATTGGTCAACAAATTCATTCAGCGTGCTTCTTGAGTGCACATAATTATCAAAAAATGCATTCATACTTTCACTTCTTTGTGTAGTTTGCATTCCAGCCCAAAATGTATCTTTTAAATACGCTGGTATCCAATGAGCCCGCTCACTATATAACCAACACAACCATGCATTATCCTGAAGATTATACCTTTCCAGTACACCTTGCTAAGTGTTATCAAATTCAACACAAGTTTGAGAGTCGTAGATTGCACTTTGTATGGCACTCTTCAAGCCACACTTGTATTGAGCATGTGATCCTAGCTTCTCTGGGAATTTTTTCATAATGTGCCATAAACAAAATCTATGTCGGGCTCTAGGAAAAACTTTTGCAATTGCACTTTTCATAGCCTTATCCTGATCTGTTATTATTGCAACTGGAGCTTGGTCGTTTGATGTGGTATTTTTGTGACCAAAAATATCAATTATAAAAATAACCACTCGCAATAGGACGAATCTTTGTAGGATACGGCTATAGAGAGGGTGTTGAACCTCAAGGACTGCAGGGGTTTTGTTATCAAATTCGAAAGATTAAAATTAACTTAATTAAAAAGATAATTGATTTGATTTTCTTTAAAAGTAAAGAGCATGAAAATAAAGATAAAAAGTATGAGAGATAGAATAGGGGATTGATTTCACCACTAACTGCATAACAATGGTCAATTAGATTTAATCCAAAAATTCATTCTATGCATGTTATAAATAAACAAGAAACTACCATATTAAAGAATAAGTATAATTCATCTTCGGTTGGCACGGATCGTCCACCTAACCACTAAGATGCGGTACGACCCGTCTTCCCTAGGTATGAATTATCAAATTCTATAACAGGATACATACAATCAATGAATAAGTGTAACCCATCTTTGGTTGGCACGGACTGTCTACCTAAATTACACTAAACTAGGGTGTAGTACAATCCGTCTTCCCTAGGCATGACCTATCAAATCCTATTGATCATATGTCAATTAAACCCATTGTATAACCGTCATTCTGATGATCACAGAAAACAAGAATGATTTGAGATCAATAAAAGTAAAATACTTTCTAAGACAAGAGAAGAATTTCACAAATATTGACTTTTGAATTTAAGAACAATTGCATTTAATAATTAAGAACATAATCAAAAGGTAGCAATTCTCATAGTTATACAATCAACATGCATAAATTGAAATCTATAAATACAATTAAACCATTGTTACTTGGAAAGGGCTACATCAACACCCTATTACAAAATTAGCCGCGCATCGGGGTGCTAGGATGGCCTCCTGCCATGGATTATCTCCTCTTCAACTTGTCAAGCCTCCAAAAAGATTTTTGTATCTAAAACTAAGCACACCTTCTCTTGAAGGTTAAGGGTCTATTTATAGGGAGCAAGCCAGTCCTAGAAGCCCTAGGAAACCTAGAAATTTCGGAGATTTAAGTCCAAGTCCAATTAGGATAAAGAAAACCTAAGTCCAAATCGGAATAGGATTCACCCAGAATTGCATTCCTATCTTGCGGGGCGATTTTGGCATTGCGGCGCTCCGAATTAGGAAAATACTATTTCCCAATGATTTGTAGCAATTTGAGTTATCTTTCCAGTGCCACTTGAATCACCTCAATCGGATATTTGAGCTGAAAGTTATGGCTAAAATACCGAGACATATGCAGAATCCAAATTTGAATCCAATCCGATTTTGACTCCAATTTGAGAAATTCCGAATTAATCCTTTTCTTTATTTGATTTAAACTTAACCATGATTGGTTAAGTTTAACCATATCTTCTAGGTCTTCTCAGAGTGTGCTTTTAAGGCCAAAATCAATGGAATTAATTGCATCTTGATTTATAACCTGAAAACACAAAAACAAAACAAAATCAAACAAATAACAATGCTAAGGAATTAACATATGCAAATTAAGGGGCTTGAATGTGCAACATTCGACGCTTCTCACCGTTCATGCATTTCAACCATGTTTCAAACAACCAAACAAATGTGGCCGTATCCTCACCTGATAGTAATCCGGCCCCGAAAAGTATTGACTAACCATGATGATTCACTCCCACGAAAGGAGCAAATGGCATATTATATATATTGGTCAAATACGTCGTGTCAAATGTAACCACATCCCCAAAATACTTATATGCAGCCCTGCTTCGTGCATCAGCCCAGAACACATTCCTTAGCCTAGAGTCGTCGTCCAAATCTATCACAGCATAGAAGCCATCATTCATTTCTCGCATTCTAGTAAAGTAGTCGTAAAGTACTCCAGCACCTCCTTTGCCAAGCCGAAGATGTCTTGCCTTGTTAATAAAATTTCGACAATCTCTCTCTATGAATGACAGATTCTCATACCCTCCACCTTCAGCAACAAGAGAGTTAAAGTTCTTACTCACACCTATCCCAGCTATATCGTTTAATTCGAGCCTTCTTTTCACATTATCATCTATCCTCCTATAGCATCGAAAAAATCTTGTTTTACTAGAGCTTAAAGCATGATTATGGTTCACATTAACAGTAGTCAAGCACCATGCTCCATCCCTAAACGATGCATTGATCTTGGCCTTACACCCAGTTTTCGTTGTCGGATTAGGCTTGTGAATATTAATTGCATCAGTTTGCTTCTTGCCATAACGAGCACATGTGAGGGTGACGTACTTATGACTCCCATCTGGATTATTTTTACCTCCTTTAGATGTCACCCCAAACCCCGATTGCTGAGCATATCGCCTATAATATAGTATTAGTTCTTTTTTCTGAAACTAAACTTCATTCCTACCTCCGGTTCTGCTTCTTTCTTATTGCATTGCACATCATTGTCATCCTTGTCTACCAACTCTAAATCACAGACAACTTCATTTTCATCTAGATGACAAAAAAAAATACAGTTACCCAATCAACATATCGGAACAAGATTGGAATCACAACATTCACTAAATGACAATCAACAACTAATGAATAAAATTTACTATGAGAAAGAAACTCAATGATATTAATAAAAGAGTGTAAAGACTAACTAACCAATTTGAGGGGCAACTTCAAGGAATGGCTCGTCGTCATTTGGAATCTATGTAAGCAGAGAATTGTTAGGTTCATAACAACCCCATTGCCAACTTTTAACATGTAATATATTCTCTCCTTTAAAAGCAGAGAAATACTACACTTACCAAAAGTTTCCCCTAAAATTGGTTTCCAAGTGATATGTCACCATCCCATGAGATGGTCAAACATTTCCCAAAATAATAGATCTCATCAAATGTTAAAACATCATTTGGGAAAGGAATTTTATGGAGAAATTTTAGTAAGTGTAGCATTTTCATTAGAAGCAACATATAAATACTTTACATTGAGAATAGGGATGTGAAACGATTATTAAATTGGGGGGGCGGGGCGGGGCGGGGGGGGGGGGGGGGGTGGGGGGAACCTCTAACATTAATACCTGCATCAATTGCTCAGGCATTATAGATTCAGATCTCATCACAAGTGGTAATGAGGTAGGAGGCACTAAAGCTTCACCAATGGCCCCAACAGTGTGACTTTGTGTATTGGCTCCTGCGGAAGTTATAGTGAGTACAAAATCATCACAACCAAGAGAGGATGAAAATATAGATGATCACACATAAGTAGGAATCATTTAGGTTGAAACTGAAAAATATACCATCTGCAACCATACGGTGAAACATTCTTTCCTTACTTCCATAAGAATCCTACATTGATTGGCACGTTTTCATAAGACAACAAATAAAGAACAACATATCAACAGAGCAATGTAAAGCTAATGCTATAAATAAATATTTCAATCATTACGGCATATGCATACGTAAAACACCAAACTGATCAATTGAGAAACCAAACCCTATTGATGCATGATATAATGTACCTGTTTCTCATTATTCTTTTCAATTGCATCTAATGTACCCTCATTACCACTATCAACACTATTAGCAAGAAGGGGAGACAAACAATGTGAAGCACTGTCATTGCATGCGCTTCCAGGAGTTCCCATGGATTTTTTTGTACAAACTCGATCATTTCCATAGGGGCCCTTCCCTTCCAACTCTATATTGACATGTAGTGGGTTTGGAGTCTACAGAAGATATAGGAAAAAACTTAGATGACAAATTCATAAACTTTACAATATTTATAAGCAGCAACGATGTGCTTAATCGTGTCACACGTGCAGCACGTGTTTGCATTGTAATATATATAAGTGACTAGGATTACCGTGGTCATATTAGGATGAGTATAAACTCCCCATGGAGGCAATAAACCAGGGTATGGAACTGTCATCCCATATGGTGGGATCAACAGATGCTGAAACATCACCAAGAAAGAAAATAAGAACCTTATATCCTGTACATAATGTATGCATCTACATGATCCAAAGCATAGCTATAATTCACCTGGCTTCTTGATAGATAGGGGTGGGGAGTTGTAGAAGCAACTGTTGAGGCAAAAAATGGGGCTTGCGTAGCTCCAAGATAATAATAAGCATAATCAAGAAACACTGGGTATCCAAAACTAATCCATATAAATAATGAAAAAAATTCATAGTCATAATGATTTTTTTTGGTTCTTTAAAAAAAACTAAACTAAACATATTCTTATCACGAACCTGCAAGGAGCTCGACCAATCAAAATAATGCGTTGTTGGTATTTCCTGAAAAGGTAAATGACAATACTTTAAAACACCTAAAAAAAAAATAACAATAAAATGTAAAAGAATATAATTAGGGTGTTAAGAAAAAGACAAGGATACCTGAGCTGAAGAAGCTGGTTTGGAAGGATTAGGAGGCTTGCTCTCTTCCCCTATCCCCATCGAGTTGTTTCAAAAAAAGAAACCTTCAACTTATGCTTTTTATGAGAAGATCACTTATATCCGCAATAATATCTATATATAACCGTCTTAGTTGATAGAGTAACCAAAGAAGGTACACTAGAAAAATCTAATACAACACCTTGTTTGGCCAACCTGCAAACAAATTTGCATCCATAAATGTCAAACGAATAAAACACTTTATTTCCTTACTGGGGGGTAAGGAAATAAATTCAAGGGGCTGCCTCCAATTTTGATCAAAAGTAAACAATTATGATGGAATGTACATGACACACCACATTTCTATTGAATCATGTATCATATTTAGAAGTGTTTCATGCTTCAGTAAGCATTAACAATACACAAACGTTCAAAATTTTCTACCATCTTTTTTGTTTTTGTTTGTGTATTCTTTAATGATTTTGAGCATCCAAAGCAAGCTACAATGATTATAACCCAGATTTACAAATAGCACAAAATCATTGTCTATTTCCCAGCTTAGGAAAAAATGGTTAAATTTGCATCACTCTCTCAATGCATATTCATTAACAATTTCTCAGTATAGGATAAAAAGGGGCACATAGGATTGCTCCCTCACTCACTCCTAGCCCACGATTAGGCATTAATCTAAAACACTTTGGAAACACCTAATATGGTTGCTCCATGATTGTAAAGATGATGCCAGTTAGACCAATCATTGATCTTCGTATGCAATATCTAAGCATATATTTGAACTAAGATAATATAAAAAATAAAAAAGGAAGAAAAAGAAAAAGAAAAAAGAAAAAATCTTCCTTTTTCTTTTCTTTTTTTTTTTCTTTCAAATTATCTTTTTTTGATAAATAAGTTGAATTGCGAAATTCGGTCATTGGTGAATGCCCTCACCTAACAGTTAACGAAAAAAATCAGTTTGTTTTTTTGACCTAAATAAACCATCCATACGACTGCAATACCGCTAAAACCACGAAGTGAATCATCTCTAACTATCATACATTGGACAAAATTCCAAGATTTGTAGCCCCTCCAATGTAGTTCAAAAGCAGAACCCTTCCAACTGGTGCTCGATTGGGGAAAAGTGATGAGCTATATATAGTTCCTGCAACACCAAAGAAAATCCACATGCTGAATTTGGCAGGATATTTTCAAAGCATCCTTAACAGAATATTAGTTCTTACAATCAAACTTTTGACTGTTACGACGAATTTCAAATTGCAGAACTTTAAAAACCTACACAAATATTTTGATTTTCGATAAAGTCACTGAACAAGCCTTTTCTTTTCCTTCAATTTCTCAGCAACCAAACAAGAAATGCAATAAAGACCAGTCACCATGAGACATCAATTTGTAATAACCCAAGCATCTCTACAAAACCTCGTATCTTCAACAACCCATGAGCCCATTACGAAATGAACTTAGACCATTGCAAGTCCTCCCATGACCATCCGAACTACTTAAAATTTGCAATAAATAAGTAGAGAGTACAAGGTATCTAAACATTGAGACAGTGCTAAAGCATTGGACCCAAAAACTTAAGCTAGTAGGTAGATGTGCCCAATTAGCATCCAAACCCACAACTAATCCCACACCAACCGGTGTAGAACTCTCTAAACATTCTCCATGTGATTCTTGGAAAGGATGACAAAAAGAAACCAAATATTCTAGAACTGATAACAGAGTGACCTTTTCCAATTTCTCTTTTTTGAAGCAATTATAAACAAGCTTGATTCAAAGCACAAAAACAAGAAAAAACAAGCCCAAACAAAAAATCAGCATTAACAATATTACACCAGAAAAATCTACATGCATGCACAAAACCTACAGCAAGTTGAATAATGCACCAATAATCTTAAAAAAATTAAATTAAATTAAAAATTACAGCAAGTTGAACAGCCCCTGAAGAGAAATATAAGAGAAAACTAAAGGAATTGAGAGTGAAAGTGCTTAAAAAATTGTTTGAAATCTCAGCACCCAGAAATAATCTCCACTCAAATCAGCTTTTCAATTCCTAAAGACCCAAAAAGATGATAATATTACTTCACGCTCACCATTTCTCTTCCCCCATTTTCCAGAACAAGCTCAAAGAGAGGACGAGAAATCAAACTCACCAAAACATGCGCAACAAGAGAAAATCGGAGAAATTCAATACTTTGCGCGCCCCAAACTCTACGAAATGAGAAATGAAGTCTGAACTGGGACTATTGAATCGTAACTGTGAAGTTTTTTGTTTTGTAACTGGATTTCGTAATGGGCTCATGGCCCGGTGGGGGAGAATGGGTTTGGGGAAAATTTAGGGGGCAAATGAAATGTGTGGTAGGAGGGAATACTTTTGGGGAAAGCGCCGGAGCTGATGGAGGGCAGTGGAGGTGGTCGTCGGCGGCGGTGACGATGGGGAGAGGAGAGGATGGACGGTGGAGAAAAGGGGTTGGGGAGGAAAAATGGAGAAAGGAAAGGGGTCGGTCGACGGTGTGGGAGAGCAGATCATGGCGCCGGTTTCAGTGGGATCACGGAGCCGGCGCCGACGCCGGTGGAGAGAGAATTTGGGTGGAGGGAGAATGGGGTGGAGCCGTGGAGGGAAAATGGGTTTTGGGGGAAATTTTTTGGGGTGGGGGGGAAGACGATCGTGTCTCTCTGTTTCTGTTTTGACATACATATATATATATAACTTTTAAACAGAGGTTACGACGTGGCATGTGCCACGTCAGCGGCGTGCGTTACTGTTCACGCACGCCGCGTAACCTATATCGTTTCTCTTACATATATGTACATATGTGTATATGTACATATACACATATATGTATACATATACATATATACATATGTGTGTGTGTTTATATATATATATATAAACACATATGCAGAAATAACAAAAAACAAAGATATATAATATATTTGTTATTATTGAGTAATGTTTACTATATATTGTTATTTGTTACTTATTAAAAATATACGAGTTGAACCTAATAAATAAGACGAGCCTTATACGAGCTTGCTTATGAGTTTAGCTGAGTCGAGTTGAGCTTGCTTCGTTTAATATTCGAGTCAAGATTCGTGTTCACAAAACACTTCATTTAATGTTTGAGTCGAGCACGAGCCGAGCTTATGCTAGCCGAGCCCGAGTTCGCTCGCCAGCGGTTTGCTCTCTTAACACTCCTAATCCCAGTACATTTTGCATAAAACAACTTTCATTTTTCTACGGTTCTACCTTTCCATTCTTTTATCCCCATTTCAGAATATCTTCCCTAGCAATAAGAGAATCATCGATTAAAAACTTCTTCATAACCTCCCTCCTAATCCTTTTACCATAGCCACAAGCGAAAAACAAGTGATTCCTCCCCTCAATGCAACTCCTACAATACAAGCACAATACTACTCCATTAAATCCCCACTGCATCAGTCTTTCACTGGTTGTTAAACCATCCCTCATAGCCAATACCAAAAAAAAACATTATAACCAGAGCCCAAAGCCGTTGATATGGGCATACATATTCAATAGTGCAGCATGCTGACTATAAAACTACAAAATAAATTTGAGCCTGAAATCCAAAAGCACAATCTGAGCACAATAACTATTTAGACAGGGGAATCATAACAAAAAAAAAAAAAAAACAAAAAAAAACAAAAAAAGACAAAAAAAAAATATCTCTGTTGCTCCATGAACCATCAGGAAGCTGATTTTTGGCACTCCATTGAAGGCTAGATACGAATTGAGGAAGACCACTTCCATGAATATCTCCAATCAGAGCAACCCAACGCCAACAACAAGCTTCCTCACCCACGCAATAGGCCCAATCCCCATAGAAATTAAAGAAGGCAACAAATGCAGGTATAGACGGCAACAATGCTGAGAACATCAATACTATGCATATACAATCTCAACAACAACAATTCTTATACCCAACAAAATCAGCCCCAATTCCACTAAGCAGAGGAATCACAACTCAAAATCTCCAAAAATATCAAATTTATGTATCAAGCTAGTTTTATTTATTTATTTATTTTTTATTTTTCATTCATCAAAATAGAGATTCAAACCACCAAAAAACACATATCTAAAGAAAGGCAAAGTGCCTAAGATGTAGAAGCTGAAAGATGAATGATGGAGAAGTTGAAGAGAGGCGAGATCTAAGATGTAGCAGCCGAGAGAGACGAGATATCTTGAAACAAACAAGCCTTAGACAGTCAATAATTTCATTTCTTGTATTGAGGTTCATAAGGAAGACCAAAGAACGTTAAAACTAATAATTTCTTTACTGGGATTGAGTGATTTTGTGGAGCAACTCCGGCGTTGTTTTGGGTGACAAATCGAAACCCTTGGTGCCTAGCTCGATAGAGTAGGAGGGAGGGTTTATGATTGGGGATGGTTTCATTGACAAAAATAGCCCCCGAATTCCTCATAATGTAATATGAGGAATTGTTTACGTAACAATTTGTGGGAAGTAAAAATTGTTAAGTTTTTACTTACTACAAATTATGATTATAATATTTAAATTATAAGAAACACATTAGTTACTTAATTATTAATCATTTAATTTTAATTTAATGGTAATGCTGAAACTCTAAGTCCTAAATTCCTCACAATCTAATGGTCATACATTCTAACTTAAATTATATGATCATATTATCTCACAATCTATATTAATACTATCTTAGATCTAAGATCATGTGATATACATTTTCTAAGAATAAAGTATCTAATTATAATGCATTGATTAAATAACACAATAACTTATGCAGATATACCATATGATTATATAATGATTAATGATAATATCAAATATTTCTTATTATTTACTATATATATATACGGGGAAAATTTACTTTACTCCCTTGAAGTTTCAGGGGTTTTTCAATTCAAACTCCAATGTTTAAAAATTGGCAATGTACCCTCCTAATGTTTCAAAAATTTTCAATTCAGACCCTCCGTTACTAATTTCCTTCTAATTGGACGGAAATCATCCCACGTGCGTCTCACGTGGGATTTTGATGCCCTCTATTCCAATTTTGCCCTCATTAAAACTTATGAAATTACATAATTACCCTTATAAAAACCTACAAAATTGAGGGTAATTAAGTAATTTTATAGGTTTTAAGGAAGGCAAAATTGGAATAGAGGGCATCGTATTCCCACGTGAGACGCACGTGGGATGATTTCCGTCCAATTAGAAGGAAATTAGTAACGGAGGGTCTGAATTAAAATTTTTTGAAACATTAGGGGGGTACATTGCCAACTTTTAAACATTGGGGTTCGAATTAAAAAACCCCTGAAACTTCAAGGAGGTAAAGTGAATTTAACCCTATATATATGTTGTATATATTTATATACAACATATACATATACAACTTGTATGTATGTTGTATTATGTATATACAACTTGTATGTATGTTGTATTATGTATATACAACATTTATGTATGTTGCATATGTATATACAACATACATATATGTTGTATATACATATGCGACATACATCTATGTTATGTTGTATATATTTATATACAACATATACATATACAACTTGTATGTATGTTGTATTATGTATATACAACATAGATGTATGTTGCATATGTATATACAACATACATATATGTTGTATATGTATATACAACATGTATATATATGTTGTATATACATATGCGACATACATCTATGTTCTATATATATATAAACCCTAAACCCTAAACAACATATACATATATATACATGTTGTATATATATACAATATATATACAACATATATATACATGTTGTATATATATACAATATATATATACAACATGTATATATATGTTGTTTAGGGTTTAGGGTTTTTATATATATATATATGTGTGTGTGTGTGTGTGTGTGTGTGTGTATTTATATAATATATACATATATATAATATATATAAACACATATGCATAAATAACAAAAAACAAAGGTATGTAATATATTTGTTATTATTGAGTAATGTTTACTATATATATACACAACATATATATATATATATATATATATATATATGTATGTATGTATGTATGTATGTGTGTGTGTGTGTGTGTGTGTGTGTGTGTGCGCGTGTGCGTGCGTGCGTGTGCGTGTGCGTGTGTGTTTATATAATATATACATAAATATAATATAGGGAAAAATATAAAAAAGCCCCCCAAACTACCAGCCGTTTTCGATTTAGCCCCCTGATGTTCCAAAAGTCATAAAGTAGCCCCACAAACTACCAATCAGTTACAATTTGGCCACTCCGTTAGTCAACACCGTCAAATTGGATGGAAAATGCAAAACGACGTCGTTTTGAAAGGTTAAGTTACTAAAATGCCATTTTGAGAAGAAACAAAAAAATCAATTTAGAAAAGCCCCAAAACGACGTCATTTTTGAGAAAATAAAAAATAAAAAATTAATTAAAAAAACGGTGGTTCAATGGAGATAGAAGTGCTGACGGCCCTGAGGCGAGAACTGTAGATGGTCGGCGACCCTGAGTTGGGGTTGCGAGGCTAGCCTGACATTGATTCAGATCTGTATAAACTTTGATTCCTAGCAATCTGTGTCGAAAACTAGACACACCAAATTGAGACAAAGGTTTTCAAACCAGTTTTATGAACCTTTGACCTCAGCATTACACGATTCTAATCCCAGCAAAAAACACACGCAGGGAGAAAGAGAATAGTACAATTCCAAGTCTCACAAGAAAGAGAAAGGAACTTCAACTTTTTTTTTCTTTTTCTTCGTACAGTCAATGGCATCTCAAACAAGAAAAAATCGAACCCATTAATCTTACACTTGAAGAAAACCACACAAAGATCGACGGCCCGGCGAAAAGAACTGGTTGCGACCCAAAAACCTACAACCTGTCAAAGCTATAGAATAGATCTCTTCAGCAAAAATGGAGTCAACTAGCTCTATAGATTTTCTCTGCCCAAAAAAACAAAATATTCAAAGGAAACTGAAACCTGCGATTTTTCCCAAAACTGTGCCGGGAAAATCGATGTGAAAATCAAAATCCAAAGAAACAAATTTGAAAGTGCGAAAATCTCTCTCTCTCTCCTTCATCTTGTTCTGGAAAACTCGAGGAAGCTGGTTCGGGTTGCGAGGTGAGGCCGGTGCTCGTGGGGTGCCGGTTCGCCGGAGAGGCTGGGCGAGGCCGGAGCTCGCGGGGCACAGTTTTTTAATTAATTTTTTATTTTTTTTTTCTCAAAACCACGTCGTTTTGTGGGCATTTTTTTAATTGATTTTTTTTTCAAAAGGGCATTTTAGTAACTTAACATTCCAAAACGACGTCGTTTTGCATTTTCCATCCAATTTGACGGTGTTGACTAACGGAGTGGCCAAATTGCAATTGATTGGTAGTTTAAGGGGCTACTTTATGACTTTTGGAACATCAGGGGGCTAAATCGAAAACGGCTGGTAGTTTGGGGGGCTTTTTTATATTTTTCCCTATAATATATATAAACACATATGCATAAATAACAAAAAACAAAGGTATATAATATATTTATTATTATTGAGTAATGTTTACTATATATATATATATATATATATATATATATATATATATATATATATATGTGTGTGTGTGTGTGTGTGTGTGGGTGCGCGCGCGCGCGCGTGTGTGTTTATATAATATATACATATATATAATATATATAAACACATATGCATAAATAACAAAAAATAAAGGTATATAATATATTCGTTGTTATTTTAGTAATGTTTACTATATATTGTTATTTGTTACTTATTAAAAAATATACGAGCCGAACCAAATAAGCAAGATGAGCCTTATACGAGCTATTCACGAGTTTAGCCGAGTCGAGCCGAGCTTGCTTCGTTTAATATTCAAGCCAGGATTCGTGTTCTCGAAACACTTTATTTAATATTTGAGTCGAGCACGAGCCGAGCCCGAGTTCGCTCGCGAGCGGCTTGCTCTCTTAACACCCCTACCAAAATATCACCCCCAAAAAAAGAATAATTGCAATTACTCAACTACGCGTGAAGCTTTAAAAGAAACTTAAAAATCAGAAGTTGCCAAATACACATACGCAAAAAAAAAAAAAAAAAAGAAAAAAAAAACGAAACTTTTGAAAACCTAGATAGAGAAGTCATCATTGTGTTAGCATGTTAGCTATTTGTAGACAGAAACCTAAAAATTGGAAAGTTGAATGTGGAAGGAAGGGGAATTACATACTCTCTCCTTCCAAAGTTTATTTCACTTTTACATGTTCTCAAACGAAAGAAAGGAAGAAAAAAAACTTTAAAAATAAAATAAAAAGAAGGATATCCAGACCTAATTCTTTCACGTAATCCTTGCCTCCAGATTCCCAAGCGAATTCAAATCTTCATTGGAAGAAAAAGGCATAAAAATCCCCCCATGTTTCTGAACCTAAATAGCAGCAGCTTTTGGAAAATCAAGATGGAGAGGGATTGTAAGGGAAGGGGATCTTTAATCTCCTAAAAAGAAAGAAGAAGAAGAAATAATGAAAATAATAGAAAGAGAGAAGAAGAAGAAGAAGAAGGGAAAAAGAGGGGAACTTGGGTTGGGCAGTGGGCGGGCGGTGTCGCTGCTGCTTCTGCGGTGGTTATTGCTATTGTTGCTGCTGTTGGAGAGGCCTTTCTCCTTTCCTTTAATTACGGGTCGTATATGTGTTGTTTTTTTTTTTGGTTCGACCCACCCGATCCGAGTGGGTCACAAATTGACCCCCGATGGAGTCTTTTTTTTTTTTTTTAATATAATATTTAAAATAATAACTTTTTATTTATAAATAGGGGTAAATTTGAAATTTTAAAAAAATTTAGGGGTATAAAGGTCTTTTACTCACTTGACCGCTTAATTTAACTGCAAAATTCTAATGGAAGGGGGAAAGTGAAAGGAAATCGAAATTGAATATACCAAAGTGAGAGATTTTGAACTTTAGAAGAGTGTGCAAAAGGCGCGTAACTTTGTGAGGTAAGCAATGTGTCCCCCTTATTTGTATTTAAGAATCCCAGAGCAATGGGCTATTGAAGCTGAGAATCGATTGATCTTTCTCTCAATAATCACACGCTACTCCCTCCCTCTTTAAGGTGCTATTGGTTGTGATTGTGGAACTCTTTGGATTCTATATATTATTTTATCACTATTACTTTTTTTTACCATACAATACATTTTTACATGTGAATATGTGTTAAGACTTTAGTCATGTTGGTCAAAGCACTATCAAAGCCTTTTCAAATGCCTTACCAAATATATTTCCAAAAATAATGTTGTCTTAGAGTTCTTTTGGGAGGACTCTAAAACTGCGTTTAACACCCTAAAAGTCCGTTTGGTAAAAAAATTTAAAACGCTTTTGAAAGTCAAAAAGCCTAAAAATAACAAAAACGCACTATTGACAAAAGCTTAAAAATAAAGTTTTTGCCAAAAAAGTTCTTTTTAACTTAAAAGTTCGATTTCTCAAATACAATCACAAACATGCTCTTATGCATGTATTGCTATCCATCCGCACATATGGCTTATGGGTAGACAGTGGACTCAGGCTATTCGAGGCGGATATTATTTATTTCTATCTACTCACAATATATATATATATATATTAAAAACATAAATTATATCAAAACGGCGTCATTTGGGTATTTAATCCCAAAACATCATTTCCTTGCGGGAAAGGATTTTATACTAAAACTTTTCTTCATTTTTCTCATTCGAACAACCATTAGGAAACAAGTCTCTGCGGTTTGTTAATGCTGTCGTTATAATCTATCAACCTCTCGCGACCAATCTTAGTGAGTAAAATTTTCTTTGATTTTCTTGTTGCCTCGTCGTGTATATCATTTACTATTACGGGACCCAAAATCATAAAAGCAAAAAAGATGTAGTAAATTTCTCCATTTGGTAATATTTGGCCAGAACTTTGCTTTTGGATTGCAGTGTGATATTAAAGGGACATTTTATTGTTGTGTTATGTACTTAGGACATGAAGATCCTTCAGCAATGGTGTTTGTGTAGGATTGCGTAATTTCAGCTTTGTTAGATCATGGATCAGCCATATTAAGCCCAACAAAACAATCATTCGGCCCACAATACAAGCTCGGTTATTTACACCTACTTACCGAACTTAAGTTTAGTAATTTTATACCCACCTAAGTTCGGTATGTAACATTCGGTTCAAAGACTCGGTAAATCGAGTCTAGTATATACTCCCAAAGATTATCCTCGGGAGGCTTTATTTGCTTACGTGGCATTCTCCTATTATTCATCAACACAATATATGACACGTGGATCCTCAGGAGGACCACTATGCTAGATAAGCAACTACTATCTGATGCCTATAAAAGGAGGTCTCATTTCAGTTTTGGGTGACTTCTTCTTTCCTTAATCGGATATTCTCAACTCTCTTCATCTCATTTACAATACTCAAAGTTTATATTTTCTCCTAAACACAGTGACTGATTTAGGCATCGAAGCTATTCCCCGCCGATTAACACCGGTAGCTTTGATCATTTTCTTATTATTTTGTAGTTAGGTGATTCTTCGGACATTACAACGTTCACATGGTTCGTGCTATTTCATCATTCGGAAAATTGTGTTTAAACAGTTTGGTGCCGTCTGTGGGAACTCAATTTTTATCGGTTCTTACTAATTTTAAAATTCCGATATGGTGAATACATCCCCACACCCTGTTCCGAATGTTCAAACTGATATTTCTGGAACATCTCATGATCCAAATACATAGATAGCTTTATTGGGAGGTTTTATGAGGCGTATTGTTGAATCAATTGAAGCTATGAAGAAACAAAATGAAGATATTGTTTCTAGGTTACTTCCTAGAAAAGGTCCAGTATTTGAAGAGAGACATGAAGAAGAATTTAAGAAGCCACAACCACCAATCCGACAGCAATCGGTTCGGTAAGATGATGAAAGTTCAGTACATGGAAGTCATAATACTGTCCGAACAAAAGAAAATTCTCGCCGAGAAAGATCTTGTAATGATATACATCTTGGTGGCAAGTCTCATCATGGTGAATCTAATTGTGTTAAATCTCATCATAGTCATTCTCATCATAGTCGTTCACATCATGTAAAGCCTGAGGAGGTTATTGTAAATAAAGATGTTCAAGATCTTAAGGAAAAATATGAAAAAATGGCTCTTTTAATTGAAAATGGTGAAAATCGGTCTGTGACTAAAGATCTTATGCAGTATACTAATTTACCTTTTACTGATCGGGTGATGAGTTTTCCTCTCCCTGATAAGTTTAAAGTTCCTCAGGTTGATAAATATGATGGAAGTGGAGATCCTAGTGATCATATGAAGAGTTTCCGAGCTTATATCATTCCTCATGATACTCATGATGAAATTGCTTGCCGAGCTTTTCCTTTAACTTTGAAAGGGATTGCTAAAGAATGGTTTGGAGGTTTAAGTCCTAAATCTGTTGATAGTTTTGATTCTCTTGGATGACAATTTCTGAGTCAATTCCTTGCGATTCGGAAAAGAAAGAAAAGTCATGCATACTTATTATCTCTCACACAAGGGAAAACCGAATCTTTAAAAGATTACATGTTACGGTTTAATTGGGAGAAGTTGACAGTGGAAAGTCCGAATGAGCAGACAGTTCTTTCAGCTTTGATGCATGGAATAAAAACTGATGGACCATTGATGGCTGAATTAGCTTGGAAACTCTCCGACAATTTATGAATAAAGTTGAGGAATTTATCAATCAAGAAGAAATTATTTTAGCTTTGATGAAGTCCAAAGCCAAAGGGGGTAAGCCTATTTCTGACTCTACTAAAGCGACACCAATGGCTTTTGTTGAAAAGAAGAAGAAAGATCAGCAAAATTTCAAAAATCCAAAAAAAGAAGATTGAGCTACCACACAAGTAGAATCAACAGTAGTATGTAGGATGGACACCTTTGAATACAACTGTTTACAAGGTGTTCATGGAGGTGAGGAAAGATCCGAACTTTAGATGGCCAGGAAAGATGAAAGCTCTTCCCCAGAATCGTAATGTTCAGAAATTTTGTGAATATCATAATGATCATGGTCATTATACCGAAAATTGTATAAGTCTTCGGTTTGAGATTGAAAAATTTCTAAAAAATGAGAAGTTATTAAAATTCCTAGCTTAAGAAAGGGGCAAAGATAGAAATCCTCAAGATAGTCAGAATCAAAGATCGGAGCACAATAATGATAACCTGTGTAATCAGAAACAAAGGTGTGATGAACCGAAGATTTCTCAGAACAATCAACAAAATTCTCAAAACCAGACTATTGTTGGTGAGATTCAAACAATTTCAGGAGGATTAGCTTGTGGAGGAGAATCTAGTTCGGCAAGGAAAGCTTATGCAAGGGAAGCAAAAATGGAAGAAGTTTTCTTTCTTGAAAAGCCTTCCAAAGTACAAAAACAAAACCCTATGATCCTGACATTTTCAGAAGAAGATGCAAAAGAGATTTCAATGCCTCATGATGATGCACTGGTGATAACTATAACAGTGGCTAACCATGTTGTTCATCGAGTTTTAGTGGACAATGGTAGCTCGGCAGATATTTTGTATTGGACAGTCTTTCGCAATTGGGTATTGGTCGGGAAAAGATCAAACCTTTTTTATCACCTTTGATAGGATTTACAGGAGAGCATGTTCAACCGATAGGATTGATTTATCTTCCTGTTACAATAGGAACTACTCCTAAACAAGTTACTATCATGGTAAATTTTTTGGTTGTTGACTAACCATCTGCTTATAATGCAATTATCGGTCGCCCAACTTTAAATCAGTTAAGAGCTGCAACTTCCACTTATCATCTGAAGATGAAGTTCCCAACAATTGAAGGGGTTGGTGAGGTTAAAGGCGATCAGGTTGGAGCAAGAAGGTGTTATAATACGTCTCTAAAAAGATCTTCAGAATCAGCACTTTTGATGATCAGTAATGTGGGCAGTGAAAAGAAGATTCCGTTGAAAAAAGAACCAGCCGAGTAGTTGGTTGATATACTAATAGCAGAAGGGAAAGTTGTGAAGATCGGATCTCAATTGACTTCGAAAGTTAAAGAAATTCTTATTCAGTTTCTTCAGGAAAATTTAGAAGTCTTTGCATGGTCTCATGAAGATATGCCTGGGATTGATCCGAAAGATATTGTTCATCAATTAAATGTGAATCCAGAAATAAAACCAGTGAAGCAGAAGTGAAGAAAGTTTGCCTGAAAGAAACATGGCAATTGCCGAGGAGGTAGACAAACTGCTCAAAGCTCGGTTTATTGAAGAAGTATATTGTCCCGATTGGTTGGTTAATGTAGTAATGGTCAAAAAACCCAATCGGAAATGGAGGATGTGTGTGGATTTCACCGTTCTTAACAAGGCATGCCCAAAAGACAGTTTTCCATTGCCACATATTAGTCGACAGCTGGATATGAGTTGCTGAGCTTCATGGATGAATTTTCTGGCTACAATCAGATCTTCATGGACCCATCTGATCAAGACAAAACAACTTTTATTACTGATCAAGGATTATACTGTTATAAAGTTATGCCTTCCGGTTTAAAAAATGCTGGTGCTACTTATCAAAGGTTAGTAAACAAGATGTTTCAGGAACATATTGGGAAGAATATGGAAGTTTATGTTGATGATATGCTGGTCAAAAGTAAGCTACATACAAATCATCTGAAAGATTTACAAGAAGCATTCATAACGTTGAAGCGGTACAAAATGAAGTTGAATCCTACAAAGTGTGCTTTTGGAGTTTCATCAGGGAAATTTCTCGGTTACATGGTGTCAAACCGAGGAATTGAAGCTAATCCTGAAAAAATTCAAGCAGTATTAGATATGCAGTCTTCGAAAAATGCAAAGCAAGTTCAGTAGTTAACAGGAAGGATTGCAGCGTTAAATAGGTTCATTTCTCGTTCTACTGATAAATGTCTTCCTTTCTTTAAGATCTTAAGAAAAGCATTAGAGTGGTCTGAAGAATGTGAACAGGCGTTTGAACGACTAAAAAAGTATCTAGTTAGTCCACCTTTGTTGAGCTGAACTGTTCCTGGAGAAACATTGTATTTGTATTTAGCTGTGTCTCCAATTGCGGTTAGTGCAGCTCTAATTCGGGAAGAAGAAGGAGTACAGAAACCAATGTATTTCATCAGTTGAGCATTACGTGGAGCTAAAGAAAGATATGTGCAAATGGAAAAGCTCGCTTTTGCTTTAACAATTGCATCAAGAAAGCTTCGACCATAATTTCAAGCTCATACAATCAACGTGCTAACTGAGTATCCATTAAAGAAAGTGCTTCAAAAATTGGATTTATCTGGTCGGTTAGTTAACTGGGCAATTGAACTTAGTGAGTTTGATATACAAATTGTTTCGCGAAATGCTATTAAAGGCCAAGCACTTGCAGATTTTTTGGTAGAATTCACTAATATGCAAGACCTAGAGGCATGGCTGAAAGACAAGACATGGGTGATTTATGTGGATGGGTCATCTACAAAATAGAATGGTGGAGCTAGAGTAGTATTAATTACACCAGATGGGAAAGAATAGAATAGTTCTTTGAGATTAGAGTTCAAAACTACTAATAATGAAGCAGAGTATGAAGTAGTCATAGTTGGACTCAGTTTAGCCCGAGAGATGGAAGCAGAGTTTGTAGAAGTACGCAGTGATTCTCATGTAATTGTTGGCCACATTCGTCGTGAGTTTGAGACCAAGGGAAGTAAAATGAAGTTGTATTTATCTAAAGTACAGAATATGCATAAGTTTTTCCAAAAATTCTGTATTGGTAAAATCCCGAGGGAAGAAAATGAGAAAGCAGACTTTTTAGCTCGGCTGGGTTCAGCAATTGACAATGAGGTGGAAGAAACCGATCAACCAATTCAAGTTTTGCAACAACCTACAATAACCGAGGAGGTTATGATTTTAACAATTGAAGACATGCCTGCTTGGGCTGAAGAAATAGTCACATATTTAGAAAGAGGTGTTCTCCTAGAGGATAAAAAGAAGGCAGTGCAATTAAAGAAAGAGGCTGCTCGATTCACTCTACTCAATGGAGTTCTTTTTAAACGAGGTTTTGTGTTACCTCTTCCTAAGTGTGTTTCTAAAGAAGAAGGTAATTATATTTTTCGGGAAATCCATGAAGGGATTTGTGGCAGTCATTCGGGAGCAAAAATGTTGGCACATAAAGCTGTTAGAGCAGGATTTTTTTGGCCAAATATGAATCAGGATTCCATACAAATAGGCAAAACTTGTGACAATTGCCAACATTTTGCTAATATCATTAAGCAACCTCTTGAGGAGCTTAGTTCAATCTCTTCACCTTGGCCATTCTCACAATGGGGGTGGATATAGTAGGACTGTTACCTCGAGGGAAGGGGGTGTTCAGTTTGCTATAGTTGCTGTAGATTATTTTACCAAATGGGCGGAGGTAGAAGCCTTGGTGAATATTACAGTAAAGAGTATTGAAAAATTTCTTTGGAAAAATATTATATGCCGGTATGGAATTCCACATGCGTTTGTCACAGATAATAGCAAACAATTTGACTGTGATTCATTTCGTGAACGGTGTGCTAAGCTTCATGTTAGAAATTATTTCTCATCTCCAGGACATCCTCAAGCAAATGGGTAGGTGGAAGCAACAAATAAGACTATATTCAAAATTCTAAAGAAAAAGCTTGGTGAGCACAAAGGAAACTGGGCAGAGGATCTTCCAGAAGTTTTATGGGCATATCGCACCACCAGAAGAACTCCAACCAAGGAAAATCCTTATGCTTTAACTTTTGGAACTGAGGCAGTCATTCCAGCTGAAGTTGGATCAGGGAGTTTTTGTGTAGAAACTTTCAATTCCGAATTTAACAATGAAGGTCTAAAGCTACATCTCGATCTGTTGCAAGAAAAGCAGGATCAAGCCCAAATAACTATGGCAGGATATCAACAGAGGATAGCTCGGTATTTTGATCAGCGAGTTAAACATCGCAGTTTTCAAGTTGGCGATTTGGTCTTGAAAAAAGTAACTATAGCAACTAAAGATTCAGCTGATGGAAAATTATCACCGAACTGGGAAGGACCATACAAGGTGATTGAATGTTTAAGAGTAGGAGCACATCATCTCGCAGATTCAAAAAGAAAACGACTTCAAAGACCATGGAATGCTGAGCATCTTAAGAAGTATTTTGTATAAGAATTATAAGTTCAGAGATTCATTTTTTCTTATCTTGCTATTGTAAAATAAGTGTTTTATGAATAAAGAATCTTTTAAAGTTATAATCATACAAAATTCTTAATGTACATAGCAAATAAGATGCTCTACTTCACACTCGGAAAATATAGCTGAACTAAGCGCTTTTCTGAGAATCCAATTTGGAAATATACCTGTAAAAGTGCTTTCCAAACCCTTCGGTGAAATATAGTCAAAGTGCTTTCCCGAGCTTAGTTCGGTAAAATATAACCGAGGTGCTTTCCCGAGGATGAGTTTGGAAATATAGCTAAACAAAGCGCTTTTCGAACTTAACCTTCAAACGAAGGTTAACCTTAGAGAAATATAGCAAAGGCGCTTTGCTGAGCATAACTCAGAGAAATATAGCCAAAACGCTTTCCTAAGGCAAAAGTCCTCAGCGAAATATAGCTGAACAAAGCGCTTTCGTGAGGCACCACTTAGCGAAATATAGCCACGGCACTTTCCCGAGTTTCACTTGGAGAAATATATCCAAAGCGTTTTCCTAAGGCGAAGACCTCGGAGAAAAATAGCTGAACTAAGCGCTTTCCCGAGGCAAATGTTCAACTAATACAGCTGAACCAACCAAGTACTTTATGAACCAAACATTCACAGTGAAACATCGCTGAACAAAGTTGTTCTCGAGACTGAGCATCATGCAAAACAATCACAACAATTAAACTCCCAACTTGTAATTTGTAAGATTCCCATCGTTTATTAATTGAGCTCATAAACTATGGGAATCGAGGGGTAAGCATGTATGAAGAATTCGTTGGAATGAATAAGGTCACAAAGCAATTCATTCACAAAGCAAAATCACAAAGCAAGAAGAGCAAAAAGCAAAAACTTTCTATTCATTATCAAAAATGGAAGAAACAAGAAGAGAGGCTGAACATTGAATTTCATTTCATTCAAAAAATGTGCAAAGGATTACATTTGGAAGTTCAGCCACCTTCATTCGATTCATGATCCCATTCTTCATCTGATATGCTTACTGATTTTTCCGAGTTATCATCAGATGAAGATTCTTCGGGGTGCTCTTTAGCAGCAGAAGGTTCCCTAGCTTCATATCTGGCAAATGGGTTGAAACCGAAGTATGTAATTCCTTTGTAGTCTGACATTTGCTCCTGTCCGATTATAGCAATCTTCGTGATTGCTTCTTCGGTAGGGGGAATATCTTTGGGTCTAATAGTATCAAGGTCAACACCTTCAAGGGGGTTCTTAGACCAGCTTCGAAAAGTTTCAAAACCAAAGATGAAACCTATACCCCAACCATAATCTCGGCCCCAGGAAGCAAATGGAAGTTTCTTATAGAAATTTTGAGCTTTGTCTTTATATCTGATCACTTGGTCTTTAGCTCGGGAAAATTTTCTTTTAAGACTTGAAGTCTTCTTCTTAGCAGCTTTAAGCTTCTTATTTGTCAATTTTTGTTTCCTCCCAGCAGCCAGAAGTTGTTCTTCAGCTATTTTCAATTTTCCCTCAGCTACCTCAGCTCTAGTACATTGAACAGAAGAATATTTCTATGCTTCCTCAAGTTCTTCAGAAACTGAGTTAATACGAGACTCGGTAGCTCGGCAATGAAGTTCGGCATCAACATGTTTTTCTTTAAACTGGTTAGCTTCATCTTCAAGATTTGAGTAGTTTGTTAACAACCTCTTAGTCTTGGCCTTCTCAGCAGCTAACTCAGTTTCTAATTCTCGGATTCGAGAATTTGCTTGAATAGATTGAGCTTCCAACTCGATTATCTGTTCTCCAGAAAGGAGATGCTCACTTTCTTGCTGAGATGATACTTCTTGTAGCCGTTTAATCTCAGCCTCAGCATCTTCAAGTTTCTTTTTTGAATTCTCGGCCTCCAGAGCTGAACTCTCAGCAGACCTTCTGAAATGGAGGTAGTAGTTCATGCTGTGCATTGATCCTACTAGGAAAAGAATTTTGTCAAAATAAGAATATTATTATCAACATTCAGAAAGATAAAAGAAATATTTACCTCAAGTTGGTGATACAACATGTGCTCCATTACTTCCTTTGGGAATTGGGCACTGATATCTGGCACATGATTGGCCGGAATTAAATCAGCTAAGGCAATGAAGGGATTGCCAAACCAACTATCACCCAACTGAGAAAGAGGTTCCCCAAATGACCAAGTAATTGGTTCAGGTGTACGGTTTATCGAGGAACCAGTTGCTTGTGAGGTCCCGGCAAGATTCTGTGCATCATAACCAACTGGATTAGTTCTTGGTAGTTGAGTTAATTCTTCAGGGTTAACTGACTCCCCACTGGTTGGAATATTGAAATTAACCTCTTCGAATTCACCAATTGCTACCACATGTTCAGCAGCTACAGGTTCAGCAGCCATTGATTCAACAACTACAGGTTCGGCAGCTATTGGTTCGGTAAATGCAGGTTCAGTAGCTTCACATTTAGCAGTCACATTCTCAGCAACTATATGCTCAGCAACCACAGTTTCTGTAACTACTGGCACATTAGTAGCAAGGTCAGTAATCGAGGGTTTAGCAATTACAGATTCTTCTGCCATAAGTCTAGTAGTCGCAAATTCAGAAACTGTAGGCTTGGTGCTAGTAACCTCAGGGTTTACAGATGAACTCTTTACTTCGGTTTGCCCTAGAAGGATCATTGCAAGTGGCTTTATTATTGGCATCTTTGAAGCAAATCTTTGAGGATAGAGTCTACATCTACAGGACTTCCTTCTTCAGACTTAGAAACCCTCAAGTGCACAGCTTCGATAGGAGTTGAGGAAAGAGGTACAACAGAGAGTGGTTCAACTTCAAATGTTGTAAGAGAAGGAAGCTCGATTCTTGTTGGTGTAATAGAAGATGATCGGGAAGGTCGGTTTGCAAGAAGGGCATCTTAGACTGATGTATCTTTTGTGCCCAGAAACTTCCTGATGCCACCGAGAACACTAGAGTATGCTCTGACATGAGGAGCAGGTGCTTCTACTTCAGGGGCAGTTCTCTTTTCACCTACTCTTGAATCAGATGTAGTTCTAACTCTTTCTTCTTCAGGGTGGACACCGGATACTGCTCCCACTGCTTCTGGTCCCGAGCTTACTTCAAGCCCTTCTGATTCTAGATCAATAACAGGCTTCACTGTCTTTGAGCCACCCTCGGTTTTCTTTGTCTTTTTCTTTTTCTTCTGAGGAGAAATGTCAGAATCTTCAGGCTCATCAGCAATCACCAAAGAGACTCTAGCAGCAATTGGAGGTCTTGCCGAAGGAATCTTTGGGAAAGCATCTGCAACTTTCTTTTTGCCTTTTCCTTTAGAAGCCTCTTCAACTTTGCTAGTTCCTTTCCTCGGAGGCTCGGCAGTCTCGGCAACTGATCTTTTTGAAGCTTTAGCAGAGGACTTCTTCGGTGGAGCAGCTTCTGTTGATCTCTCAACTATGAGGGCCTCCAAGTATAACTTCTTGTTCTCATCTATCATGATCGCATCATAATCCATCTCCTTTGGATGTAGTTCGGCATAAGCCAAAACTTCCTTCACTCGGTTCATCTTTTTTCTGGTTAAAGAAGGTTCTTGCTGACCTGAAAATAATGAATTATGTTAAGATTAGCTTGCTGCAAAAATTGAAAAAGAAAAGAAGACAATGTTCGGTTTATACCTCGGTTTGAAGGGGCAATGGTTTCCTGAGGAATACTTGGGTCTCTAATTACTTCTGAAGGTGTAAATTCCCATTCAACTTGGACAAAGAAAAATTCATCCTTCCATCCTTTGTTGCTGGAATAAGTGGTCTTGAAGGAGAGGAGTTTTAATCTTTTCCGAGTTTGGAAAGTAAACAGATGGTCAGTTCTGGGACCCTTTGAAAGTCTGTACACCTTCAGAAATTCCACGACAGTAAGGGGTTGTTTTGTCCCGAGGATCTTCGGCCAAACAATCATACAGGCGAAGAAGGTTCTCCAACCATTTGGCATGAGTTGATGAGGAGCTATTCGAAGGTAGTTTAATAGTTCACGAACTATCCTCAGGAGGGGTAATCTAAAACCTATCTGAAACATATCCATATATACACAAACTTCATTTCTGTCAACATCAACCACAGCTCCGGTTCCTTCATTATCAAAAAACAGTTGTACTGAATTAGGGATGCAATAGATTCTACGAACTTCAGGTTCATCCCTATTTGATAAAATTGCTTCCCATGCAGCTAGGTATGAATTACCCAATCCACTAGGATCAGCACCACCTCTACAACTCATCAGGTACAGAAGTTCCGGCATTAATTGATGAGGAATAAGAGGATAACCTTGCTGAATTAGAAGGTGGGTAACACTTAAATGGAGATGGCCAACAGATGGTTCAATCAGAGGAAGAAGAAAATCTAAATAGTGGAGTATTGGGCTGTTTGGATGTACAAAAGGCTCGGTAGAAAGGATAGAATCAACCGCAGTTCTGAAATATACCACTCTCAAGAAATAATATTGAGCAGAACAATCCGAATGAAGGAACACCAATTATGAAAAACTTAGCAAAAGGTTGAAAGAACATAGTAATGGCTTTTGTTGAAATGTAAATGGGGGGTGAACAAAGGTTAAACGGTTTAAAAAGGCTTCGGGAAATGGAAACACAAGCGGCGCATTTAAAACCCTAGAAGCTAGGGCCCCTCGAGAAGGGGCGCCATTTAATTCATACCATTTGTGCAGATGATGACACGTGTTTGCTTGATTTTTTAACCGCAAGAAACTCAACACGTGGTTAAAGAAGGGAAGGTAAATCGTTTTTCGCTTCAAATATTCCCTCTTGAAATTCAAAAATTCTGAAATTCAAAATTTTGAGGGCCAACTCACCTTGTTTTACCAAAGACAAGGCCGAATTTATAAAAGTTGACCCATTCTCAAAAACAGGAAATTTCCATAGTCTGTCAGACTAGGAAATTGGGGGGTAACTATTAGATCATGGATCAGCCATACTAAGCCCAACAAAACAATCATTTGGCCCACAATACATGCTTGGTTATTTACACCTACTTACCGAACTTAAGTCTGGTAATTTTATACCTACCTAAGTTCGGTATGTAATACTCGGTTCAAAAACACGGTAAAACGAGTCTAGTGATGTACAAATTTAATTGCACTCGCAAGCGCACGAGTCGTCTGCAGTAAAGTGTGTGTGCAAGTGCGAGGTCGAATCCACAGGGAGTCGTATCGTAAAAACTAATTCTTATCTAAACTAATCCTATTTTATCCTAGTTCTGATTTTTGTAGTTGTGTCATGCAAAATCATAAACTAAACTAAACAATTTGAGAATAAGCAATGTCAAATTACTAAGGTTTCCAAATCCCCCTCGCCAAATCAAACAACATGTCTTGCATTTTATGCATACAATATTCAATCCAAATATATTGTTCAAAAGTTGTAAACATGCAAATGAAATCATTCGATGAATCCATCCGTTAAAAGAATCACAATGAATATTTAATTGAGATCAAATCATCCACTGTATCCGTAAATCACAATGGATATTAGTCTCAATCCAATCATTCGATGTACCCCCAGACGAAACACAATGAATATTAAATTAAGCATGAGCAGATTACCAACATTTAATCAATTAAACTTAATTAAACTGTTGAATTGGCTTTTGAACAACACTATTATACCAACATTTAATCAATTAAACTCAATCAAACTGTTGAATTGGCTTTTGAACAATACTTTTATAAAATAATATCATTGTATGTACAAAACGACAAGACATGTATGTTTATCAATGACGAGGCTTCATCTTCAACCTTAGTTGAAGGTTTTAGCCTCTCATGATAACAAAAACAACAAACGATTGAATTGACATCATGAGAAAAATAAAACTTACAATGGAAAACGAAGCACAAGCTTCCAAACGACAATACGTTGTATTTTAGCTTAAAACGGCGCCTCACAAAGTGTGTTTACAAGAGAAAAACGTTGTATATAAATAATAAAAACTAGGGTTCAGCGCTGCCAGGTCAGCGTGAGTGCGCTTGATCGCACTCGAAGTGCACTCGATCGCACTCGGCTCTTCAGGGCTCCTGCAGCGCAGCACTTAAGCGATGCATGCTAGGGTTGATGTGGTTATCCACTCGAGCATGCCGTGCATGGGATCGAGCGCAGGTGCGCTTTTCGCTCTTCTGCGCTTGATCGCACTTCTAGGGAACTTCAACTCCTTTGCTTATTTCCACCCTTAAACCGCAGTTTTCTCTTAATGACCTGCAACACATCAAAATACCAAAACTAACAAAAACATCAGAAATTAACACAGCTAAGAGCTTAACAAACATAAGTTAAAGGGGCCCAAAATATACAATATTTAGCACTCATCATCTAGTATATGGCCCCAAAGATTATACTCAGGAGGCTTTATTTGCTTACGTGGCATTCTCCTATTATTCATTAACACAATATATGACACGTGGATCCATGGGAGGACCACTATGCCAGATAAGCAGCTACTATTTGATGCCTATAAAAGGAGGTTTCATTTTAGTTTTTGGTGACTTCTTCTTTCCTTAGTCGAATATTCTCAACTCTCTTCATCTCATTTACAATACTCAAATTTTATATTTTCTCCTAAACACAGTGACTAATTTTGGCATCGGAGCTATTCCCCGCCGATTAACACCGATAGCTTTGATCATTTTCTTATTATTTTGTAGTTAGGTGATTCTTCGGACATCATAACATTCACAGGGTTCGTACTACGTCATCAGTCGGAAAACTGTGTTTAAACAAGCTCCATTCTTTAATTTCTTAACGGTTCTCACTTAGCTTACCATTTATAACACTTCCATATACAAGAGTTTGACCCCATAATTTAGAAAGTTGGTTTACTTAAATGTTAAGTTTATTACAATAGGCCTTAGAGTGCGTTTGTTATTGCGATTTTATAGATAAAAAAGTACAATTTTAAACCAAATTACAAAAAATAGATTGAAATTGCAATTTCAAATCCTAGGTAAATAAGTGTTTTTTTTTTCTTTTTTTTTTTAATACCATTTTAAAGGTTAAACGACCATTTTGCCCACATTTTTAAATTGCAAACTCAAACAAACCCTTATTGTACAGATTGAAAAGTATAATTTACTAATATTCATTTATGTTAAAGTATTGATTAAATAATTAAATTTACCTAATCCTATAAGTTTAAGTTTTTGGGATAAGTGTTGATTTAACATGGTATTAAAATCAAAAGTCATGAGTTCAAACCTTAATTCCGTCATTCATCCCCATTTAATTAATATATTACACGTGTTGGATATCACCTATTAAAAGGAAGCTTGAGCACACACGTGAGGAGTGTATTAAAGTATTGATTAAATGATTAAAATTACATCTTCCTATAATTTGAATTAGTAAGCAATATGGCCACCTAGAGTAGATGCATGGTGTTTGGTATGCATATTCTTTTAACATAAGACGCATTTTCTCCTTTGTATAGTTTTTCTCTTCTTGTTAAATTATCAAGTATCTCAAAAGCTTAAGTTTATAGAAATAGGTAAATTTAATCACTTAAGTTAACACTTCCCCTCACGTGTGGGCTCAAACTCTGTTTTAATAGGTGAGACCCAACACGTGCAATATTTAATTTAAATGGGGTGAATTGACGGAGTCAAGGTTCGATCCCAGGATATTTGGTTCTGATACCATGTTAAATGATCAGTTATCCCAAAAGCTTAATTTAACAATGCATGATTTGGGCCTTGATTCAAGGGATGTGCTCCCTCTTCTCAAGTCTATATAATAAACTATTTGTAAGTAGCATATATATTGTGAAATAAGAGAATTTCTTTCTTCTTTTAAAATTGGGATAAATGAAAAATTAGTCCCTGTGGCTGGCTTAAATTTCAAATCGCTCCATGTGATATCAAAATGAACTCAAAGCTCCTTAGGGTATGCCAAAAAAACAATTTAGTCCCTGGAGTCAAATTCCGTTAAAATATTTGACAAATTCCATTAAATGCCACATCAGTGCCAATAAAATAATGACATATGTCACTTTTAATAAAAAAAAAATATATATATATATAAAACTAAAAAAAAAAAAAAAAACTAAAAAATTAGTTTTTTTTATTAACAAAAAAAAAAAAGAAAAAAGAAAAAAAAAAAGAAAGGAAAGTGGTGGCTGCCGATTGGGTGACCACCCCTTTTGGGGCAGCCACCCCCAGAGGTTGCAACCTAAACTTGACGTCAACCTCACCAACCTGGCATCCTCCCTTGCCAATGAGAGAAGGGGATTATGACTACTTACATTTTATGGTTCTAGATCAAAACTGCAATCCTAGTCGTTGGATTCTCAATGTCATTCTACCAGTTGCACTGGATCTTCTTTTGTTGTCTGTTGGGTTCTTAAACAGGTTCAAAGTCTGCCTTTCCTCCATATCCAAATCGAAAACACTAAAAGAAAGAAGAAAAAACTTTATTTTATATCCTTAAAATACCACTCTTCAGTACTTTGTTCGCTTGTTTGAATCCAAACTTGTTCATTGACGTGGGTGATTCTGAGCTCAGAAGCTATGGGGTTGTCGTTCAAAGATGCGCTCAAGACGCTGTGCTCTGGAAGTGGCCGAGGGTGGCACACAAGCCACCCCTGCTACATTTGTGGCCAAACCCCTCAAAGGGTGGCTGTCCAAACGGCAGCCACAACTTTTCTTGTATTTTTTTAACCAAAAAATAATAATTGTTTTTGTTTTAGTTTTATATATTTTATATTTTTAATATATTTATATTTTTTTATTAAGAGTGACACGTGTCATTATTTTATTGGCCCTTGATGTAGCACTTAACCGAATCCGTCAAATATTTTAACGGAATTTGACCCTAGGGAGTAAATTGCTTTTTTGACATACCTCGGGACAATTGAATTCATTTTGATACCACATGGAGTGATTTGTAATTGAAGTCAACCACGTGGACTAATTTTGCATTTATCCCTTTAAAATTCTTTCACTTCTTGATAAGACATATCTAAATGCCTTGTTGGGATTTACAATATCACAAACTGCATTTACATATACTTTTATTATTATTATTATTATTATTCTGAACATATTTTTATTTTTTCACCTTCAGGCAAAAGGCCAACTCCCATAAGAAAGCTGAAGCAAATGCTCATCACTAAAGGGAGTGGGCTGTTTTTTATTGTTTGGAATTGAGGTTTCTATAATGTTTAAACAGATTATATTTTACAAAAATTCAGAAAATACTTATGGGTGAGCTTTTTTGGGTACCTTTATTTTATTTGCATGGATAATATCTGGATGAAAGAATTAGATTGGGCTTGTCTAATAGACCGAATTGAGCACATGTCATTGCTTAATTAGCCACACTAATATGAAACATCTTGAACAAGACACTCTCATAGTTGATACTATAACATGCATTTGCCTAGCATAATTATTGGAGAAACTTTAGAAAACTCCGCCTAAACTTCCAGTCATTTTGAAACTACTCCTCCCGAAGTAAAAAAACTCTCAATTTAGGATATCGAACTTTCAATTTTTTGCAATTTTCTGTTTGGATTTTTCGTTAAATATTTTCAAAATTCTCAAAATCCACCCCCCCCCCCCCCCCCTTTTTAAAAAAAAATAAAATAAAATAAAAAATTGCAAAGATTAGGTGTTGGTCAAGATTTAACGAAATTTACAAAAACACCTACACTTAACTCCTTGCAAGTTTTTATGTCATTTTATTTATTAAAAATGGGATATTTTGGGAATTTTGAAAATATCTAATGGAAAATCCTAATAGATGGGAGACATTGCAAAAAATTGAAAGTTCGATGCCCTAAATTGAGAGTTTTTTTTAACTTCGGGGGAGTAATTTCAAAACGCATAAAAGTTAAGGGGGATTTTGTGAAGTTTTTCCAAAATTTGCACTAGATCAGGATGCAAATAATTGGAGCAATTTTATAAGTCACTCTTGTGTCACTCCATGAATGAAGTGGCTTTTAAAATTACGATTTGATCAAAATTCAATATTGATCCATTCACAAGCCCAATGGTAATTTTAAAAGTCACATCATTTTTAGAGTAACATAAGAAAAAATGATTTCTACCATTACTCAAATAATCGACCTACTAAAATCTATCGACTCCATTTTTTATTTATGTTTTGTTTATTGAATTGCTGGTTGTGTTTTCTGTTTGGTAATTAAATAAAGTCTATTAATAGCAACAACAATAACATGATTAGCGACGTTTAAAAACAACGTTTTTTTTCACGACCTTTATTCAAAAATAAATAGAAGACAATGTTAGTCAGGGGTCAAAGTCAGTCAATGTGAAGCAGTGAATGTGAAGCTCAGCAAGATTTGGACTTGAACTGTTCATGTAGCTCAAATTTTGTAGTTGGTCTGAAAATTTTTTATAGTGCTAAATTGCCAAGTTTGAAATGTTTTTATAAGATTAGGATCTTCTATTGAAACAATAAAAAAGCCATGCCCTCCATGTGGGGCATTATATAATATGCTAATATTGAGTGAAAAAAGTGACTGGGAAACCAATTTTACGATGTTTGAAAACTGGGCAAATTTAACTTGAATTTAAGGTTTTGAGACAACTCCATAATCTAGTTAAGAAATGTTGTATCCTGTATATCAAGTTGAAAGAGCACAAACTTGAAATGCATCAAGTTCGTTCCTTACACTAGATCAATTTCCCAAATGCTTTTCCTTACTCATTCAAAGCACAAACACATTACCAAGAAGCATCCAACAAGATACATAAAGAAAAAAAGGATCCATTATACAATATTCACAAACTAGGATATCTACTCAAAAGGGACATGAAAGTTTATAAAGCAAAACCAGCCGCAACCTTCCAAAGAGTTGCCAACAAGCGGCACCCCTCATGTATTTGGATTAGATTGTGAAAATATCGTTTAATTCCATTTATGTGTCAGTCAAGGGTTTCTCACCATGGTTCTGTTTTCTTCCCCATCAAGAACAAAAGAAAAAGAAAAAATTCTTACTGGGAAAGTAAAAAATTTAAGACAAATTGTAACTGTTAAGTAGCTATCGAATCTGATACCTTCCACATCCATATTATTACAATTCCAATAGTTGCTGACATTGCATGCCTAAGTGTAGGAGGCTTTGTGTTCAAACCTACAAGTACGTGCATGCTATCCAATTGATTTCACAATCTGGAAAAGAACATGCGCATCACTTAGTAGCCCTTGTTTCCACGAATCCTAGCTCTCATGTCAACCTGGTAAAAACAAAAAAGATATAGCACATTAATGAACGTGCATGATTGATTTCATAATTAGAATAAAAAGAGTTATTATCTAATGAAATGAACAATATACTTGAACATCATTTCTACAACCATAACATAATTTATACTGTTCAAGAGAATTCGACTACAGATTTATTTATTCTCTCCACTTGACACCAGCTCATAGATATCATAATAATGATAATGCTCACAAAGATCTTTTTTCCCATCTTATTAGAATGACAAGTAGTGGTTACAGTGTGCACAAACACAAAACACACCCAGAATGAATAAGAGTGATCCAAAAGACCTAGTTGACGCAATGAACGAAGATGACATTTCCTGATATGAAGGGCAAATTGTTTGTTTACTCATTTTAAAGATATACCATGAAAAATAAAAATGACACATGGGGGCCTGGGGCTGTTCAGTGAAACTTCACTTACACACAAACAAAAACTTCCCCAGTTTAATGACTCAATGCAATAGGTGCTGCTAATGCAATTTTATAAAAGTATCCAAATCCTTAAATTAGAGGATTTTGGGCTTGAACTTAGTTGACACCTTGAAGTACTTGATCCTTAACTAATCCCAATATTGTCCAAGTACTTGAGGCTCCAAAATCTCTCTCCACCACTTGAACATACTCCAACAAGAGCAAACATGTATGGTACATTGGTCGGCATCATCCTCAAAATTTGTACTCCCACCTTCCCATTTGCTGGTCTTTGTTTCCTTTTTAAGGATATCCTATCCCGTGGTGGTCTTATCGATAAAATCATATATATATTTTTTTTATAAGTAATCGAAATATTACTAAAAATGTGCCAAAAGTGCAACTCAAGTACACAAGAAGAACACTAAAAATACATTTAATCAGAACAAAATAGAAAATTTTAAAATATATATAGGGGATGATTTCTAGTAGAGTAAAAAGCAGAAGAAACTTGGGAATCGGTAGAAATTCCTTTGAGTTTCAAATCAGGGTTAACAACGGGACAAAGAGGAGGAGAGGCGTTAAGTGACTCGTCCACATCTTTATGACGACGTCGAAATCCTTCTGAGGTCGTTGAACCCGCAAAAGAATTCCTTCGTTCATTAAAATCAGGGTTAACAACGGGACAAAGAGGAGGAGAGGCGTTAAGTGACTCGTCCACATCTTTATCACGACGTCGAAATCCTTCTGAGGTCGTTGAACCCGCAAAAGAATTCCTTCGTTCATTAACCAACAGAGGCCTTTCGAACAGAGGACGTTCGATCCTGCTGGAAAGTCCTAAATCAGAAAAATTGATTTTGACAGATCCATCCATGTATTGTTGGATGTAATCAAGATTAGAGGCATCGTTAACTACTCGAGAAGGTTTTGTAACACCTTCCAAAAGCCACTCGTTGGGGAGGTCAATCTCATCCCAGCGAATCATTTTTGGAGTTTTGATTTTTGCATTCTGAGTAGAACTTTGAATTAACAAAGTTGATTCACCTGGATTCTTGATCACAGCTTGTGGATCTAGATTTGTCTTCATCAATTTATAATAAACACGATAGATTATAGCAAGGGGTCTGCTACCTTCTTCCATGTTATAACCAGAAGACAAAATATTAAGCGTCAGAGCTTTCAAAATATGCAAATCAGACAAAGCAAGAGAAATGTTGGGAAAGACATCAAAATGGATAGGACCAACAAACAAGGAAGATTGAATCATTCCAAGAATACTGGTCTTAAAATCAAGAAATCTTGCGTCACGCAAGCAAAGCAAGACAGAAGCATTAATACCAAGTCGAGTCAATGGCTTGACAGCAACTTAAACACAACCAACGTGCAAAAACTTATAACCTTTAGCAAGAGAATCGTTAATGAACCTCTTGTTAAACAGGGTTATAGTTTGATCTTTGCCGGTAATAGCAAAGGTTTGTTCGACAGTTTTGACAGAAAATTGAGATTTAAAAGAAGATTTAAGCCAAGAAGTAGTGTAAACATCCTTAGCGTCCAGCTTAGGGATGTTCCATTTATCAAAACATAAATTATTATCAGATTCAACAGAAAAATTTTCAAAGTTAACCACGTCAGGTGGCAAACTGGAATTAGAGCTGACAGAAGAATTAGATGTCCACATTTTGACACACAAACTAAACTCAAAATCACTCACTGGGCACAGTCTTAAAGGATCTCATCCTAGGTACTCACACACTGGGTAAACTTCCGAAGGATCTCCTTCCTAGACGCTAGGTTTATCCACACATACCCTTGGCCACGAAACAGCGCTACACATACCCTTGGCTATTCTCTACAGTCTCTTCTTCACGCCCTAGACGCCAAACCCAGGCTTAAGCGGGACTTACAGGTACCTCGACAACTGTAGTAATGAGGTGGTAGGCAAACTGTACTAACGGGGTGGTGGATTACCAACCAACAGCTAGGATCTCGACACAGAGAAAGGTTAACAGGGGGTAAGCAAAGAGGAGAAGAGCAAGACAATACTCAGGGGGTTCAAAGGAGAACAGGGTGTGCATCAAGCAGCAAAGAGATCGCAACTCTTAGGGCTCTGAGTTAACGCCATGCATATAGATGGAAGTGCAGTATGCATATAGATGCAGGGGATAGGGGAGAGTGATGTACATGCATATAAGATAATTAAAATCAAAGCAGTAAAACCGTCCAAGAAGGTGGTATGACAGTTGATAATCAAAGATATAAAAGACAGGAGATAAGATAAACAAATCTGGATAAAAAACTCGTTAAAGAGTTTAAAATTGTTACAGATTAAAAATAGGCTTACAAAAGAAAGCGTTAGTGCTTACTGAAGTAAGGGAGTAAAGATAGGGAATAGCAAGAGGATTTCAAGCTCTGAGGAAAACTCTGAGAAAGCTCTTTGAAAAACCCTGCCTTACAAAGGGGGAGGGGAGCCCGTTATATAGGCTGATTACAAAGCATAAAACAAAATACAATTAATTACAAAACAGTAAAAGCTGGCGCCGCGTCAGAACGGTCACATGTGAACAGTAGAGGCACGTTTGATGCCAATCTTGAACAGTGAAAGTCGCCAATCTGGAACAGTAGTTGTCGGCACTGTAGTGTCGGCAGACAAAACATGAACAGTGAAGTGAACAGTGCTTCTGAACAGTAATTCTTCGCAGTGTCGTCCGGACAATGAACAGTAAAAGTGAACAGAGATTTTGCACGGTAACTTCAAAACAATCTGAACAGTGACCCGTTAGAAGATCACCAATTTTCTTTACTGTCGTTAGGGACAGTGAACTGAGAACAAACCGTTAGTGGAATGGTTCCAGTTCTTTTTCTTGGGATCATTGTGGTCGTTAGGGACCAATCAAAATACCCGTTATGGGGCTTTTCACATATCTTCAATCCCTGGGTAAGGATAGTATTCTTGAGTATCCTCATAGTAGGGATTCTGGAGGGGATTTAGGAGAGAACTCTGGACTGGCTTCTGGGATGTTGCTGACTTTTCGTCTTCTTCGTCAGAATCAGCATCAAGAGCAGCAAGAAGGGCTTTAATCTTCTCTTTTTTGGAGGAAGATTTCTTCTTGGAAGAACTGGAAGCAGAGGAAGGGGAAGAAACATGAGAGGTTTCTTTTTCTTCTTTTGGAGAAGAAAATATGCTGGGGGTAACAAGGAGAGGGGGTTTTGCCATTAGTGGCGAGACAGGGGCCTTGAGGGCCTGAGACATGCTTTTGACAGCGAGGACAATGTCATCAGTAAGTGAGCATTTATCCCACCATTTGATAAACCATTGTCGTTGAACCTTATCATCTGAAAGGTGATATTTCCATTTCAGAATCCAAGGGATCTTGTATTTATTGACAAAATAAAGAATAGTTGGAAACTTAGCACCATAAGAATCAACTTTGTAGCTATTCTTAAATAGTTGGAAAGCTTCAACTAACTGGAGGGGGAGGATATCAGGGATCAAACCAAATTGGTTCCACCATCTGGCAAACCAAAGGGGAAAGATACCGGTAAAATTCTTATCAAAATTAACAAACCAAGAATGGTCAAAGACAGAGGTTTGATAGAGTAAGAATTTAAACCAAGCATCGACATAGTCATAATTGGTACAAGGAATTGAAAATCCGTTAAGGGATCTCGTGACAGAGGGATGGTTGCCCCATTCCTTTTCAGATATAATCCGTTTGAAATAGACACTATGATAAATTATCTTATTTGGATTAATCTTATCAGGAATAGACTTGAAAGAAACAGAATCAGTCTGTTTTAAGACAGCTGAATAGAACGCCAAATTTTTCTGTGGATGTTCAGGAATCCAATGAAAATTTGGAGGGAAATAGGAGACGGCAATATCTCCGGGGGATTTAGAAGAAGCAGAACGATGGAGTTCGACAAAGAACAAGTTCTGGTAGTAAGGGAGAATCATGTAATCAGATTTAAAGACAGACGTTTTATCATGTCTTATGAAGGGATATCTGGGTTTATCAGAAAAGGGATCATAGGAGGAAGCAAGCGTACTTGAGTACGTCATTTGGGAATCATAAGAAGGAGCAAAAGGGGCAAATCTATTGTTTATGGCAACATATTAAATTGGCAGGGAAGAAGTAAGGGGGGAAGATTCTGACTTTATAGTCAGGGCTTTTGAAACAGTTTTCTCTTTATCTTTTTTGCTGGCCATGGTGGCACTGCAAAAATTCAAAAGGAAAATAATTAAGATAAAAAAGGTAAAAACCTTTATAAAATATATGCAAAATAACGTTAAAATTATTTTTGCAAAAGCAGATATAATAATATGCGCCATGAGCTGGGGATAGGTATGAACAAAGAATTCTGGGTAAACACAACCGTTAGGGGGGTGTTTAGACATGACAAGACTCTGATGGTAATAGGGTCCTCATCCGTTTCTAGACCTAAGGACTGCCTAAACTTAATAACCAACCTATTAACATCAATTTCAAATTTTGACGCAAAAGGAATTTGAATATTAACATCAAATTTAACAGTTGAAACACCAATTTCGTGAACAGAAAATGGGTAAAGTAAAGCAAGAAAAGGCATACCAAAAATTACCCTTTCGCCCATATTTTTGACAAGCACAGTAGGAATATGAAAATGAATATTACCAAAACAGACATATGCATTTTTCAATTCAAAATCAATGTGCAATTTGCTTCCACTGGCTGAGTGCAACCGTTGTGTGGATTTTTCAAAATATTTGCTGGGAATGAAACCTTCTTGAATGCAATTCAAATCAGAACCAGAATCAATCAAAGCAAAAACATCAAAAGAATAATCAGGAGAAATGGTAATTCTGACATTTGAATACCATCTCGGACGGACAAATTTGCTGATCATACTGACAATCTTAATATCATTGGACAAAGATTCATGGCTGGATTTAGCCTCATCATCATGCTCAGAAGTAGTTTCGTTATCAGAAATACTTCCAGGAAAAATTTGTTTAAGATTTAAAAGCAAAAGCTTTTGTTGTAAATCTTAAGTTTCATGATTGACATTTTGCAAAGCAATTTGCAAGTTGACAATATCTTTCTTGATGTTACTAATCTCATACTGCAAATCTGAGATAGTAACTACCTTGGATTTTTGATTCGAAAATCGTTTTAAGGTATCTTCAAGAGATATAGTGCCGACAGGTTTTTCAACAGCATCTTTTGTCATGAGTTTCTTAAGTTTTTTAAGATACTTTTCTTTCAAATCAGGGTTTTCAATTTTTGAAATCAAGGTAAGAAGCAAATCTTCTTGTTCTTCTGATTTCGTTAAAACAGAGCAGGTTTTTGAATTGCAGCAGGCATCAGTGCAACCAATTTGAAAACAACTTTCAGAAATTTCTGAAGCAGATCGATATTCAGAATCAGAGGATTCTAGAGGATCATTATCAGAAGAATAGTCTGAAAAAGCATTGTTTTGAAAAATTCTGAAGATTTTTTGCTTTTCATCGTCATTGATGTTTAAAGCATTAATTTCTTTTTTAATCTTTTTGGGAGGTTTTGGGCACTTGTCAGCATAGTGTCCTTCTTCTCCGCAATTGAAACATTTATTTTTTGAAAAATATTTCTCAAATTTAGATTCTTTACTCCATTTAGGAGGTGGTTTAGAAAATTTAGGTTTATTAAATTTTCTTGTCTTGTTACTATTGTAATATGGAGAGGGTGATTTCATGAGAGCTTTAGATTTCTTCGTATGCTTTTTGGAGGGAGCCATAGGAGGTAATCCAAACTGTTCACAGAAATTTCCCATTTCATACTTAGCTTTCTTGGCGTTCTTAAGCTGTTGTCTGATCATTTTTTGATCAATGCACATCTTAATGCCAAGTTTTTTGACAGTTGAAAACAAATCACCATAAGTTAAATTTTCAAAATCGATGAGATCAGTGTCAGTACTGATCAATTCAACTTTGACTTTGTGAGCAAATAATGAAGGCAATCCATCAATGAACTTTTCTTTCCAATAAGGTTTTTGACTATTAGGTCTAACCATGACACGAGAAAGAAAAACATCTTGATACCATCTATAGTCAGACATAGTAGAGCATTGAAGATTGTTCAAGTAATCAGAAATTCGGGAGGTGATATTGGAAGAAGTTCCGACAAAATGTTTGATAATTGTATAAATCAAAGAGTTAACGCCATCAGGTTCACCCATTCCGATTTTCTCATCGAAAATAGGTAATCCTTCTTCATCACTCTTTACTGCTTTCCTGATCTGATCTCTTCGATCTTCAGTGAGATAATTATCCCACCAATTTCTTAGAGTACCAGAAAATCCAGTAGCAAGTAAATCCACAATATCAGCTTGGCTTTTATTGTGATTCGTGAGATAGGCATTAGCAACCATGGACATATGATTCATCTTATTGAGCAGTTCTTGCTCAGACAAACCGTCAATATTCCATTCATACAATTTATCAGCAGACACAGAGAATTGGGATTGGAGAAACCTTTCCTCGAATTGTAAATCAGGAGGAGTAGGTTTGGAATAAAAATTCTTTGTAAGATTGAAGGGTTTAGATTCGTCATAGATCCTTTGGAGTTTTGGCTCCATTTCAATCTTTCCAAAGTTTTGTTCAAGAATTCTGATGTTAGAATCAGTGGATTCTTGAGAAGAAGTTTCAGAATCAGAAGAAGAAACTTTTTTGATAACAAAATTCTGCCCAGAAGAACTGGCATGAGCAGTAGCTAATTCAGAAAGCAATTTGTTGACTTTCTCAAGGTTCATTTGAGAAATCATTTTCAAACTAGAAGGTTTTGACAAATCAGGGAGAGAAATCAGGGGTTTTTCAATCTTTGGAGGAGTAGAGGAAACTTTTGAATTAGAAGAGAGAGAGGGAAGCTTCTCTTCGATACGATCCAATTGTTGTCCTAAAATATGCAAAGATTGGGCACAAAAATTGTTTTGTTCGATAATTCTCCTATCGTTATTAATAGGATCCTTATCATGAGTTTTAAAAGGGGAACATTTGACAATCATTTTGTTGACGTCAAGAAAAGTATTTTCAAGAGGTGGATGAGAAGACTTGACAGTAGTCTTAGCTTCTTTGACAAAATTCTTTTTGACAACATTCAAAACATTATCGACAGGGAAATGTTTTTGAAGATAATCAAAAAACAAAATATGTTTTTGGGACTCAATCATCATCTCAGTCCATTTGACCTTGATGAGATCTTGTTCCTTGGAAGAATATTTGGCACGGAAAGCATGCCGAAGAGTACGATTTTCTTTTTACAAAAAATCTTTTGACAAAGCAGGCCAATCAATGACAGAAAAGAAATCTTTGATTGGGGAGGTAGAGGTGATGACATTACACTGATGATGAGCAGAGGGAAGAGGAGCATCAAAATCAGAAGCAGAGGGAGAAGTAGATCTACCTTCGTCATCCGTTAGGGGATGATTTCTAGTAGAGTAAAAAGCAGAAGAAACTTGGGAATCGGTAGAAATTCCTCTGAGTTTCAAATCAGGGTTAACAACGGGACAAAGAGGAGGAGAGGCGTTAAGTGACTCGTCCACATCTTTATCACGACGTCGAAATCCTTCTAAGGTCGTTGAACCCGCAAAAGAATTCCTTCGTTCGTTAACCAACAGAGGCCTTTCGAACAGAGGACGTTCGATCCTGCTAGAAAGTCCTAAATCAGAAAAATTGATTTTGACAGATCCATCTATGTATTGTTGGATGTAATCAAGATTAGAGGCATCGTTAACTACTCGAGAAGGTTTTGACACTAAGGATGTTTACACTCCTTCGTGGTTCAAATCTTCTTATATATATATATATATTGAAGAAAATTAGGTAAATGATCCATATATCAGCTGTCTAGTGGTAAATAGTATTTGAAGAAGAAATACTTTAGCTTTAATACCTTCCTCTCGCAGTCTTCAATCCTTTATCATTTCGTCTCCTCTAAAGACACAACATTAGGCAAGATAAAACAATCTTCCACGTTGCTGCAATCTGAAGACTACCACACATCCCTCTCCAACAAGTGAAAAGGTCTATCACTTGTCTTGACAAAACCCAAGCTAATCCAACGCGGCTAAAGAAAGCATTCCATAAGGCCATATCAATCAATAGAAGATGATCCACAAACTCCCTACTCTTCATACACATACAACACCAATCAATTACTAAGACATGCCCCTTCCTTAGGTTATTCTTGGTGAGGATCTTCCCTAGGGCGGTTGAGCAAGCAAAAAAAGTCACTCTCATGGGGACCTTATTCTGCCAAATACTCTTATAAGGGAAATGAGTATTATCATGGGGAACAATTACATTGTAAAAAAATCTAACGTTGAACAACCCTCTCTTGGAAGGGGCCCAGTGAAGATTTTCTTCACCTCTTTATCTCAATGTGAAGGATTACAACAAATTGAAAAACGAAACAAAGATACCCACCTTCTAATAAAACTTTAGAAAAATTAAATCTTCCTCAATGGTTTAAGATAGCAATTAACTCTTTTATAAACTGGTGTGATTTCACATGAGTTCAAAATCCTCAATCATATAACAAATCAACCGCAATGCCAAATAGTTAAAATTGAGTGAAAACATGGAGAAAATTTATCATTTTCCGAAGTGTTCTATTGAAAATCAAAGAGACAAGTCTTTGAAAAGTTAATTTCCTCAATTACGTGGGATAGTTCTTTGAAAAGTTAATTTCCTAAGTGTTCTACTGAAAATCAAAGAGACAAGTCTTTGAAAAGTTAATTTCCTCAGTTACGTGGGATAGTTCTTAATAAATCATTGATTCATTCTAAACCTTTAAAACTCTAGGAAAACCTTCATACTTCAGATGAAAACTAAAATTTTATGCAAATCCAAAAAAACTTTTTTCTTTCTTTTTCGTTCTTAGTAAGTTACACACTTGCCTGGGGTCTTCAACCACCAACCACACTCTCCACCTCACTCTTGAGGGGGAAAAGGTGCCATCTGATTTAGACCTCATTGTAAAGAATCTAGTTTTGAGTATGTACCATCTAAAGTCTAATTATCATAAAATAGTCATTTTCAACTATAGCTAGAATTTTTTTTCAACCTTGTCACATAATGAATCTCATCCCATACAACTTGCCATCTTTCACCATCGTGTTGACATCACTTGATTTTCCCGAGAACCCAATGCACATCTATATATAAGTCACCCAAAGCAGGAGCAATGGGGTTTTAAAATTAAAAACTAAGATTTTATGCAAATGTAAAAACTTTTTTCTTTCTTTTTCGTTGTTAGTAAGTTACACTCTTGCCTGGGGTCTTCAACCACCAATCACACTCTGCACCTCACTCATAAGGGGAAGAAGGTGCCATTTGATATAGACCTCATTGTAAGAATCTAGTTTTGACCATGTACCATCTAAAGTCTAATTATCATAAAATAGTCATTTTCAACTACTACTAATTTTTTTTTTCAACCTTGTCACATAGCGAATCTCATCCCATACAACTTGCCATCTTTTACCATCGTGTTGACATCACTTGATTTTTCTGATAACCCAATGCCCATCCATATATAAGTCACGCAAAGCAGGAGCAATGGGGTTTCAAAATTAAATGACCAAAGGTGTCACCAAAGTCTGTGTATGTCTGTTTTCGTGTGCGTACTTATAAATATTGTTCTGTTATCTTCCTTAATATGTGATTAGAGATACTTATAATTACAGGGACAAATATGAAAATTTAGAAAGAGTAGCAGAAAAGGGTTCCATAAAGAAAGAAATGGGTAGCTCCATTCTAGAAATTTCAAAGCACATCTTTTCAGCTGTAAACATGAGAGAAGAAGAGGGTTTTGATGAGGCTCTAGTTGTGACTACATTTTATGGAATCTACATCAAATCCGCTGCCACTGTGCTGTTTCTCTTTGCAGGCAACTGTTTTAGAGAATTGAAACTAAATCTTGAGAGCTACCTATGACTAATTTCTAAAAAAACTGTAACTAAACCTGGGCATCACGATCCTAGATGACTATCAAGAGGGTAAAATTTTCCATCTATGCAAGATTTAAGACTGACAAGAGACAAACTAAGAATAATTCATGACTTGGGGATCTGCAATCTGCAATATTTGGAAATTCAAGTTCGTGAAATGACGCTGCATCCTTAGTTTGAGAGGCAGAATGACATCCCTTCAAAATAAATTGTGTGACTTAGATATGAACAGTGTTTCCACCCCAGAAAACAAAGATACCGATGCTGTACAAATTATGTCAAACCAAGTCAGGTCCCTTTACTTTAGGATAATATCCTACAGTTTCATTACATTTTTCCGTATCAGCAGCCACTTCATTGGCATTTGGCTTTTCATTTACTAATTAAAAGACAAGGGAAAGAAAACGTAGGCATGTGAAAAGAGATACAAGAGAAATAAAACAAAGTATGAAGAATGAAGAGAAGAAAACATGTTTGGCCTCTCTTGCAATTGAAATATGTTTCCCTAAGTCCCACACACTCACTTGATATTGATGGGCTCTTCATCCCAGCACATTCTCCATATGATCACTTCTCAACCTTTAGTCGATGCATTTGGCAACCAAGTTATAGATCAAGTCAAACAATTTATACAAGTATTTCTATGCATTCCACAACTACAAGCTCATATCATCATTGGAAGATCTCAAGCATGATAGATGCAGTAAGAGATTACGGACCTTAACACAATCAGATTCACTAAGCCACTTCACCAGTTCCATTGCTAGACCTTTGCAAGACTTAGACATTTTGCCCTCTTGTAGTCACCACTGTCCTCTCCTCCTGAAATAATTTTCAGCTCTTTACTTTTTATGGCTTGATCAAAAGACAAGCTAGTGGTTTAACTCAAGACAATCCTAATCAATCAGAGATCCAAAATTGGAAAAGGGGAAACATCCTTCAATCATTAGCACTCAAAATGTGGAATCAACATTTGGATTCCTTGTCTCTCCGGTGTGGGAAACCCGAATTCTTGGTGCATCCTAGATGAGGCTCTCTAGACTTTGTTTGGATCATTTCCCTACCTTTCTTTATTGTGGCGACACTCTAAGGAGGAGTAGGTCTTTTAAATTTGAAAACATGTTGCTAAAGTTGGAAGGTTTTGTGGATAAGGTGAAAAAGTGGTGGGTCTCTTATAATTTCCAAGGCTCTTTGAGCTTCATTTTAGCTAGCACGCTCAAGGCTTTGAAGATTGATTAAATGAGATGGAATGAGGAGATATTTGGCAGTGTAGAAAGGAAGAAGAAGATCCTTGTCGAAGAGATACATGTTTTTGATGTCCTTGAAAGAAAAAGGAAAGGGCCTTAGACGTTGAGAAGAAATTGACAAAGGCAAAAGTTGTTAGCGAGTTAGAAAGATCTATTCTCAAGGAGGAGGTGAGTTAGAGGCCGAAACCTAAGGGAGGGTGATAAGTGTAGTTAATTCTTTCACACAATGGCCAACTCCAACTGAAGGAAGAACTCCACTGACTCGTCATTGATTGGTAGTAGCATTTCTACCAACCCCACGAAGACAAGCAAGCACATTGTCTGGTTTTTTCGAAAGTTATACACCAAACAGTTTAGTTGGAGGTTGTCGATAGATGGCCTTTCCTTTGATTCAATTGAGGTAACCAAGGCTAGCTGGTTGGAGAGAGATTTTGAGGAAGAGAGATTACCGGAGGAATGGTTCCCATCACTCCTAGAGACTTCTCTCTCTTACCACATCCCCTCTCTCTCTCCCCCTTTCTCTAATCTCTCTCTCTTGAGCTTCCCATGCACCCACCGTTGCTCTAGGTGGTGCAGACAGTGGCCAGAGTCGCCAGCCACTCTCTCCTCCCTCTATCTTCTCCTACTCCCAAACTCCAACCTTTCTCTCTCTAAACCCATTCTCTCATGCTTCAAAATCCATTCTTAAATCAACACAATAACACCCATCACACAACCGAACGAGAGAAAACCAAATAAAAAAATAAAAAAAACAAGAAATTTCTTTACCTTCTTTCTCCTCTTCACCTCTTTATTCTCTTTCTCTCTCTCTTGATTGAATTGGCAGCACAAGGAAATTGGTTTTGCAAGAGAGACGGCACGAAACAGGTTAAAAATTAGCTGTAATTTATTTGTAGTTAAAATTTTCTTGGTTAAAATCTAAACTGTTGGATTTTTTGTTTTTTGTTTTTTTTTTTCTATTTCATCACAACTGTTGGTTGTTTTAACGGCATAGATGCTGTACGGATCCATCAAAGTCTTCACTGCAGAGCTTTTTTCTATTCTTTTTTATTTTTATTTTTTTATATATTATTATTATTAAAAAAAAAGACAGAGTTTTCTTCCAAATTGGATTGGATGAACTTTCTCTAACTCAATTTATAAAAATGACATGTGTCATTGAAACATGTGAGATGCACATGTTTTTTTAATAGCAGGGACATAGTTGGAATAAATAATATTAAAAACCCATGTACATCTCACATGTTATTAAAAAAAAACATATATCATTTTCATAGACTGAGTTAAAGAATGTTCCTCCAACCTAGTTCGGTGGAAAATCTTTCCTTAAAAAAATATGTCTATCGCTTTTAGATTTTCTTGCGATCTATCACACGGTTTCGCATGCGTGGACAAACAACAAAAGCTTTTTGTTAATGACCGTAAAAGCCCAGTCCAAAGACAACTATTACCCAAACTAAATGGCAGCCTATATGGGCTGCGTTTGCTTTGAGAGAAACCCACTTTTCACTGGTTGGCGCTCATCCCTTCCTTGCCGCTTAAAGACGCAAACTTGAAGTTCGCAAGCAATACAAAGGCAAAGGCATGTCTCTCTTATTTTCTGTTATCTGAAAACAATAATAAACTAATTATCAAGAATAGCATTAAAACATAAAGTGGGAGACACCTCCAATACTATTATCTAATAACTTACGCACATAAGTTTGTATCAAGAAAAAACATATTTAACCCATGTTATAATTAAGTCACAAAAAGACGAAAAAAACGAACAAGACAATACACCAACACGAGAAGAACGAACAAAGCAACACGCCAACACGAGAAGAATGAACAAGGCAACATGCCAACAAGAGAAGAACAACAGTACATGAACATTATAAAAGGCATACAATCTATGTTATATGCAAGTCATAAAGTCAAGACAACATAATCAAACAGAAGCACATATAAACCATATTATACGTACATCACACAAAAGTTCATGAACAGTATAGGAAGCATACAACCCATATTATATGCGAATCATAAGGTCAAGAAGAGGAACTCATAACCTTGTTTGTAAGATACAAAGATCAATACACCAAACAAGTTCAATAAAAAGTGATGAGTTCCAAATATTGTATATTTGGGCCCCTTAACTTATGTTTGTTAAGCTCTTAGTTGTGTTAATTTCTGATTTTTTGGTTAGTTTTGGTATTTTAGTGATTTGCAGGTTGTTAAGAGACCAATGCGGATTTAAGGTGATATTTGCACCTCATTCCATTAATTTTGGGGCATAAGACACTTCATGGAGCATTGGTAGCAAATTGGGATCGAGCGATGATTCGCACTCAACTAGTCCCACTAAAAATGTCATATCTTGGGTTGTATAGCTCGGATTGAGGTGGTCTTAGTGTCATTGGAAAGCTAACTCAAAGATCTACAAAGTCATGTTTCTCAAGAGTAGGCTAATTCCGACTGGAAGTGTGCTCGAGTGCACATTTAGTGCGATTGAGCGCACTAGCGCCCTGCGCAGCAACATACATGTTGCACGAGTGCGATCGAGCGCACTCAGCCGACCTGGCAGCACTAAAACCCTAAAATTAGCTTATAAATATCATTCTTTTCCATTGTAAACGTACGGAGATGCGCCGGGGGCGCCGTTCTTGGTCATTTTTCGTGTTTTCTGGGTTTTTGTAGCTTGGAACTCGAATTCTTTTGTAAGTTTTTAATTTTAATGAAGTAATTTAGTTTCTTTATGATTTCTTTTGTCATGAGAGGCTAAATCTTCAACTAAGGTTGAAGATGAAGCCTCACCATTGATTAGTTTTATATTTTTATGTTTTGTTCGCACAAATCCGTCGTTTAATGTAATGTATGTTCGTTTCAATTCAATTATGTGACAAAATTGTGTTTGATTGTGCCGAAGTTGGATATTCATTGTGTTTCATCCGACGGATACTGTGCATCTTTTGATTTACTTTGGATATCCATTGTCTTTTGTGTAAAGCATGGATACATTGGATCTTTTGAACTAAATTGGATATGCATTGTTATTTGTAAAATGGATGGATTCATTGAATTTTTCAATAGGAACAATAGAACATGCATAGGTTTCAATTGTTTGTCGGATGTATGAACAAACACATGGGAATGTATGCTTTAATTTGGTGAGGTGGATTCTGAAAACCTTCGTGCCCTTTTTATCTGTTAATTATTTCATTTTGTTTTAGTTTTTGTTTTCAATTTCAAATGCACAACAAACTTCGGAACTAGGTTAAAATAGGATTAGTTTAGATAAGAATTAGTTTTTATGACACGACTCCCTGTGGATTCGACCTTGCACTTGCACACACACTTTACTGCACATGACTCATGCGCTTGCGAGTACAATTAAATTTGTACATCAAATTTTGACGCTGTTGCTGGGGCGTTGCATGTTTTTGTGAAAATTGGTTTTTGTTTAATTTTATTTTATTTTTCTACTAGTTATTTTATTTTTACAATTTCTTTCTTTTTATTCTTTTATTTGTTTCTGTTTACAGTTACTCAAAGAAAAAAAAAAAAAAAAAAGAAGAGAAAAGTTGTTTGTTTTAGTTGTTTCTGTTGCAGTTCTTCCGAAGGAACTAGTCCTTGCCAAAGCGCTCGATCGCACATCACCTACGCTCGAACGCATTCGACCCTAACGCAGCAAGCACCCCTCGTGCTTGCGCTTGACGCTTTCGCAGGTGCGCGGGAGCGTACATCCCGCGCCCATCTACGATTGCACTTCACCTGCGCTCGAGCGCACCTTCGCAGACTGCACCAAAACGGGCCAGCACCTTGAATTTTGCCAAACTTATGTTTGGTCCGTTTTGTGAGTTTTTGTTTTGAGTTTTTATTTTTAATTTTTGGTATTTTTGTTTATTTTATTTTCAAAAAAAAAAAAAAAAAAAAACCCCAACAAAAAACAAAAAAAGTTTTGGTTAATGTTTCATGTGGAAGTGTGTTTTGTTTAAAGAGTGAGGATAAGTATGAATTTTCCTTTAGGTAATTTTAATGCTACCCCTAGTTGTAGGATACCCACTCCTACCAACTATCCTCACCATTTTCACCCACATAGACCATGTTCATACTGCTCTAACCCTTATCATAGTTCAGGTAATTGTCCATCCTGGGGACAATTTTCCAATTTTTCACTTGAGCAGATGAACACCCACTTCTCCAGTCTGGGGTCTTAATCAAATTTCAATTGCTACACCCCAGACTGGAGCAACCATTCTAATTTCTCGTGGCAAGCTCATGCCACGGGAAATTATGCTCCCCAATCTTATGAACTACACCATTCTGAATATCCGCAATTCATTAACCATTCTTCCATGCCTTCACCTTGCAATTACCCTCTTCAAGAGTCATTAGTGCAACATTTTCCAACTGCTCTTGTGGATGACTTAGAGGAGAGAGTAAACCAACTCATGGCAGCTACGCGTTCCCATACCCAACCTCCTCACACTCACGCACCTCATAAGTCATGCTCATATTGTTATCATCCTTCTCATCGGATAGATGATTGTCCATTCATTATCCATTACATGATTGATGAGGAAGATTCTAGCTAGTTTGCACATGAGCGTGTTCAAACCACCACCATACTTGTGAGTGAGGAAAAAGGTGAGGAGCCTGTTGATGAGCCAAGTCTGGAGGACCCATTGGGAAAGTGTTTTGCTTAATTTGGATGTGACCTAGACCTTGACAAGTTACTTGAGCAAGTTGATGCCTTATTGGACTCTACTCCTAAGATGTGAACTGAAAATGGGGAAACCACTAAGATATCATCTAAATCATCTTCATCAACAGCTAAGCCTTTCATTATGGATAACAATGAAGAGGAAGAGAAAGAGGAGCACTTGGAGCAAGTTGAGCACCAGGAGCAAATTGATGAGAAGCATCAAGCACCATTAAAGGATCCATTGCATGTTTCAGTTGGGCCTATTACTAGAGCAAGATCCAAGAAGGTCAAAGAAGCACTTAATGGGCTGATTCAAGAGATTTGTGCAAATTCTAAAATGGGGCATTCCAAGCTTGGCCCAAAGGGAGATGAATGCGTAATAAATTTGATCAAAGCTATTGATGGTGCTGATTGCGCATAATTTCCTTAGCAATGGCATGAATTAATGGTTGATTATGGCTGATTGACTTTCCAATTACATACCAATTAATTGGATGATTGACTTGCCAAATTACATGCCAATTAATTGGTTGATTGACTTAAATCAATCTTAATTTTAGGCTTTTATTAGTTAGTCCTTTTTTACCTTATTTACTTTCCAATGTTGGAACCAATTTAATTTCATTTCCATAGCAAGCAGGTAGTCATATTTTCAGCCATGCTTTTATAAATAGCATGCACTCATTGTAATGAGAAGATCATGAATGAAAATTAGAAAAAATGTGACGCTTGCGTCTTCTATTGGTTCTTCAAAGAACTTGTGAACTTATCAAGGATTATTCCTTGTGGCGTTCAAATTTATATACCTTCGGTTCGCGTTTCATTTATAAACGTTGGGTCGATGGTTGTTTCTTTATACCTTTGGTTCGCGTTTCATTTATAAACGTTGGGTTGAGGGTTGTTTCGTTATACCTTTGGTTCGCGTTTCATTTGTAAACGTTGGGTTGGGGTTTCCTATCCAAAAATCTGAATTTTAGCTTTCTTGGGTCCGTATTCCAATATTGTTGTTGGGTCTCAAAGCGTGTCGATTGAGGTTCGCATCACAAATTAAGCCCCCAAATCTATCCACTGACAAGGAAGTGAGTACTGAAGCTCACTCCTTTGTCACAATCCCTCTTGAGACACTTTATGAACCCCAAGCTCCACTTATTCAATGTCTCAAAGAGCCATTTTATGCCAAGACTCTCAAGGATCTTTGCAAACAAGCGAGCAAACCTAGGAACCATCGTCCCAAAAAGATCCTTCAGAGCAAGCACATTGCCTACATAAGATGGTGAAACATCCTTCTAGAGGGATATCAAACTCTTAAGAAGAAAGGGTGGAAGGGATTGGTCAGACATCCAAATGATCGGGGAAAGCACTGTAAAATTTCTTCCCCATTTTAATTTCTGCACATCTTCTTTCTTTCTTATTTTTATTTTATTTTGTGTCATTTTCTTTTTGTTTCTATCAGCAATTAATCTTTTGATATTTGTTTCTATGAGGAAATATTGCTGTTAGATTTTGACAGGTGTTTTGGTGTTCAAGTTTGGGGGACGCCCTGGCCTTTGCATTCTCGAGTTTCCTCATCCCACGGTATTGTATCTCTTGCCACATTGGGGACAACGTGTCATTTAAGTTTGGGGGTGTGGAAAAACACATTGTCATTTTGTTTGTTTTTATCTGTTTGTTTTGTCAACAAAAAAAAAAAATCTGCTATGTTGTTGATTAGGCATGAGTTACATCATAACTGTGGTTTGCATGTCATTAGTGTGTTTAACTTTTTGAACACTGCATGTCATTAGAAATCAGAGTCCTTTGACTCATTTGGTGGATTAGAGAGACTTCACATGTCTGAGTTGATTATCACAAGCACACTAGCATAAAGTCTGTGAGGTATGAGATTTGGATTGATTAGGGTGTGCCTTGCGATTTGTAGGATGAAATGTTGATGAAACCTTGGCTTGAGGATAGATTAAAAAAAAAAAAAAAAAAAAAGAGTCTGTCATCATCAGTTTGAGCTTTACATTGAATAACCGGACCTCATGCCTCACTAAGCATTGAGTGTTCGCGTAGAAAGATGAGAAATTCAATTTGGTTGAGTGTATGGCTAGTTTGGCTTCGTAGCCTTTTTGACTTGAGTAATTAAGCCTTAGGGATGTTTTACATCTAGTGCCCTAAAACCATCTGGTTTGGGAGTCACTGGCCCAACACTCGTTACATAGGTCAATTAGAAAGCTTAAGGGAGCCGAACATTGCATAGCCTATACGAAAAAAAAAATATATATATATATATATATATATATATATATATATATATATATATATATATATATAAAGTGCATGTCTTGATCTAAGCCTTTGGTGCTTTCATTTGTGTGAATTCCTATGAATTTTGAGGTACACCAAACTTTGAGAAAAATTGAAGCCTCTTAACTTTGTGTTAGTCTCACTTTGCACCTATTAGAGCTTTTGTTGTCTCAAATTTTCACCTTTGAATTGAATGATTTGTGGTTGGCGTGATGATTTGATTGTAGTGTTTACTTTGTTAAACCTGCTCATGATGTGAGAACCATGTGTTTGTGTGGAAATTGTGTTTGTCAATGACATAGTGCTAAAAATGTTTGTGGGTATCATTTCTGTTAAACCCTCACGAGACTTCACTCGTCCACTAGGGATGCCTAGAGGTTTAAAAGGCTTGTTGCATATGCTAAATGCAATCATCTCTCCCACGAAAGCGGACTTATGTTTCTTGTTTTCATTTTGTTTTGCTAAGGGACTAGCAAAATGTAAGTTTGGGGGTATTTGATGAGTGCCAAATATTGTATATTTGGGCCCCTTAACTTATGTTTGTTAAGCTCTTAGCTGCGTTAATTTCTAATGTTTTTGGTTAGTTTTGGTGTTTTAGTGATTTGCAGGTTGTTAAGAGAGAAATGCGGCTTTAAGGTGATATTTGCACCTTATTCCATTAATTCTGGGGCTTAAGACACTTCATGGAGCATTGGTAGCAAATTGGGATCGAGCAATGATTCGCACTCGACGAGTCCCACTAAAAATGCCATATCGTGAGTTGTATAGCTTGGATTGAGGTGAGCTTAGTGTCATTGGAAAGCTAACTCAAAGATCTACAAAGTCATGTTTCACATGAGTGCGATCGAGCACACTCGGCTGACCTGGCAGCGCCAAAACCCTAAAATTAGGTTATAAATATCATTCTTTTCCATTGTAAATGTACGGAGACGTGCCGGGGGTGCCGTTCTTGGTTGTTTTTCGTGTTTTATGGGGTTTTGCAGCTTGGAACTCGAATTCTTTTGTAAGTTTTTAATTTTAATGAAGTAATTTAGTTTCTTTATGATTTCTTTTGTCATGAGAAGCTAAATCTTCTACTAAGGTTGAAGATGAAGCCTCACCATTGATTAGTTTTATATTTTTATGTTTTATTCACACAAATCCGTCGTTTAATGTAATGTATGTTCGTTTCAATTCAATTATGTGACAAAATTGTGTTTGATTGTGCCGAAGTTGGATATTAATTGTGTTTCATCCGACGGATACTGTGCATCTTTTGATTTACTTTGGATTTCCATTGTCTTTTGTGTAAAGCATGGATACATTGGATCTTTTGAACTAAATTGGATATGCATTGTTATTTGTAAAATGGATGGATTCATTGAATCTTTCAATAGGAACAATAGAACATGCATAGGTTTTAATTGTTTGTTGGATGTATGAACAAATACATGGGAATGTATGTTTTAATTTGGTGAGGTGGATTCTGAAAACCTTAGTGCCCTTTTTATCTTTTAATTATTTCATTTTGTTTTAGGCTCCGTTTACTTCGACGTAGAATGGTTTCCGTCGGAAAATATTTTCAGGGAAATCATTTTTCCTGAAAATATTTTCCACCGAAAACATTTTACGGTGTTTACTTCGCGCACGGAAAATCAATTTTCAAAAACAATTTTTAATTTTTTTAATTTTTAAAAATATTTTTTAAAAAACTATTAATATAAAAAACTATTAATTTTTATATTAGCTATTCAACTGTACTGAAAATCAATTTTTTTATTTTTTTTAAAATATTTTATACTAACCTATAAATATAATTTTTATTCAAAATATAAAAATATTAGTATAAAATAATTTATGTTTGATTGTTAAAATTTGACAAAAACAATCAACCTATCTGAGAATATTTTTTGATTTTCTATTTTTTAAGAAAAAAAAAATAGAAAAAGTATTTTGAAAGTACTGTATCTAAAAATGTCCATACATCAATATTACGAATATTCCACATCTAGGAAGATTGATATATATGAAAGGGCAAGTACGTTACTTTCATCTTGCTTGAAAAAACAAAAAAAAAAAAAAAGAAAAAGAAAAAACCATGAATTCTAAAATTCAACCATAAATATTACAATATTTTGGCCAAAGAACTACCATCCAAGTTCATTAGTATCTTACTACATATCGATAATACACAAATTCTAATTTCCATGGTTTTTGAAGAAGTTGTCCAACCAAAACTTTCTAAGTTTAGCATTCTTTACTAGAAATCCTCTTGCAAGCTTCTCATCTCCATTCAAATGGTCGAATGCAGTTGCAAGCATAAACTCATCGTACCCTTCCACCTTCATCACTTCCTGATACAGATGATCTGTGTCGACTCCCTTATTAAGAGCTCGAAGCACTAATGCAACCTCTCCCAACTTTTCAGATATCAAATTATATCCATCTTCACTATCATCACGACTTCTTTTCCTATGTGACCTTTTGGTTGAACCTGAATCAGAGGAAGCAACATATTTTCCTTTTGATGACACATCATCAAAATCCAAATCCAAATCCGAATCAAGGATGTTATCATGCTGCACTACATCAGTAAAAGACTTTGCAAAACTCCCAGTCGCCATATCCTTACCAACAACTATGGCCATCTCATCGTACATTTCAATTTTTTTATTTAAATATTGCTCATGCTTAGGATTCGCCTGTTAAAAGAAAGAATAAAATTTCAATAAAACTTCAAAACTATATAATTGCTATAATAAATAAAAGAAAGAAAAAAAAAAAAGAATTTCAATAAAACTTCAAGACTAATATAATTGCTACAATAAATAAAATAAGTCTCATACCACCACTTCCTCATCATACACCTTCTTGTCACAAGTTATCATCTTCAAATTTTCATCCCATCCAAAGCCACTCTTTTTACGGAGGGTGCCGATGATATTCCACATGCTCTTGATGGTTCGGAGGCGGTTGTCAACATGGTCAGGTACACATTCAACTCCAAATTTCTCGCTAATTGACTTGGTAACTAGTGCGAATGACACAGGTTTGAATGTGTTTGAAGGCTTATTTCCTTTAGCAGCCTCATCAGCAAGAATTTCAAGTAACAAAGTGTGCATAGGTTTTGACCACCTAAATTGCTTGCTTGCAACGTTCTTCTCCTTACCTTTGCCCATTGCTACAATCACAAACATATGAATGGTAATGCAAGATAACAATATACAATATCTCATAAAAGATAAAAACATAATGCAATATAGAAATAAGCTCATATCATAAGCTGGATTAAATATCAAATGTATATTATACAATCAAATCATTAAAAATAAAAAAACGTAGTTGTCTTTAAACATGACTAGTTCAAGAAATAAATATTACAACATCAACCATACGAGAAAAAAAGAAATTTACACATTTTTCCTATTTTTATAATCATCCCACATCGCATGACATATTACATCCCTTTTGATTGTCCATTCTCTATTTTCCTCTTGAACTTCCCTTCTTGTTTGGTAGACTCTACCACTTTGATTTTGAGATTCAACATCACAAACAGCTTCTACCATAATTGAATCATTAGGATCAACACCCATAATGTGATTGTGAATGACACAACATGCTAAAACTACTTCCACTTGTGTTTCGAACGACCAAAATGGTTCTGCATCCAACACACGGAAACGCCTCTTCAAAATTCCAAATCCTCGTTCAATGGTGGTTCTTAAGGACGAATGACGAAGATTGAATAATTCTTTTTCATTTTCAGGTGGATGATCACTAAACTCTTTCAAATGGTACCGAACACCACGATAGGGGGAGAGAATTCCATTTCGATTTCCATAACCAGCATCACCAAGATAATACTTACCTTCAGGAATTTTGAATCCCCCTGGCCTAGTGAGTGCATCGTTTAAAACACGAGAATCATGTGCACTTCCTTCCCAACCAGCTAACACATATGTGAATTTTACATCAAAAGTAATGCCAGCTAACACATTTTGTGTTCTTCGATCTTTTCGACCACGAAACCTTCCTTGGATTTCAACTGGAACAGATGCCCGAATATGAGTTCCATCTATTGCTCCAACACAATCCTAATGAAGACCAATACAAGTTACGTTAATTTGACAAATTACTTGAATTTAAAAAAAAAAAAAAAAATCAAATTTTAAAACTTACCTTAAAGTATGGGTAAAACCTTCGGCTATTCCTTATTTCCAGCGGAGTAGAGTTATCAGGTTGTTTAATTAAATGTTTATATAGTGTCAAGACTCCTCCAAGTACAACCTTAAAATATCGATGAATAGACCTAATTGATCTATAGAACCTTCCACCAACCACTCGAAACCTCACATTATGCCCAATAATGTGTAAAAATATCAACACCTGTTCCTTAATAGACATGTGAATGGTCTCACGTATAAGGTTGTTCTCAGCAAGAATTTTACATAATTCAAAGAAAGATACAGGACTCATTCTTATTTGGTCAATACAATCTTGTCTGCTTCCATAAAGAATACTATCCATATAAATCCCTCTTTCATACTCTCGATTAACATGAGGTTCCCTTCGTAATACTCTCCTAGATCTAATATCTTTTAAGATTACAAGCCCAACAGCAAGAACAGATGCAACTGTGGTCGTAACTGTCGAAAGAATTGTTTCATCCATCTACAAACAACATAAAAATAAGCAATAAGCAATAAATCATATATGCATTGTTTCCAATTCATCTGTACAAAGAAAAAGGAAAGTAATGTATAAGTATCGCTCTTTTTTCTCCTAAAATTAAGTTTATTGAGCTTCTGCCAATTAGTGCCAAAATAAGTCTTGGAAATTTGCTACAGATTTGCTTCTAGTTTCCTTAAGCTGTTCTTGCAAAGATTCTGTTTTGAGTTTTTGTCATCTTATCTCTCCCAAGTAGAGGCCAGCCAAGCCCGAGTTTGTTTTTAGTGGATTTATTAATTGACCTTAGAGTGATGGTGCAGATGGAAACCTCTTCCAAAATCAAAAGACAGTCTAAACACGCCATTGAGATCCATACTTTTGTATTAGCATAGCCAACTAACCTCAAGAATGACGCCCCTTTTCAAATAGTTATTAATCAAATGCACAACAGGACAGCCCTAAGAACCAAATCGAAACAAGTTAATTAAGGAACAACAACCTATAAAAACCACTTAATTCCCTTCCATTTTCACAGCCCAAGTTGAAGAAATTCTAGATTCCAAGCCATCTCCATCAAAATTAGTGCCTAGCTAGTTTCATTAATCCTCAAGAAAGGATATCATGGGCGTAATCACTTACGTAGACGAGTACACCTCCCCTATTCCACCAGCCAGATTGTTCAAAGCCTTGGTCATTGATTCTATCAGGCCATATATAATCATGCATATATTACTCCAACAGCACAAGGAAATTTCCTGCTAATACAAGTAGCTGCCAAGACACTAACCACAGTTGGTGGCAGTCCCAACAGTATACCTTGGTCGATCCCCTTATCAACAATTGTAATAGAAAAAGACAACCTCTTTCCAACAATCCATTTGCATCAAGGGGAATGAAGGAATAATGAGAAATGTCTATGGAATTAACTTAAAACAATCCAAAATATTCTGCCTTACCACTCTACCTCTATCTGATGCTTAACTTACATTCCCTCAAGCAATTCATCAAACAGAAAAAGTGCAACCCACAAACAACACAGATCTCGTTTCCATCAAAATTACCTCACTCTGGCATAGAATAAAAGATTCAATTCCAGTGAATTCCCAGTTACTGATCTCATCTCTTCCTAGAGTAATAAAAGGGTAAACTTCGAAATATTCCAAATATCATGCTAGAAAAGATATCCCTAGGCAGATGCAGCAAGGTTATGTGGCCAATTTGTATATTTCTACACAAAATAACAAATGAATAAAAGCAAATTCATCATATTAAAGCATTTACAATGCCACCCATCTATCAAAAAAGAGAACAGAATCCCATAATTGTGGGCACGAGGAGGGAAGGGAATCTGTCTTAACTATTTCCCAATTAATTAACTTTTGTGAAGAGTGGCAGAGCCACTAGGGGAGTCTCTATCTACTGAGTTTGGTACAAGTCCACATTCTGTTAATGGGGGAAGAACTCAGCCCACCCCATGTCGTTGAAAATTAGAACTGTTCTCTGTACTGCTGTTATTTGGGCATGCAATTTTCTAGTTAAAAGTACATATTCTAGTTAATCAATTCTAACACTCTCTCTGGTTTCCGGGAAGGCCAAGGAAAAAGAAAAATCATTCATTTCACAAGCTCGTATACCGGAAAGACCATAAAAGACCGGAATCCGAGTCTTTTCTCGGCAGCCAAACAAAGCATAACTCGAAACAACAACAAGAAGAAAAGTAGGCCTTGAGGGGAAAGAGAACAGAGGATCTAAAAATTTCCTGTACACAAGAATCAAGCCAAGAGCCAAGAGCCACAGAAAATCAGAAGGAAATAAAAACCCATTCGATTGAGGTTCATCTCAAAATCAGAACTTCCAAGAATCAACAATCAAAAACAACCCATAACAACAAAGATCATAGAAGTTCTCATTTTCCAAAATCCACACCCTAGACCCAAAACCTAAATCGCAAATCTGATACGTTAATAGGGAAAGAAACCAAAATCAAAATCGCTCCATGATTTCCAGTTGTCCAACAGAGAAAGAAACCAAAATCAAACGAAAATTACCAAGAGAAATTCGTAGATTTGAATCACTCCATACATATGGTTCAACAAAGAAAGAGAAAGATGAGAGTACCTGCGTCGGGCTTGAAGAGTGAAGCTCGGCCGAGAGAGAGATGAGCGGTGCAGGTGAAGGAGAATCAGCAGCTGTGCGTGAAGGAGAAGGTGAAGGTGAAGGTGAAGGAGAGTGCGCGAAGGTGAGGAGTCGGGAGGGGTGTTTGGTTTTTTTTTTTGTAATCAGGAGAGTGTCGGGATTTTTTTTGATTGGGCAGGGAAAATGGTTTACGAATTTAAAAAGTGTAAACCATTTTCCCTAGAAATGTAAAGGTTTTTTGGTCAAACCGAAAATGATTTCGGTTTGACCACCATTTTACGGCGTTGTAAACACCGTAAAATGCGGAAAATATTTTCTGGAAATTATTTTACGTCGAAGTAAACGGAGCCTTAGTTTTTGTTTTCAATTTCAAATGCACGACAAACTTCGGAACGAGATTAAAATATGATTAGTTTAGATAAGAATTAGTTTTCACGACACGACTCCCTGTGGATTCGACTTCGCACTTGCACACACACTTTACTGCATATGACTCGTGCGCTTGCGAGTACAATTAAATTTGTACATCAAAAAGCAAGTTCCCCCTTCACACAAAATACTATCCCCCTTTTTGTCTTAATGGTCAAAGGGATTTAGAATGAAACACATTCTCCTTAAATTAACACTCATGTGATAAGACAAGAGGAAAGAGAATAACAAACAATAAGAAAGATAGATGTCCAGGATATGTCAAAATAAAACATATTAGGCCAAAATATCTCATAGAATATGTCAAGGATAACAAGAGATATGAAAGCCCAAAAAAAATGGTTCTAATGTTAACTCCCCCTTAGCATAAGCAACCTCTCCCTAACAAGTGTTCCAACGTACCATATTCTCCCCATTTTGTCATAAAAGACACAAGAAGGAACTCAAGTGGCATCATTTGTCTCATAGGGAGGTATAAACTAGGGGGTACAAAAGACCAAAGAAATAGCATAGAAGGCTCATGTCAAAAACACACACTAAGAGCACAAAATGCAAGCATGAAAGTATGGTAGAATCAACCCATGCACATGAAAATAGTAAACGGTTTCAAGGAAAACACGTTTTAGTCAAATGGCTATTTCATGTCATCCAAACAAAGTTGAGACGCAATGAAACAAAAGCCCAAAGAAAATTACCACAATCAACATGGCATTTGCAAAAAATTCAAGAACATTCTAACTCACAATCTAGAGACAATTGTCATCAATTTCACATATTACGAAAATATGTAATGGGAGGAAATAAGCAATCAACTTAACATGTTGTCAAGACACTCAAGACAGCCAAACATGTTAAGATTTGAAAAACCTACAATCAAGCACCATGAATCCTAAATTCGTCCCAAAGACAATTCCAACATATAGTATCAAATGTGCGAGTCAAACGAATGCACTACCAACTCTGTAACTGAAATACATAAGCATGTGAACCAATGAGCACAAAACATTAAAAAAAAACACATGCACAAAACTCTATAAATGCCTTAGAAACAACCGCATGCATTAAAACTATACAAAATGAAGATCCCAAAAATTGAAAGTGAATAGCCATAGGTTCATCCAAATTTCAACAACATAAACAAAGGGATAACAAGCATGCAATAGGAAAGAAGGTTAAAAACTAAAGGCATGTAAAAACACAACACAATGCAATCACAAAACAATTCAATCGCCTAAGCAAAGGTGATGCACAAACCACAAGAGTGCATGTGTGTGAACAACAAAAAATTAAGGTCAAGGAAACATTTACCTCTTTTCTCGATTGAGCTTCTTGGAAAGGATCATCGCTTAGTCATTGCCAGTCACAAATCTCTTGACATATGCAAATTCAACTTTAGAAGGACCCATAGGAGGTTTAGGACCAACATCCACTCTTGCTCTTTGAAAGGAAGGAAAAGACGACTTTCCTGCAAAGAACTAAGAGAATACAATCTAGACAACTTAAGAGCAACCAGATTAACAAGCACAACTCATCCTAGCATAGGAAGGTGAGGGACACAACCACTTTCAAGGAGGGATATCCAAACCAGATAAGTATGCACACTAGGATCTAGAAGGCATAAAGAGAGATTCAAGACATAATCAAGATTCTAAATGCAAGTACACACAATCAACAAAAAGGTTTTGAAACAAAAATACAAATTTTGTTGAGAGAAAGACAAAGATTGAGGAAAAACACATCTCAATCATGTTTTGAAAAATAACACACTAGCTTTTCAAAAAAAAAAAAAAAAAAAAACAGATAGATAATCAAAGCACCAATTTCAGTCAAAATGTGTACCGGAATGCACAAGAATCATAATGGACATATACCTTCAAGAAGGATCAAACAGCAGATCAGAGACTAAATACAAAATGAGCAATGGCAGAATAGGTTGAATGTATGTTACAAGAATAAAAACATTCAAGAATTTATTTTCAAAACAAGGAAACCCAAAACCCTAAAATAAAGTCTAGTTTTCAAGAACTTTAAAAACTAAACAAACCCAACCACCTCAAGAATTTGAAGTCAAAACAAAACTTCATAATCAATCAATGCCAATCAGTGAAGCATAAACCTAACCACATGGGAGACACATGAGCAAGCATTTAGAGAGATTAAGAATAACAAAAATTTGTTCAATCAATGAAGGTCTAAAAGCCAAATAAGGAGAAATCCATATTTCAACTCAACAACAAAAGAAACCTAATTGAGGATGATAGAGAATGAAAGGCTTCACAAGTACTAGTGGAAACACATAGACAAAACAGAAAATCCCTTGGGAGAGAGCTTGAGTGAAGCAACAACAATTTTCATAAAAAAATAAAAAAAATAAAAAAAAAATAAAAAAGGTCATGAAACAATCTTCTCCACCCATTCCTTTTCCTTTTTAAAACCAAACAAGCTTAAATACTCTCACCCAATCAACGTGTGTACTCACAACAAACATTTTATTAAAACATGGGAGAAACCATCTTATCAAAAACAAACATGTTCTTCAATTTAATCCAAATATGAACAAACATGATGGTTTATCAAAAATATGCTTATGACAATGATGCAAATGAACATGCTAAAACATGTCATAGTGAAGCATGTGAACCATTTCACAAGAGATGGCACAAGTCACATAAGCATAGAGCAATCACATCTCATAAGAAAAATGGTGACCCTTAATGCAAAAGTCAAACCCTTTTTCTTCAACTTTAATAAAAAGTCATACACCCATTTCTTTTCAATTGTCCAAGAGAATTTATACAAATTAAATCTCGTGGGTGTTTCATAGTTTTCTGCAATAATTATGATACCGGCTCTTTCTATAAGAATTTCAAAAGCAAATTTATAAGAATATGTTATTTTGCTAAACATTTGATCTTTGATCATATTTTGCTTGTCATTGAAAGAGGTGATGCCATGAACAATTAAGTTTTGAGGTTGACTTGCAAGGTCAATTTGCACAGGGAAAACCAAAAATACTCATAAGAGTTTTTGCCCAAACTAATAGATGTGAAATCCCTCAAAACTTGTGAAAATAGTGTGCATAAATATGACAAGGCTTAGAATGAATATAAGCATAAAAGCACATACACAAACTCTCAAACCATCATATAAGACAACTTCAATAACCAGCATAATACAGGTTAGTAATAATGAGAGATTCATAAAGAGCACAATAAGTGGTTGAAGAAAGCACTGAATAAGATCTACGAAGAGAGCACTCCCAAAGAAAGACACAATAACAAAAAAAAATTAAAAACCCAACAAGAGAAAACTTATAAAACTAGAGGACAAAAATAAAGCAAAATGAAAATACCCAAAGCATGCACAAGAATGTAATAAGATAAGCAACAAAACTTCTAGTCATACTAAACAAAAATGGACAAATAAGCCTCTTAAACCTGACTCTTAAACGAACCTTCCAAAGTGCAAAATCACTTCTAATGAAAATGGAAGAAGCACTTGGAACAGAGGTAGATCATCCCAAAATAGTGGGGGTCATTGAACACACTCAAGACGTGAGTTTAAACCGAGCAAACCAGTTCTAATACCAATTGAAAGAAAAACGAGGATCGTGTTCTGCCCCCAAATCAAACGCATAAGCGATTTATATAACCAAAACAAATGCATAAGCAGTTTATATAAGGAAAATAAAAAGCTATGCTTAAAAATAAACCAACACAAAAATAAAGAACATTCACACAACCACAACACAAGATTTGTTGATAAAGTAAAAAATCATTTGAGCACCTCATGGGAAAAACCACTTCGGGGCAGCTAAGCCCAGGAAATCATTATATGAAGATTCACAGTTACAGACTAGACGCTACTCACTCCCTGGAAGACCTCTAGACTTAGTAAGAACAACAAGCTTCCCTGCTTGTGTCCATTCTGACCACCTTCATGCAGTGCATCTCTTTACCGACCTTTTGGTAGACTTATTTGCGGTTGAGTGATGTGTATGGTGTGGTTTGAAATCAAAAACAAAAACCACAAGTGGTGGGAAGCTTCAAGCTTTTTAGGAACTCCACTTGGTACAAAAAACAGTGAAGAGTATCACTTCCATGAGTGATAATAGCAACCATTTCTTCACCGGGAACCTCCAAACTCAGAAGAACATAAATGGAAATGGAGAGGTTCAAAGAGTTTTGTAGAAAATGAGACAAGTATTTATAGATCTGAAATTTTACTTATTTCCGTCTTAACGGGGATTTTCTTCCGTTCTGACGGGAAGGCCAAAATCTGCATTTTGAGCCATTCTCGTCATACAGGAGTTAATCCTCATTAGGATGCAAAGAGTAAAACGTAGATCTAAATACCCATCCCAAGCCCGTCATAACACACCTTCTAACGAGAAAACAATAGCTTTAACTTTGGTCTCGTCACATGTCCCGTTCTGACGAGGTTCTTGACAAGGAAACAGTAACCTCCCATTAAATGTCCCGTCCCGATGTGGAACCAGTAACTTCTCATTACATGTCCCGTTATGATGAGGTTCCTGACGAGGAACCAGTAGCCTCCCGTTACATGTCCTATCTTGACGGGGTTCTTGGCAAGAAACCAGAGAGCACTCCTTCAGTCCCATCAAGAGCTCGTTCTGATGCCCCATCCAACGGGGAAGGTAAAGAACTCTAACAAACATCCAATCTTCACCCAGACACTTGAAGAAGAATGGAAAAATACAAAAAAATATTTTGATCATTAAATAAGGCCAAACTAAACCTAACATTTCTTTTAATTCTAATACCAAGAATTACATCAGCAATACCCAATTCTTTCATGTCAAAGCTAGAAGACAAGAATATCTTGGTATTTTCAATACTCTCACAATCAGTCCTAAAAATCAACATGTCATCAACATATAAACATATAATGACTCCTTGATTTTTATAGATCTTACTATATACACACTTATCAAAATAATCATGGATTTTAAATCCATTTGCAATCACAGCTTTATCAAACTGTTCATGCCACTGTTTGGGAGCTTGTTTAAGACCATAGAGGGATTTATTCAATTTACAAACTTTTCATTCTTGATTAGGCAAAACAAATCCCTCAAGTTGATGCATATAAATCTCTTCTTCAAGCTCACCATTTAAAAACGCAGTTTTAACATTCATTTGATGAATTTCAAAATTATAAATGGATGCTAATGCAATCAATGCTCTAATGGTAGCAATCCTAGCAATAGTCTAGAAGATCCAACCACTGGATCTACTTAAGAAGCATTTTATGGTTTAGATTAAAACACTGGTTATGATCAAATTGCTCTGAGCTCCGATGCTAAGTGCCAAGTGCGCCATCAATGCGCCCTACAGCCCACGCCACGCACGCGTGTGCGTCCAGTGCTTCGCACTGTACTATAACATGCACTAGAGTGTATCCTAGTCATAGCTATTGATATATATATAATGACATGATTGATACTTAGGGTTTGTTTGGAATTGTGTGTGAATGGTCTAAAAGTCTTTTTAACACTCAAAAAGTTTGTTTGAAGAAAAAAGTACTCGTTTAGTAAAAGAATTAAAAGCGCTTTTAAGGGTCCAAAAAGCCTAAGAACCTATTTGAGATTGCGTTTAAGGGGCCTGAAAGTACTTTTAACACTCAAAAATTCCGTTTGAAGAAAAAAGTATTCATTTGGTAAAAAAATTAAAAGTACTTTTAAGGGTCCAAAAAGCCAAAAAAATTGCCAAAAATCACTTTTGGCAAAAACTTAAAAATGAAGCTTTTGCCCAAAAACACTTTTTGACTTAAAAGTTCTATTTGTCAAACGTAATCTCAAATAGGTAAATAACCAAAACACACTTTTGGCAAAAACAAAATGAAGCTTTTGCCCAAAAGCTCTTTTTGACTTAAAAAGCTTTATTTCTTAAACGCAATCCCAAGCTATAGTAATGTCGCTGGTAAGACTTCTATCCTTTATCTAAAAAATGATGCAACTTTTTAAAATTATATTGGATTAAAATTTATGGTTAAATACATTTCCAGTACCTGTGGTTTGTACCAAAATCAAATAACCACATGAGTTTTCAAAAATGTCACAAATAGTACCTATGGTAAGCAAATAAACCCACTTGGTACTTTCGACAAGATTCTGTTAGTTTTTTAACGGAGCACCAAGTCACCTTTACATGTGGCGTGTACCTGGATTTTTGAATGCCATATCATAAAAATAAATAAATAAATAAAAAAAAAAAAACTTTTTATCAAAACTTTTTATACAATTAATAGCCTGGAAAGTTCAGCACTCAATTCCCAGAGATAGAGAAAGAGAAAAAGATAGAAAATTTCTAGATCCAAAAGTAGAAAACCCATAAAAAATGAAATGCCGATAAGAATTGGAAACAAATAAACACCCAAAAGTTTGAACATTTTTTGTTCAGTTTCTGTTTCAATCTAAGCTAAATATTCCAAAATATAAAACTAGAACCCATCAAATAAATAAAATAGAGGAAAAGTACATTCAGAAAACCAATTTTCAAAATTGAACAAATTATACCCAGTAATCAAAATTTGAAAATAAAACCGACCCAAACATAAAAAGGAAACAACAAATGAAGAAGATAAATTCAAATTACAACATCCAAAAAAAACCCATGAGCAATATCCATCCAAGATTGTAGGGTTGTCAAGGCAGTTATGGTTAGTGGTTATTGGCAAAAACCGCTAACTGTAACCGCCTTAGCTGTTAGTAAAATAGGTAAATACCCGCCTTAGCGGTTAGTAAAATAGGTAACTACCCGCTATAACCGCTTTTTCAAAATTGGGCTTTTTTTTTTTTTTTTTTTTTTTTTATTTTTATTTTTTATCACTATAGCATTTCTTACCCTCATTTGTTTTGTTTTTTGTATTTTTAGTGTCTTCGTGGGCCAAATTGCTATAAAAAGAGCCCATATTGAAAAATCAAAAATATTTGACCCAAAATTTACATTTACTTGTACTTTTTTTTTTAAAAAAAAAATCCTTAAATATTAAAATTGGTCAAAAAATTGTTAAAAAAATTTGTTCAAAAAATGGTTCAATTTCTTTTTTTCAGAAAATGGTTAAAAAATGGTCAAAATAGTGTTCAAAAAATATATTAATATGTCAGCTTGGTGAATTTCCCACAATCAATTGCTTTCATTATGGAAAAATTAAATAAATAAATGCTAGAAGATATAAACTATAAAGTTTCAAAAATATTTTATTCAATTTCAAACTTATGTCTTTATAAATTTCTATTTTTAGTTTAACAACTCAATCAATAATTTCGTTATATGTGGTTATAAGGGTTATCTTAAATGGTTTTTCTTTTCTTTTCTTTTCTTTTTTTCAAAAAATGGTTAAATTTCCTTTCTTTCTTTTTTTTTTTTTTTTTTTTTTTTTTTTTTCAAAAAGTGGTGAAAACATTGTTCAAAAAATACGCATTAATATTTCAATTGTGCTTATAAGTAACACATTGTTGAATCTAATGTCAATTACTTAATTTGATCTTATATAATCATATGATCTCATTATATATGTATTATTTGTTATTATATAATCATATGATTTAGTGATCAATTCATCATGTAATATAATCATATCAATTATAGTGATAATATATAAATTACTAAAATTAGAATGATAATACATTAATACTTCAATCATGCTTATAAGTAACACATTATTTAATCCAATGTCAATTACTTAATTTGATATTATACGAATCACATTATCATTATACATTAATAATAATATAATATGATTAACTTGAATAAAGTATTTGAATTGTCATTGAACATTATCATTGTGATTTAATTATTAATGATCAATTGATTATATTAGATATATAAATATTATTATAATTATAATTATAAAAATATATTATATAAAAAGGCGGTTAGCGGTTATAACCGCTAACCGTTAGGCAGTTATAGCGGTTAGCAGTTAAGTGGTTGTAACGATTAGTGGTTAAGCGGTTAAATGGTTTAACCGCCCGCCTTGACACCCCTACAAGATTGCAATAACAAAAACAAAAAATGTAACAAAGTAGAAGAGAGTGGGAGAGAGATTAGAACCCACATTAACAAAAAGAACAAGGAATCAAGGAAGGAAGGAATCATTGTGTGAATAGAAGTAGCAAGAAAGAGAAAGAGAGAGAAGATTGCACACCCTCAATTTTTTTTTTTTTTTTTTGGCCCTTGGGGGTGGCTGAACCACCCTAGGCCAAATGGGTGGCTGGCCAACCCTAGCTCTCCTTTTTTTTTTCTAATTTTTTTTTTATATGACGTGGCATCTAAAAACCCAAGTACCACGTCACGTGGCATCATGAAACCATAGGTACCACGCTACGTGTAAGGGTGACGTGGCGCTCCATTAAAAAACTAACAAAATCTTGACGGAGGTACCAATTGGGTTTATTTGCTTACCATAAGTACCATTTGTGATATTTTTGAAAACTCAAGTAGCTAATTTTAGAGAATAAAAGGGAATAGAAGTCTTAGGTTTAGTATTACTGTAAGGGTTAAATACCAAATACTCCCATGAGGTTTCGTTTCTTTATTTTTTTTTCTCCATAGGGTTTGATTTTTATCACAGGAGGTCACTGTGGTTTTGATAATAGACCAAATTAGTTCTTCCGTTAGTTGACTTAACGGAAGTCCACGTGGACCAATTAAATGTTGACACGTGGCACCTAATTAATTTGTTTTTGTTAAAAAAAAAAATTTTAAAAAATGTATATATATATATATATATATATATATATATATATATATATATATATATATATATATATATATATGTATATTTTTATAAAAGGGAACCACCCCCAATGGGTACTGGGGGTGGCTCGGCCACATTGGGGGTAGTTTCGGCCACCCCCTAGGCTCGATAGGGGTGGCTCGGCCACCCCCAGTACCCACTAGGGGTGATTTCGGCCACCTCTGTAGCGCCCCAGAATTTTCAAAGTTATTTAAATAAATTATTTTGATAATGATGTTATTTTAATATTCATTTTAGCCAATGATTTTAATTCTTGGGAAATTTATGGTGTTACAGAGAGTAGTAATTAGGGAATGGTAACTGGTGAAATAATAGGATAGTAAATGGTAAGAAGAATTTCATTAATAAGTAAGGGAGGTAGAATAGTTAATGGTAGATATAATAGTATTGGTATAAAAATGGTAGAATTATAAATAGAATGTAGAATAGTCAATGGTAGGTATAATAGTGTTGGTAGGTAGAATAGTAAAATGAGAGTAGAATTGTAAATTGAAGGTAGAATAGTATTTGGTTTTTCCTAAAAATAGAGCTCTTCCCCTTCACAAATTTCACTACTCCTCTCCCTTCTCTTCCACATATTCTTCCTTCTTCCGCTTTCTACTCGATCTTTCTTCTTTCTGAGAGTGTTTACACAGAGCAGAGAGAGAAAGGGCCAGATAAAGCGCTGCAAGAAAGAAAGAACACGAGAGAAAACAGACTTGAGAAATTAGTTTCAAAAGATATACTAATGGTGTAAGTCAGATTAGAGCAACTAGATCCTTCAGACCATAACGATGATTTTATAATGATGCATTATGATGATGATTTATGATGATGATTTATTACTAGATGTAATAGTATGTATATGCTACGAGAGATGAAACCATACATACATATATTATTATGGTTGGATGTATATATATTTATGACAACATTTTTTTAAAAAACTGAGGACAAGGAGTAAAACTATTTATGGTTGTGGACTTTACTTGCTCGGCCCCTTTGGGCTCATTCAGTTTTATTTTTTGTTTTCAGGTAGAAAGGACATAGGACTAGGAAGCCGGAATGGGGGCGGGAATAATTATTAACTTTCAAAGTATTTTCATATCTGTTATTGTAATAATATGATATTCCGCAATGAAAGTTTAATGTTTTCTAATTTCACTTGTAATAAAATCTCTTGGAGAATGTTTTATACATTTATCGTATCCTTTAAAATCAAGTACTCTGATAAACCTTATAGATCTTTGCAAAAAATTTTGTTGTAAAAGAAGAAAAGTGGCAAACTCATCCTTAACGGACTGGGGATGTTACAATTTTGGTATCAGAGCAAAGGTTATAAGGTTACGCAGACTTATCAAAAAAAGGGGGGGGGGGGGGGGGGGAGGGGGGATTAATGGGAAGCCACATTCCGGTCAAGTAGAGTGTGTATTTTTGTGTGAGCTCTAATAAATGATGCATGGCATTTCTCTAATGCTTAATTTTGGTTTTTTTTTTAAAAAAAAAATTCATCTTAGTGTGATTAATTTGGAGGATTTTATTATTGTGATTAAGCTAATGACAAAGATGGATCTTTTTTTTATTATTATTCTTATAGATAGGTTGTGATTTATAGTATCTACCCATTTGGATTTGCGGCAATTTTTTTGAGTATTGATCGATAAGGGTATATTTTGAGGTGTCTCGAGGATTTAGAAAAGATTATTGATCATGATTTAAAAAAAAAAAAAAAAATCGTATGATGGTTTTATGGATTTAGGTTGCGAGATGATTTGTGTAATTAACTTGGTGACAAAATGGATTCAGATTGTGAGATGAATTGTGTAAATGACTTGGTAACGAATGGTCTTATGGATGTCGGTTGTGAAATGATTCTTGTAATTGAATTAATGATATAAGAGTTTATATGAGTTTTTGGTAATGACTAAGGTTTGGTTGATGACAATAATGACACCATGATTGATGTTGTAATATATGGATTGACAAATAAGGATTACATAGTGACATGAAGTGAATGCCTAAGTATTGCAGGGATAAATGCAAATGAGGTATACCCTAGAATCTATAAGGTATTTTGATATTTTCGGATGATCGTGATGACTTTAAGGTACAATTCATTAAATCTTTGAGGTGATTCTTATAATTTTAGGTGTTAGTTTTTTTTTTTTTTTTTTTTTTTTTTTTTTGTAATTGAGGTAAACTATATTGAAGTGACACTTAAAGTTTTGAGGATGAATTGGTGCTCCTAGGTTGTGCATAATATTTACATTTTCAGGCATTAGTAGGTATTGTTTTATGAGAATTTTAGTTACATGCCAAAGCTCTTGATATAATTTTCTTTCACGAGGTAAAGATGATGGATTATTATTCTTGAGGTAATTTGAAGCATAAAGGTAAGATTTGAAAGACAATATAATATAGGGATATGATCTAAATTTCCTTTATAAGATATATGTTCAATGATATTCAGGTATTTTAGAGATTGATAACATGTGATTGTGCATACTTAGATGTTTTATTGAGCGATCAACTTGTTAAACAGATTGTTTGTTTAAAAGAAGTTATTATAATGACAGAATGATTACATAATGAATATTGAATGAGTACTGAATGATTACGGAAAGAAATGTTAGGAGAACAAGCTCCTTATAATATTACACACCAATGTCCATTATTAAAAAAAAAAAAAAAAAGAATTTGTTACATAAAGAGACATGTGGCAATGATGAGCAGATGATTCATTAGACCTGCAACAGAAAGATTATTTCTGTATAGAGAAAACCTAGTATGAACAGAATCGTATATATTTATATAATCGAATTATCAAAAAGAATATTTATTTCTAGTGAGATACCCAACTAGAGCTTGTGCGGAGAGACGTACAACACCCCTAGACATCGACCCGGAGTTTTTGGTGCTGTCACTGGAGACGTTTGGTATTCTTCTCTATTTCTAGCACCTTTGGTCCCAAGTATTCTACATAAGATAACACCAGCTTTTTCAGCTGAATATTCTCCTACTTCAAATCCACGTGTTTTCGTTGGTAGTAATTGAGCAGTCACTGTAAGAACCCAATTTGGTTTCTTAAGACTTTTAGCTCAACATTTCTGACACTCAAACGTCGTGCCATGTCAGAAACTGAAGCAACACCTTGGATATTGAATGCCAATGAATTATTAATAGCATCAGTATCTGACCTATCAGCTAACAATATTTGATCCCGTGGAATTACGAAACCTTTGGCCACCGCTACAGCAGTAGAATTGTGGAGCATGACAGAATCATGAATAGTGATAAGACGATTGTCAAAAACAAAAGTTGGCTGCCATACGTCAGGATGTGCAACAGGTTTATTAGGGTGTGCAATAGGTACGACAGGATGTATAGCAGGAACTTCAGAAGGAACAGCAAGCATGTTTGGTTGCACGTTAGGCATAACAATGGGTTGTGCTGCAGGAGCAATATTCAAATCGATGTTGTTAACGGATGATGATGATGCTGCCATATTTAGGAGAGTAAGGAAAATAGTTGAGAATACAAAGAATTTGGGAGAGATGAAGTATTGGGAATAAGTGTGCAAAAGAGACTGAGCGTCAGAAACTGAAGAGATTTTTTTGAAGTTTCTGGAAGTAGCAGACGAGTGGCTTTAAAGAAATTTTTCACTTCAAGGTGAAATAAACAGTAAATAACAAACGTTAGGCGACCTCGGGCCGCGAAGGATTTTTGTCAAAAGATCCCGTTGAAGTAGGATCTGGTCTCCTGTCATAAATTCGACTGAGCTCATTTTTTCAAACTTACTGTTCACTCAATGACTTTGAATTCCATGCGTGGGCAACCGAATGAATTGTCATGCCAACGCGCACCACACATGCTCGTTCATTATCCAGAAATCCTTCCTATAAATTCATACCTCTTTCTCCATTGCAACACATGCCTTCTGATCATACCTCTTCATCTAAGATCTTCTGCTAATAGCCTTCCATACAATGAAAGCTCGACTTTTCTTCTAGTTGAGCGTATGCTCAAGAGAAAAATGCAGCATCACAACTTGATTCACGAACCCAACACCTTATACTCTCAGTAGTAAACCATAGAAGCAAGATTATCATTGATCATGTCCTGATGAAGCAAGATTATCCTTGATCATGCTTCTCAGGCTAAACATCTCTCTTTTCTTCAAGTCTCCATACATGACAGAGGAGAGAGAGCATCCGATGTGGGTATTTTTAAAGTCTCGGAAAGGAGTCACATGCATATCAAATCTTCATTTCTGGAAAACAACAGGACTATCTGTCTCTCTTTTCTCTTCTTGACCTTGAAAGACCCAAAAGAGAGAAATTCTAACATGAGTGATTTGGGACTTCCAGCTTGGAAACTTACCCACATCTTGCTTTGCTTGCTTATCAATTTCATCTCTAGAACATAGCAAAGCACAGTATGTATTAGTCTAGAATGGATGAGGATCTTACATTTAATGTAATCATGTATTTCAATTGAGTTGGAATAATAATTACGAGTTTCTTTTGCTGAGTTATGAGTTATCAAGTAAAGATATAGTACAGAGAGATTTTTGCTGATATTGTAGCATCGACATAAGATTTTGGAGGAGAAAATAGAAACTGTTGTGTATTTAGAATGAATTGAATTATGATGTCACTTCTAAGGTATATTCATGTAATGACGCTTTTGGGAGATATAAACTGTAGAATGTTGGTGCTATTTACTTTTATGGATTTATGATGGTGAGAAGTTAATAATTATTAGAGCATCATATTAATATTTCATATACATGATTTGGAATACTGAGATACTGAGGAAAATATAAGCAGAGATGATTTTTACACCTTTTTGGTAAGATTGGTTAAATTAGATCGAGGAAACTATTGCGGGCTTGCAAGATGGACTATGATGTTTGGAGGTATGGCCTAGTGATCGCATGATTTTTTTTTAATTTGATGTTTAAACCTTGACCGTAGACTATCTTATATAAGGAGATGAATAATTCGATTGTTGTTATTGAGGTTAAAAAAAAAAAAAAAAGGAAAAGATTTTGAGGTAAGATTTTAATGTGAACTGATGAACGATTGCAGAAATCGAGACTTTAGACTGTGAATAAGATTTACTCCTAGAAGAAGGAGATGAAATTTCAACATGATAAAAGTGAATATTGGAGAGTAGGCATTGATGAATGATTGAAAGGAATATTTTAAATCTGAATCACTCAATTTGAAGATTGGACGATAATATTTTAGGCTTTAATTTCGAGGACGAAATTCCAATAAGGAGGGAAGATTGTAGCGCCCCAGAATTTTCAAAGTTATTTAAATAGATTATTTTGATGATGATGTTATTTTAATATTCATTTTAGCCAATGATTTTAATTCTTGGGAAATTTATGGTGTTACAGAGAGTGGTAATTAGGGAATGGTAATTGGTGAAATAATAGGATAGTAAATGGTAAGAAGAATTTCATTGGTAGGGAGAATAAGTAAGGGAAGGTAGAATAGTTAATGGTAGGTATAATAGTATTGGTATAAGAAGGGTAGAATTGTAAATAGAATGTAGAATAGTCAATTGTAGGTATAATAGTGTTGGTAGGTAGAATAGTAAAATGAGGGTAGAATTGTAAATTGAAGGTAGAATAGTATTTGGTTTTTCCTATAAATAGAACTCTCCTTCTTCACAAATTTCACCACTCCTCTCCTTTCTTTTCCACATACTCTTCCTTCTTCCGCTTTCTACTCGGTTTTTCTTCTCTCTGAGAGTGTTTACACAGAGCAGAGAGAGAAAGGGCCAGACAAAGCGCTACAAGAAAGAAAGAAAGAATACGAGAAAGAACGGACTTGAGAAATTAGTTTCAAAAGATATACTAGTGGTGTTAGTCAGATTAGAGCAACTAGATCCTTCAGACCACTTTTAGCTTTAGTCTAGAGGTAAGTAAATTCACTACCCCTTCTAAAATTACTCCATGTCATGCTATTTATTCATTCTTGTATCAAACTGTAAATGATTATTTTATTTACCTGTCATGGAGATATGTTGCATGCATGAAGGATTTCTAAAAGAATTATTTAGAAAGTTTCTATTTCTTTACACGCTTTCTAAGCACAACAAGTTTATATTTGGAAAAGTTTTGCATTTTGAGAAAAGAAAGTTGAGAAATGATGATGATTATAAGAAAGAAGAATGATGATAAACCCTCCTACATGTACCCTAAGATGCATCAAAAAAAGTGCAAAGAAAAGTACAAGAAATGAGTTAAATGTTTATGAAATGAGGGCACATGTATGGAGGAGAGTATTTTTGGCCCCAAGATAAGTAAGGATGAGAGGAGTTCGGTACCGATACTCGGATGGAGGTGAAACCACTGAAGGAGGCTATGCAAGAATGTGGTATTCCATCAACATGACCGTTGAGTGCACCAAGAAAGAATTAATTGATGGTCGGGCATGGCTGAGGCCACAGTTCAGTGCCAAGGTCACAAGGACCCGCAACCCTCGTATACAGGGGTAACAGTGTACATAGGCCCTAATATGAGAAAATGATAATATAATTTCAACGATGATATGCTATGATGATTTACAATAATGATTTATAATGATGCATTATGATGATGATTTATAACGATGATTTATGACGATGATTTATTACTAGATGTAATAGTATGTATATATTACGGGAGATGCAACTGTATATACATATATTATTATGGCTGGTTGTATATATATTTGTGAAAACATTTTTTTTTTAAACTGAGGACAAGGAGTAAAACTATTTATGGTTGTGGACTTTACTTGCTGGGCCGCTTTGGGCTCATTCAGTTTTATTTTTTATTTTCAGGTAGAAAGGACGCTGGAATAGGAGGCCGGAATGGGGGCGGGAATAATTATTAACTTTCAAAGTATTTTCATATCAGTTATTGTAATAATATGATATTTCGCAATTAAAGTTTAATGTTTTCTAATTTCGCTTGTAATAAAATCTCTTGGAGAATGTTTTATACATTTATCGTATCCTTTAAAATCAAGTATTCTGATAAACCTTATAGATCTTTGCAAAAACTTTTGTTGTAATAGAAGAAAAGTGGCAAACTCAGCCTTAACGGACTGGGGATGTTACAACCCCCATTCGGCTAGATGGGGGTGGCCAAACCACCCCCATGGCCAAAGAAGGTGGCCGAGCCACCCCTAATTTTTTTTTCCTTTTTTTTTTTAAAAAAAAAACATTATTTTTTTAAATTTAAAAAAAAAAAAATTAAGTAGGTGCCACGTGTTAATATTTGATTGGTCCACGTGGACTTGCGTTAAGTCAACTAACGGTCAACTGACAGAAGGACTAATTTAGGTTATTATCAAAACCACATGGACTTCCTGTGATAAAAATCAAACCCTAGGGGGAAAAAAAACGAAACCCAAGGGAGTATTTAGTATTTAACTCTTACTGTAAAGTAAAACCTAGAGATAAATACCATCTAAATTTTAAAATCAAATTGAAATTTGAGAAAAGGATTAAATTTGATTTTCAAAAAACAAAAAAAGAGATTGAGGTGCAAAACAATCTAAAATTAGAAATAAAAAAATCCAAAACAATAAACAAAACAGCATAATTTTTTGTTTTTAAAAATAATTGTTTTATAAACTTTTTTTTTTTTTTTCTTATTTATATGGCAAGTAAGTAAGTAAAACAAGGAGTAGGTGGAAGCAGCTGTATTATGAGCTATTTTTGGAACTGCCCCCTACATGTACGTACAAATACTCTCTCCCCAAAGAAATTCAAAATTAACAAAAATAAAATAAAAATAAAAAAGAAAAGAAAATTAATGTAGCATAATCTTCCCTTTTATACTGTTTCTAATTCTCTCTAACACTCCTATGCGCTCTGATCCTGTATTATTTCTTTGAAATCTCTTTCTCTATGAAACCATATAATGGCCGGCGTGCTGTACAAGCTTAGGAAGTCTCTCTCCCAGAGGTTTGCCTCCTCCCCCAATTTGTCTCCTCCTCCTCTTCCTCCTTGTAATCCTCAAAACAATGGCGTTTCGGAAGATGCCTGTTCTTCGGTGTCCCACTCGCCCTCCTCTTTAGTTTTGTTGGTCCAACTCAAACTCGGCAGGCGTGCCACGTCATCTTTTGGAAAACTGTGCATTAACAGTTTGGCGCCGTCTGTGGGAACTTCGATTTTCATCAGTTCTCTACTAATCTAAAATGGTGACTACCCGTTCCACTGCTGCAGCGTCCAACGTACCACCACCATCCGATCTAGCCGAATTCATGAAGCAGATGTCTGAATCTATGAAGGTTCTGAAAAAGCAGAATGAAGACTTGGCTGCAAGGCTCACAGCTGCTGAAGGCCGGAATAGTCAGAGGGATCAAGACCGAGCACGAAGGCGTGAAGAACGGCGTGAGAGGGAAAGGCGAAGGGAGATTCGTGATGGGAAGCGAACTGCAGGTTCCCATCGCGATGAGGAAGCAAGTTCAGTCCAAGCTAGCCATCATACTACTGTCCAGAATGAGGAGCATCGTGAGCAGCAGAACCCAGAGAGGTCTCAGCATACTAGGCCTCGAAGGGAGCAATTTCAAGGGCGAAATGAGGCCCAGATGAGTGCTGACATGGAAGATTTAAAGAAGAAGTACGAAGAACTAACTCGCAAGCTGGCTGAAAAGGATGGAAAAACCCCTGCCTCGGGGCTTATGGATAACACCGACCTGCCTTTCACTGATCGAGTGTTAAGTTTCCCTTTGCCTGAAAACTTCAAGATGCCTCGCATCAAGGAGTTTAATGGTAGTGGTGACCCTTCTGAACATATGGAAAGCGTCCGTGTTCAGTTTTCCCTTCATAGGTTTCCAGATGAAATTGCATGCAGAACCTTTCCTCTTACGTTGGAAGGAGTTGCTCAGGATTGGTTTGCCAGATTGCCTGCCAAGTCAATAGATAGTTTCAAAGAACTTGGAAGTCTCTTTTTAAGCCAATTCCTAGCTACCAAGAAGAGAAGGAAGCACTCGGCTTGCTTACTGTCATTACGTCAAGGGAAGGAAGAAAGCTTGAAGGATTTTATGCATAGGTTCAATAAAGAAAAATTGTTAGTAGATAATCCGGGGGATCAAACGGTATTATCTGCATTATGGCATGGAGTCAGGCCAAACGGGCCTCTAATGGCCGAAGTATCAAAAAGTTCTACAGAAATAACTCTTCCCGAGTTTATCGCCAAAACAGAAGAGTATATTAATCAGGAGGAAATGATTAAGGCTCTCACGAAAGGTCAAGAGGAAGAAGACCAGGAGAAGGAGGACGCCAAAAAGGAGCCACCTATAGCGTCCGCTCCGAAGGAAGAAAGATTGCAGAAGAGAGTAGTAAAGAAGACTGTACCATCAGTCCCAAAGACAGAACCCCGGCGACGTGAAGATCGAAGGTTTACACCTTTGAATACCAGGGTCAACGAAGTATTTATGGAAATCAGAAGAGACCCAGCTTTCAGGTGGCCAAGTAAGTTGCGGGGTGATCCGAGGAAGCGAGATCGGACGAAGTTCTGCGAGTACCACAATGATCATGGACATTTGACGGAAGATTGCATAACCTTGCGGTAGGAAATTGAAACTTTCATTAGAAATGGAAGGCTTGTGAGATTCCTAGCAGGGGAAAGGAACCAAGGAGCGGTGCACCAACAGCCTCTCCTATTAGATGAAAACCGAGCTGAAAGGGTACGGGAGCCGAGACGTGATCGGGATGATGGTCCTAGAGAAGATCCGAGACCCCCTCGGGATCAAGGAGTAGTAGGGGAAATCCATACTATTGCCGGAGGAATAGCTGGTGGAGGACAGTCTAACTCGGCCAGGAAAGCCCATGCTAGGAAGACTCAGGCCGAGGAAGTCTTTACAGTGCAGAGACCGTCCAAAGTTGCGAAAAAGGATTCAGTGATCCTTTCTTTCTCTGAAGAGGACGCTAGGGGGGTAATGCAGCCCCATGATGACCCCCTAGTAGTAACTGTAACAGTGGCCAACCATATGATCCACAGAATTCTGGTGGACAATGGAAGCTCGGCTGATATACTGTACTGGCCAGTTTTTAAACAAATGGGTATCGATCGTGACAGGATCACACCGTTTAGCTCTCCCCTGGTTGGATTTGCAGGAGAGCAGGTCCAGCCGATTGGTCTTCTTTCACTCCCTGTAACGGCAGGAACAGCACCTAAGCAAAAAATTGTGATGGTAGATTTTTTGGTTATTGACCGACCAGGTTCCTACAATGCCATTGTGGGTAGACCTGCTTTGAATAAGTTAAAGGCTGTAACTTCGACATACCACTTGATGATGAAGTTCCCGACAGAAGAAGGAGTCGGAGAAGTAAAGGGAGATCAAATCCAGGCGAGAAGATGTTATAATACGTCCCTCAAGAGGGTCTCGGATCCGACTCCTATTGTAGTTGGTACAGTAGGTGGGAATAACAGGAATGACCCAAAGGGGGAACCAGCTGAACCTCTGGAGGATGTGGTAATAAGCGGGGACAAGACTTTGAAGATTGGGACGCAGCTCAGTCCCAGAGTCCGAGACGGCCTTATCATTTTCTTGAGAAGAAATTTAGAAGTTTTTGCGTGGACTCACGAAGATATGCCAAGAATTGATCCTGAAGACATCCTTCACCAGCTAAATGTGGATCCAGCCGTGAAACCAGTGAAACAAAAAAGAAGAAAATTCGCCCCTGAACGGAATGTAGCCATAGCAGAAGAAGTGGAGAAACTTCTCAAGGCACGTTTCATCGAAGAAGTATATTATCCCGACTGGTTGGCCAATGTAGTATTGGTCAAAAAGTCCAATGGAAAGTGGAGGATGTGTGTGGATTTCACTGACCTCAATAAGGCCTGCCCAAAAGATAGTTTTCCATTACCTCGCATTGATGCATTGGTGGACTCAACAGCTGGATATGGTTTACTCAGCTTCATGGACGCCTTCTCTGGGTACAATCAAATATACATGCATCCTGAAGACCGTGAGAAAACTGCGTTCATAACTGACCGAGGCTTGTACTGTTATAAAGTTATGCCCTTCGGTTTGAAGAACGCAGGGGCAACATACTAGAGACTGGTAAACAAGATGTTCCGAGACCAGATCGGACGCAATATGGAAGTATACGTTGATGACATGCTAGTCAAGAGTGTGTTGCCACAGGACCACATACTTGACTTGCAAGAGACGTTCGCTACCTTGAAGAAGTACGGGATGAAGTTAAATCCCTCAAAGTGTGCATTCGGAGTTTCATCAGGAAAGTTCCTTGGTTACATGGTGTCCAGCCGAGGAATAGAGGCCGATCCTGAAAAAATACAAGCTGTCTTGGATATGCAGTCTCCGAGAAACTTGAAACAGCTCCAGCAATTGACAGGAAGAATAGCAGCACTAAATTGGTTCATTTCACGATCAACCGATAAGTGTCTTCCGTTTTTTAAAGTCTTGCGAAAGGCCTTTGAATGGACAGACGAATGCGAAGAAGCCTTCAGACAGCTGAAAGAATACCTAATGAGCCCGCCTTTGCTGAGCCAGACAATACCTGGGGAGGTACTATATTTGTATTTAGCCGTATCCCGAACGGCTATCAGTGCGGCATTAATTCGAGAAGAAGAGGGAACTCAAAAGCCCGTATACTTCACAAGTAGGGCTTTGAGAGGCGCTGAAGAAAGATATCCCCAAATGGAAAAATTGGCTTTCGCCTTGGTTATAGCATCCAGAAAGCTTCGACCCTACTTCCAAGCTCATACTATCAGGGTGTTGACTGAATACCCCCTAAAGAAAGTACTAAGAAAGCTGGATCTTTCAGGAAGATTAGCCAATTGGGCTATTGAACTAGGAGAATTCGACATCGAATTTCTCCCTCGGAATTCTCTCAAGGGCCAGGCACTAGCTGATTTTCTGGCAGAATTCACTAATTTGCCAGACATCACCAGCTGGCCAAGTGATGAGACTTGGGTAATCTACGTAGATGGATCATCTACAAAGAAGCATGGTGGAGCTGGAATAGTAATGATTACTCCCGATGGGGAAGAATTATGTAGTTCATTGAAGTTGAAGTTCAAAACCACAAATAATGAGGCCGAGTACGAGGCAGTTTTGGCAGGACTCGGTTTAGCTCTTGAAATGGGAGCCGAATTTGTAGAAATACGGAGTGACTCCCAAGTCGTTGTAGGACACATTCGAGGGGAATTTGAAGCCAAGGGAGACAAGATGAAGCTGTACTTATCTAGGGTACAGGATTTGCAAGCTTTATTTAAGAAGTTTAGCATTGCGAAAATTCCGAGACCAGAGAATGAAAAAGCAGACCAGTTGGCCAGAATTGCCTCAACAGCCAGTGAAGAAATTGAATCCGAGACTCCTATCCAAATTCTTCCACGATCATCAGTTACCGAGGCGGTGTCGGTCTCGACAGCCGAGACCATACCTAATTGGCAACTAGAAATTATGGAATACCTAGAAAGAGGAGTACTTCCTTCAGATAGAAAGCTTGCTACCCGGTTGAAGGTGAGAGCCGAAAGGTTTACAATGATAAATGGAGTCCTTTACAAAAAGGGTTTCACGCTGCCACTTTTAAAACGTGTTTCCAAGGATGAAGGAGATTATATCCTTAGAGAGATCCATGAAGGGGTCTGTGGAAGCCATTCTGGGGCCAGAATATTGGCGCATAAAGCAGTCCGAGCAGGTTTTTATTGGCCCAACATGAGTCTAGACTCGGCAAATATAGTCAGGAATTGTGACAAGTGCCAGCGATTCGCGAATATCACTCATCAACCTCCTGAAGACTTGAGTGCAATATCCTCACCTTGTCCCTTCTCCCAATGGGGGGTAGATATAGTAGGACCACTGCCTCGGAGCAGGGGAGGTGTGCGGTTCGCAGTTGTCGCTGTAGATTATTTCACCAAGTGGGCAGAGGTTGAAGCCTTGGTAAATATCACGGCTAAGGCAATAGAGAGATTTTTATGGAAGAATATCATATGTCGGTATGGCATTCCCCATGCTTTTATCACAGATAATGGCAAGCAGTTTGACTGCGAGTCATTCCGAGCCTGGTGTGCCCAGCTGCGAATAAGGAACTATTACTCGTCTCCTGGGCACCCCCAGGCAAATGGGCAGGTAGAAGTCACCAACAAAACAATTTTCAAGATCTTGAAGAAGAAGCTGGACGATCGGAAAGGAAACTGGGCAGAAGATCTGCCAGAAGTATTGTGGGCATACCGAACGACCAAGAGAATTCCAACCGAAGAGACACCATATGCCTTAGCATTCGGAACTGAGGCAGTTATTCCAGGCGAGGTAGGCTCAGGCAGTTACCGTGTAGAGACCTTCCAATCCGAGACTAATCACGAGGGGTTACAGCTGCACTTGGATTTGCTACAAGAGAAGAGGGATCAAGCCCAAGTGGCTATGGCAGCATATCAGGCAAGAGTAACTCGTTATTTCAACAAAAAGGTCAAGCCTCGAAGCTTCAAAGTTGGAGATATGGTTCTACGTAAAGCTACTTTGGCAACCAGGGACCCAGCTGAGGGAAAGCTGGCTCCTAATTGGGAAGGACCTTATAAGGTGGTTGAATGCAGAAGAGCAGGAGCATACCATTTGGAAGATTCCAAAGGTAAGGCTCTACCGAGGCCTTGGAACGCTGAGCACCTTAAAAAATATTATGTCTAAAAAGTAGCGATATGTAATCTGTTCGTTATTTCATTACTTTCTTTCAATAAATAAAAGTATCTCGGAGTTATGCAGCATATAAGGTTCATGTGTACAAATTGAATGATTTTATTAGTCTCCGAGAAGACGGCTGAAAAGGCTCTTCCGAGTCCCAAAAATGATGCAACCGAAAGGAGCATTCTCTTCACACAAACTCTCCGAGACCTAAACTCGGAGTAACAGTCAAAGTCTCCGAGACCTAAACTTGGAGTAACAGTCAAAGTCTCCGAGACCTAAACTCGGAGCAACAGTCAAACTCTCCGAGACCTAAACTCGGAGTAACAGTCAAAGTCTCCGAGACCTAAACTCGGAGCAACAGTCAAACTCTCCGAGACCTAAACTCGGAGTAACAGTCAAAGTCTCCGAGACCTAAACTCGGAGCAACAATCAAACTCTCCGAGACCTAAACTCGGAGTAATAGTCAAAGTCTCCGAGACCTAAAACTCAGAGTTGCAATCGAACTCTCCGAGATTTAAACTCGGAGTAACGATCAAACTCCCTGAGACCTAAAACTCAAAGTAGCAATCAAAATCTCCGAGATATAACTCAGAGAGATATAATAAACTTTTGACTACCTTAAGCAGCAAATAAATAAAGGTTATTCTGAGAATCATACAAATGTCAAAAACTCGTTTCATTAACAAAAACTTGAGGTATGTACAAAAGATATTACATTATTTTTTCTTAAGGGTAACATCAGGGGCCTCGGCAGAGATGGACTCGGCAGTATTGGCCTCGGCAGAATGGGCATCATCAGGAGCAGATTCAGTGCCTCGATGCTGTTGATCTAAAAAGGGATCGTAGAAGAAATCTTTTATTCCTGCAGCATCAGGCATTTGTTCTTGACCCAGGTTGACCAGTTGTGCCATGGCTGCGTCCGAACAAGGGATGTCCTCGACTTTCACTTTGTTAAGATCTATCGTCCGAGTCGAGTCCATAGCCCATGCTCGAAAACTTTCAAAGCCAAGAATGAGCCCGTCAGCCCAAGCAGAATTCCTAACCCACGAGGCAAAGGACAGTTGGCGTAAGTAATCAGCAGCTCGGTTTCTAGCCTCCTTCAGCTGAGCCCTTACTTGGGCGTATTTTCCCTTAAAGAATTTGAGCTTCTCCTCGGCCACCACCTTGGCTTCATTCGTCTCGGCCACCAGACCCTTCAAATCTGAGACCTCATTTTGGGCCAATTTTAGCTGATCCGAGACCCCTGCATGTGTTTCTTCCAACTGATTGAAGTCCTCCTTAACAATGGAGTTATCCTCTTGCAGGTGGTTCACTTTATTTCGGAGGCCTTCAATTTCAGTCAGCAGATCGTTAATCTTTAATTTAGCCCTTGCCCGAGCCGCAGCAGCTTCAGAGGTCTCGGCCAGCAATTTAGACTGCTCCTGGCTTGAGATTAACAGCTCCTCGTCTTGCGCCACAGTGACTTTCGTCAGTTCCGCATTCTTGGCCTCCAATTCGGTTACCTTGTCTTTAAGGCGACTAATTTCAGAAGCTGAATCCTGTACTGTCTTTCGAAAGTAACAGTACTGTATCAACGACCTCATGAGACCCTGTGAAAAATTCAGTTAGTATATGCATATCAAGGAAAACAAACTAAGGTAAGAATCAGAAAACTTACGACGAGTTGGTTGAATAGCATTTGCTCAGCCATGCCCCGAGCAGAGGTGTCACGTTCCATTATGAGACCCTCATGAGGAATCAAATCCACTAAGGCCTGGAAAGGATTGCCCTTCAAATCGCCACCAAACGTAGCAAGGGGTCCGCCAACTGTCCAATCTACCCCCTCGGGTCTCACAAGCGCCTCGGACGAAGAGGAGGTCTCGGCACTTACCGTAGAGGCCTTCTCGGCACTGAAAGCCGTCTTGGCAGTAGAGGCCTTCTTAGCATTGGAAGGAGTCGGCTGACAGGCCTCGACAGGCTTTGAAGCCTGATCCATGTGCTCGGCTTCAGCGATGGGTGATAACACTCTTACTTCTCCTTCCTGAACCGTGGCAGTATGCTCCTTGGTCCCCTCCTGAACCATCCCTACTGAGGCCTCAGAATTTTCCACCAGTTCTATGTCATCCAAAATGTGTTGGATGTTCGAACCAAGAGGCTGGAATGATAGGGACCCGATAGGGATAGCATTATCTGCAGCAGCTCCTGTGGAGCCGAGAGGTGTAGCGTTTAGCGGCCGAGCCGAGATGGGCTCGTTAGCAAGGAAAGCCTCGACTTCCGCAGCGGATCTGACCACGGGCTTAGGACCCGCCTTTCTCCTGGCAGCCAGAAAGTTAGCAAGCTGGTCTTGCACTTTCATTTCAGCCACCTTCTTTGGTTTCTTTTTTTCTGGCTGAGGGACCTCCAAATCCTCAGGCTCATCGACCAACTTCAAAACTCTGGTTGCCCGAGGAGGAGTGCTAGGCTTTTTAGCCTTGGCATCCATTTTCAAGGGGCCAGTGGTCCGAAACTGGGGAACCATAGGTGGGACTGGATCCCCACGTATTTTTAAAGCCCCGCCTGTTTGAAGGGGATATCTTTCTGTTTGGGCTGTTCAACCATTTTGCCCTTGCCTTTCTCGAGACGAGACTTCCGGGGGGTAGCGCCTCGAGTGTTGGCAGCTGGAGGACCCGAGGCGGCGAGGTTTGGGTCTCGGACGACCACGGAGGCAGGTCTCTTTCTTTTTTCACCAGCGCCTCCATTAAAGTCCTCGATACCCTTTCCTTCAGAAAAAGTTTCCATTAACTTGGTGTAGAACATCGAGCCTTCATGTCTCCGGGCCCATGCTTCGATTTTATCTACACGTTTTAGTTCGTCCTCATTAAGAGTCGGTTCCTTAGGAGCATTCCTGGCAGGAACACTTGTCTCCCGTGGTACCCTTGGACCTTCAGCAATTTCAGTAGGGTGAAATTCCCACTGACCAGTGGTGAAAAAGTACTTAGCCTTCCACCGGTGATTACTGGAATACTTGCCATCCATGTGTATAAACTTTCCCCGCCGAGACTGGAAGTTGTATAAACCCTCACACCTTGGGTTCTTCTGAAGCCGATAGAACCACAAAAACTCTTTGGCAGAAAGGTAATGCTTTGGGCCAAGGGCCAGAGGCCAGAGCAAAATACAAGCGTAGAGAACTCTCCAGCCATTTGGCACAATCTGGTGCGGAGCCAGATTTATGAGACCCAATAACTCCCTCACTACCCTTGGGAAAGGCAGACGGAAACCCGAGCGAAACATGGTCTCGTATAAGCAAACTTCATGTGCGTCAGCATGCACGATGGCACCCATTTGCTCTTCATCAAACCGAAGTTTCACTGACCTGGGAATGAAACATTCCTCTCGGATTCTCGCTTCGTCAGCCTTAGTTAATTCCGACCGCCAGCAAGCTGGGTAAGTGTTACCTCTGAGACCATCAGAACCCGATCCTTCATCGCCAGACATGATGATAGGTTATTTTCAGTAGAGGGGAAGCAAAAGAAAAAGAAGCTAGAAAGGAAAAATAAGTTCTGAAGAGACAAAAGAGGAATGAGTAAGATAAGTGCTAACAGCCTATTTAAAGGGATATGACTCGATGGCAGGGGCATTAAATATGCCAAGAGGTGACGGGGCCTCGGAAGCTCAACTGACGCCGCCTGCAGATGACACGTGTAAAAGCTAGCCTTAATGAGGCGACGGGGCCTCGGAAGCTCAACCGACGCCGCCTGCAGATGACACGTGTAAGCCAGCATTAATGAAGCGATAGGGTCTCGGAATTTCAACCGACACCTGGAATGTCGAGAGTCAAAATTCCCCCCTAATATTTGAAATTTGAATTTGAATTTACCCTCCAAGATTTGAAATTTAAATTTTAAATCTGAAATTTAAATTTCAAATTTTGCCGCCTTATTAATCCGGGACGGAGTCGGAAAGACGTTGACTGTCTCGGAATCTCTCTTAAGGAAAGCTGGCCTCGGTTCATTCCATCAAGACATGAAATTTCTTTAGTTCTACAAACTTCGAAATTGGGGGGTAACTGTTGGGTCATGAACTAGCTTACCATTTATTGAACAGTCCTTGGGCCCAGCCAGAAGAGGCCCAAGTCCGAGACCTACTCAAAAGGCCCAAGCCCGAGATCTACTCAAGTGATCCGAGACGAGACCTACTCAAGTAATCCGAGACGAGGACTACTCATGTGATCCGAGACCACCAATCCGAGGCAACCCCTAGCCGAGACCATGAAGTCCGAGAATAACTCAGGAATTTAAGTCGCAGTAAAAGGAATAACTCTGATATCTTAAAAGATTACGAAGTTGATCCTCTGATCTCGAGTCGCTTAAATCGTGGAAGAACTAACAAACATAATCTTTTCATTCAAATGTTTGTTTAGCCGATATCAAGGGATAAGATTCCTTAATAAGTGGGAAATCAAATTCCCTCCAATGCCTATAAATACAAGTCATATGATCAAAGCAAAGGTAATCACAACTCTCATAATTTGAGCTCTATAGTTGTTACTAGTATCCTTTCCCATTCTGACTTAGGCATCGGAGTGCCCACGCCGGCTCACCCCCGGTCATTTCGATCCTTCTTTCTTCTTTGTTGTGCAGCCAAATTGTTCGGGTGTTGGTCCAACTCAAACTCGGCAGGCGTGCCACGTCATCTTTTGGAAAACTGTGCATTAACAAGTTTCCTGATTCACGCACTCCGTCAGTAATTGCTCCTCCAAGGTTTGTGATTCTCTTTGTATTTATTTTTCATTTTCCGGGGTGTTATTATGAGAATGCACATCCGATTGGGTGTTTTCGTGATTTTCCGGTCGTCGGGTAACTGAATTTTCCTGCGTTTCCGCAGAATTAGCAACAGCCATAGACGGTTTTGCTTTCTTCTCCTCTCCCCATAAAGCTCCCCAACTGAAAATGGGGTCAGTTATAATTTTAATTTTAGTTGACCATAATACCCTTTTCATTTTCGTATTTCTGTCCCTGATACGTGTTAAAAGGGTGTTATTTTATTAGGGGTTCATTGGGAAATAGCCAAATAGCTGTCATCTAATTAGATCACATTTCTCCAATGATCTAAATAAGTTATTATATTATATATTAAAACTAGGTATTGTTATAGGGATTGCTCATCTGAACAAATTGCCCCAATGCAATTATAGAATTACAAAAAGAGCCCTTTGATCTATTTGGACGATGATTCTGATTTTGGTTTGACTTTAGATAACGTGTTTGGTGTTGATAATAGGCGTCAATATGACTCTCCCCAACCAAACATGCTTGTTGGATCACAGATCAACTTTGCTGGGCCCAATAAAAACAATCCACCAGCCCATCACTAAGTTCGGATATTTACACCTACTCCTTGAACTTATGCTCGGTAAGTTTATACCTACCCAAGCCCAATACATACAAACCTCGGTTAACTGAGTGCTGCCCAGACTCCCGAGGATTACTCTCGGGAAATTAGATATATCTACATGACATTTCATTCATCATTCGTCAATACATTATATGACACATGGATCCTGGGTAAGTCTACAGTACCAGTCAAGCAGGTACAACCTGATGCCTATAAAAGGAGGTCTCGTCTCAAATTTTGGAAACTTCTTTTCTCTTCTAAACTGAATATCTTCTATCCTTTTTATATTATCTATCATCTTCAAAGTTACATTTCTCTTGAACACAGTGACTAATTTAAGCATCAGAGCTATCCCCCGCCGGACAACGCCGGCAGCTTTGATCCTTTTTCTTGTTATCTTATAGTCAGGTGATTCCTCGGCTATCCACCATTTACAAGGTCCATCCCACTTCATCATTTAGAAAACTGTTCTAACAGTTTGGCGCCGTCTGTGGGAATCCGATTTTTATCGGTTCATACTAATTTCAAAATTCCGATATGGTGAACACACCCCCACACCCTGTTCCAAATGTTCAAATTGATGTTCCTGGAACATCACATAATCCAAATACCCAGATAGCTTTATTGGAAGGTTTTATGAAACGAATTGTTGAATCTATCAAAGCCATGAAGAAACAAAACGAAGATATCGTTTCTAGGTTACCTCCTAGAGAAGATCCAAGATATGAAGAAAGGCGAGAAGAAGTGCTCAAGGAGCTGCCACCACCAACCCGACAGCAATCAACTCGACAAGATGCCGAGAGTTCAATACAGGGAAGTCATCATATTGTCCGAACCAAAGAAGATTCTCATAGAGGGAGGTTCGGTAATGATGTACATCTTAATAGTAAATCTCACCATGGTGAATCTAGTTATGTCAAATCTCATCATAGTCATCCCCATCATAGCCATTCCCATCATGGTAAGTCGCAGCATGAAAACCCTGAGGAAGTCGTTGTAAATAAAGTTGTTCAAGATCTTAAAGAAAAATATGAAAAAATGGCTTTTTTAATTGAAAATGGTGAAAATCGGTCTGCGACCGAGGATCTTATGCAGCATACTAATCTACCTTTTACCGATCGGGTGATGAGATTACCTCTTCCTAATAAGTTTAAGGTTCCTCAGGTTGATAAGTATGATGGAAGTGGAGATCCTTCCGATCATATGGAGAGTTTCCGAGCTCATATCGTTCTTCATGATACTCCTGACGAAATCGCTTGCCGAGCTTTTCCTTTAACTTTGAAAGGGATTGCTAAAGAATGGTTTGGAGGCTTGGGTCCTAAGTCTATTGACAGTTTCGATTCTCTTGGACAACAATTTCTAGGTCAATTCTTTGCGATTCGAAAAAGGAAGAAGAATCCCTGGCAGCCTTTGCCACCTGCCCCACCTTAAATGTACGGGGATTCGAGACCAGCTACAAATTTCTTTAGAATTTCATAACCATTCTCCCACAACCCAAATCCTTTCCCTACAATTAATTTCAATCCCTAGCCACCCTAAGATCCCTTAAATAACCTGCTGCAAGAAAATCCTGCAACCCTTCTTGCTTCCAGCAATTTACAACCCATGAAACCCTCTATTTCCCTTTCCCAACCTTCAGAAAGTTTTGACCCCAATGTTTTCCTAATCTCTTTTACAAATTAAATAAAGAAACCTCTCATTTTGCTGCTGCCAGATATTTTCCTTTGCTGCCCTATGTCACTCTGGCACTCGTACAAGGAAAAACCGAATCTTTAAAAGATTATGTTACGGTTTAATCGGGAGAAGTTGACGGTGGAAAGTCCAAATGAACAAACAGTTCTTTCAGCTTTGATGCATGGCATAAAGCTTGATGGGCCATTAATGGCTGAATTGGCTCGGAAACCGACTTTGGGAACTCTTCGACAATTCATGAACAAAGCGGAAGAGTTCATTAATCAAGAAGAAACTATTTTAGCTTTGATGAGATCCAAGGCCGAAGGAAGTAAGCTTGTTTCTAATTTGGCTAGAGCTACACCGAGGACTTTTGTTCAAAAGAAGTGAAGAGATCATCAGAATTTAAGAAATTCAGAAAAGAAGATTGAGCTACCACCCAGGCAGAATCAACAACAACAATATGTAGGATGGACACCTCTAAATACAACAGTTTATAAGGTGTTCATGATCAAGAAAGATTCGAGCTTCAGATGGCCAAGAAGGATGAAAGCTCTTCCCCAAAATCCCAGCACTCAGAAGTTTTGTGAATATCAGAATGATCATGGGCATTATACCGAGAATTGTATAAGTCTTCGGTTTGAAATTGAAAAATTTCTAAGAAATGGAAAGTTATTGAAGTTCGTAGCCGAAGAGAAGGGTAAAGAAAAAAAATCCTCAAGATAGTCAAAGTCTTCGGTCAATGCAGAGTTCAGGGCAAAATAATGACAACTTGCGTAATCAGAGGCAAAGATGTGGTGAACCGAGGATTTCTCAGAGCAATCGACAAAGCCCTCAAAATCAAACCATTGTGGGGGAAATTCGAACGATCTCAGGAGGATTGGCTGGTGGAGGAGAGTCCAGTTTGGCAAGGAAAGCCTATGTTAAGCAAGCAAAAATGGAAGAAATCTTTTTTCTTGAAAAACCTTCCAAAATACGAAAACAAGACCCAACTATCTTGACATTTTCAGAGGAGGATGCAAAAGAAATTTCAATGCCTCATGATGACGCGCTGGTGATAACCTTGATAGTGGCTAATCATGCTGTTCATCGAGTTTTGGTGGATAATGGAAGTTTGGCAGATATTCTGTATTGGATTGTTTTTCAACAATTGGGTATTGGTTAGGAGAAGATAAAGCCTTTTCTATCACCGTTGATAGGGTTTGCAGGGGAGCATGTTCAACCCATTGGAATGATTTCTCTTCCGGTTACCGCAAGAACTGCTCCTAAACAATCCACTATTATGGTAGATTTTTTAGTAATTGACCGACCATCAGCTTACAATGTAATCGTTGGTCGTCCAGCTTTGAATCAACTAAAGGCTGTGACTTCTACCTATCATTTGAAAATGAAATTCCCAACGGTTGAAGGGGTTGGTGAGGCGAAAGGTGATCAGGTTGTTGCCAGAAGATGTTATAATACATCTTTAAAAGGATCTGTAGAGTCGGCACTACTGACGGTTGGTAATGTGGGTAGTGAAAAGAAGGTTCAGTTGAAAAAAGAACTAGCCGAGCCATTGGTTGATATACTGATAGTAGAAGGAAAAGTCCTTAAGATCGGATCTTAATTAACTTCAGGAGTTAGAGAAGTTCTTATTCGGTTTCTCCAAGAAAATCTAGAAGTTTTTGCATGGTCTCCTGAGGACATGCCTGGGATTGATCCAAAAGACATTGTTCATCATTTGACCATCAGCCTTTATGCCATGCATTAAAGCTGAAAGAACAATTTGTTTTTCTGGGGTTTCCACCGTCAACTTCTCCCGGATTAAACCGTAACATATAATCTTTTAGAGACTCGGTTTTTCTTTGTATTATGGATAACAAATAAGCCAGATTCTTCTTTCTTTTCTGAACAGCGAGGAATTGACCCAGAAATTGTTGTCCGAGAGAATCAAAGTTATCAACAGATGTAGGACTCAGACCTCCGAACCATTCTTTAGCAACACCTTCTAGAGTTAACGGGAAGGCTTGGCAAGCTATTTCGTCCAGGGTATCGTGAAGAATAACATGAGCTCGGAAACTTTCCATATGATCATAAGGATCCCTGCTTCCATCATACTTGTCGACCCGAGGCATTTTAAACTTGTCAGGAAGAGGAAACTTCATTACCCGATCAGTGAAAGGCAGGTTGGTATACTGCATAAGATCCTTGGTTGCAGACTGACTCTCACCATTTTCAATTAAGAAAGCTATTTTCTCATACTTTTCCTGGAGATCTCAAACATCTTTATTTGTGACAACCCCCTCAGGGTTTACATAATGAGAACCACCTTTGTGAGGGCGACTATGATGAGTTTTGGCATGACTAGTTTCACCACGATGAGACTTACAATCAAGATGCACTTTATTACAAGATCTTTCTCGATGAGGGTCTTTCCTGGTTTGAATAGTAGTATGACTTCCGCGTATTGAGCTTTCAGCGTCTCGCCGGACTGATTGCTGTTGGGTTGGTGATGGTGGTTCCTGGGATATTTCTTCTCGCCTTCCTTCATGCACCAGATCTCTTCTAGGAGTCAACCTAGAGACGATCTCTTCGTTCTGTTTCTTTATGGCTTCCATTGATTCGGCTATTCGCTTCATAAAACTTTCCAACAAAGCTATCTGAGGATTTGGATCATGTGATGTTCCAGGAATATCAGTTTGGATAGTGGGGATGGAGTGTGGAGGTGTATCAGGGTGTGGGGGTGTGTTCACCATATTGGAATTATGAGATTAGTAAGAACCGATAAAAATCATGTTCCCACAGACGGCGCCAAATTGTTTGAGTAGTTTTCTGAATGATGATGTGGGATGGACCCCGTAAATATCTTTGTAATAGCTAGGATTATTGGTCTGAGAAATATTGAAGGGAAAGGATCAAAGCTGCCGACGTTGTCCGGCGAGGGATAGCTCCGATGCCTAAGTTAGTCACAATGTTTAAGAAAAAAAGTAACTTTGAAGATGATAAACAAGATAAAGAGAATAAAGATATTCAGTTAAGGAAAGGGAAAAGAAGTTACCAAAATCTGAGAGGGGACCCCCCTGTTATAGACATCGGGTTGTACCTGTTTATCTGACACTATGGGCTTTACCGAGGATCCACGTGTCAAATGATATATTTGAAAAATGAAAAATAAAATATTATACAGATATATCAAATATCTCGAGAGTAATCCTCGATAGTCCTCTCAAGACTCGGCTAACCGAACCTAAGAACCGAGTGTCAAGAATATACATTCAAATAAGTCTAGATTTACCGAACATAGGTTTGATGAATAGTAAAAATGACCGAGCTTAAATGATGGGCCGGCGAATCATCTTACTGGGACCAACACAGCTGATCTATGATCCAACAATAACAATATAGTTTTGATAAAGGATTTGTATTGTTCATTGAAAAAGCTGACGCTTTTCCTTTAAAGTCATGCTCTCAAAGTACTGGTCTTTCAATATGCTTTTCCTTTCCTTTCTAATATTATTGTTAGGCTTTGGCTTCACACCTGATTTATCATATTTTATTCTTATTTCATCGTGTGACTTAGCAGTGTCTATCCATTTTTTTTAATATATATATATATATATATATATATATATATATATATATATATATATATATTAAAGGGCGGTTGGTTGATTATCGTTTTAATAGCTAGGAATCTGTTTGAGTTTGTGATTTTAAAGTCACAATTATTATGCCTTAAAAAAAAACATGTGTATTTTGTATTTTGTAGTAGCTGATCGAGTAATTTAAATTCAGTATATATGGTTACGATGGAGCATTAATTAATGTGTAAATTATGTGTGCAGAAAATTTGCGCCATATGCCTTGATAAAGTAAGGAGAGGGCAAGGGCAAGCCATCTCCACTGCGGAGTGTTCCCACTCTTTCCAATTCAATTGCATTGTGGTTAATGTAGACCTTGGAAATTTAGTTTGCCCCATCTGCCGCTCAAAATGGAAAGATGTACCTTTCCGAGCTCCCAGTAGTAGCTGTTGGGTCATATTTTTCAACAGTAAACAATAAATACAGGACCCTCAGCACTCTCAGCACCATGTCACCTTCCACTAAGGTGAACACTCGGACTCTCGATAAAAATGGGAGATAAATATCTGCTACTTCTAAACCCCTATAAAAGGGGACCTCCACACTACTTTCAGGGACTGATTTTTCAACCTCTTCAATCTCTGAATCTCCTTCTTACTTAAACTCTTATTGTGAAACACATCACTGATTTAAGCATCGGAGAGCCTCCACGGCACCCAGCCCGGAGACCCTTTAACGCTCTTATTGTTTTATAGGAGCTGAAGATCATAGACACCGCCAAGAATGAAGATCACACCATCCAAAGACTGTAATCATGCTTCAACAGTTTAGCACCATCTGTGGGAACGACTACGTTCTTACTAAATCAAAATCTGTTATGGTGATGATCTTACGTCCAGGTGAGATATCAACCAGCCAAAATCAAATCTGTGCCTACGGATCCCAAATCCAGTTTGCTACAACCTGTGGTGACAGATGTCATTTTATTTCGAATCAAAATCTTCAAAGGAAAAGAAGATGAAACTACTCTCAAGGTTCTTCTCAGATAAATTCAACGAAGTGCCGTGCAGAGCTCAAAAAAAAAAAATTCAAAAAGGGGCAGAAAAAATCTCTAACACGTTATAGGTGCCCTTTAGAAGAAAGAGAAGAGTGTTAAGCGGTGGGTCTTTAAAAAAAAAAAAAAAAAAAGCCTGCAGCAAAGAAAAGAAAGAAAATAAATTTAGTTGTTTCTTAATTTGTGTGCGTTCACACACCAAACTGCAGAATATCAGGCACAAAGAAGATATTTGTATATCTTTACATTGTAAAATTTAGAATGATGCCACAATTGTTTTTGTATTTTGCAAAATGCTTTTCTTGTAAACAGATGAAGACCAGCAGTGAGCTCAGCAGGACCTTCTGCAAGCAGCGACCTTGCCACACTGCCAAGCCTTTCAACGTCGAGCCTGCCTCAGCTGTGTCATAAAGTGCCGAGCTTATTTCGGTTAGGCATCCCTATTGCCGAGCTTCACCGAGCCTACCTCGGTGGAAACTACCATCGCCGAGCTTTGCCTCGAACAAATGCAATAAACCACCGAGATTTCTTCGCCAAGGTAAACTCATATCACATGGCCAACAAGCAGCGAGCCAGCAATTCCAACGACCATGTCTCCTCACCGACCAAGTATTGGGCCATCAGTTGCCGAGAGTCATCATGCCACAATCGCCGCGCATCACTATTCTCGGATTACCGAGCTTGCCTTGGCTAAAGCGCCGTAGCTGCCGAGCCTGTTTCGGCTGACATCACCATCGCTGAGTCTGCCTCGGTCTTGACCCATGTTCCGTTTCACCTAGCCGACCTTCGGCATTGCTCACGACCATCAGTTGTGCACTATTACTATAGCAGAGCCTTCGTCGGACTGTGGGTCTTCAAACCAGAACCATACCATCTTCGGATTAAGTGAATCAAAGTTTCGTTATCCTCGGATTGCCGAAGCTGCTGAGCCTGTTTTGGTAAAGCACTGACCATTGCCGAGCTTGCCTTAGGCAAAATCACAATAGACAAATCTGCTCGAAAACTGAATTCAGAAACACCGACAAACCCATCCGCCACAGCAAGCTTATTTGCCGAATTCTCTAATCCCAGAACCTCATCTCCTGAGACAGCAGGCTTCAAAGTACCCACATTTGAAGCATCATCAAATGCCACACCATCCAAACTAGCTGCAGACCGATAAGGAGGAGACAGCAGCGTAACTAGAACAACTCTGTTTTTAGATGAAATCCTCACATCCTTTTCTTTTCTATCTCATACAATTGGCGAGAACTTCCTCTTTTTCTATGGAGGTACCTAAACCCCATCTTTGTAATCTGTGACTTCATTAACTCTAGACAACTCATCATGCTTTCTCTGTCCGGTTCTACCACCAAGCACACCTCTTCTAAACCTTGAATCGCGAGCTTTCGATGAATAACGGTTTCCATTATTACGTCTAGCACCACGATCACAGTCCATACCGAATTCCACAATAGAGGAACCATTCCTGTAATAATCATGCTCCTTTTTGGAATGATTATAAAATTCCCTTGTCCTTGAAACATTAACTCTCCCGGTGAGAGAAACCACAGAGAATCGGAGTAACGACGACGGGGATCGGAGAGAGAGATAGAAAGAGAGTCGGCAATTCAAAACACAGCCTTAGAGGGTTCTTCATGTGTTAGCCAAATCTGTTTTGGAATGTAAGCCATGAGCTATTCTCGGTTCACTAAGATCGAGCTTTGTCATATTCGGTTCACCAAGACAGTGAAGGTACAAACCCGACCTTTGTCATTCTCACCGTAAGTTACAAACCCAGTCTCGGTAGAGACAGAATCCCAGCATGGGATCTCCTCATACCCAGACTCGGCTTCTGTGACTTATGACCACAGAGCTATTATGATTAATGGGCAGAGAAGGATTCTAAATTCTGGGTCCATTCACTATCCAAGAAGCACTCCCGAGATGTGGCCTGATCTTGTACAGAATGCCAAAGAAGGAGGCTTGGATGTCTTACAGACATATGTGTTTTGGAATGGAAATGAGCCTTCTTATACTATTTTGAGGATAGATATGATTTGGTTAAGTTCATCAAGCTGGTACAACAAGCAGGCCTATATGTTCATCTCCGAATTGGCCCATATGTTGGTGCTGAATGGAACTTTGGGGGATTTCTCGTTTGGCTAAAATAAGTTCTGGGCATTTCTTTTAGAAAAGATAACGGGCCTTTCAAGATGGCAATGCAAAAATTTACAGAGAAGATTGTCAGTATGATGAAGGCATAAAAGTTGTTTGAAACTCAGGGAGGCCCCATAATTCTTTCTCAGATAGAGAATGAATTTGGACAGGTGGAATGGGAAATTGGTGCCCTTGGTAAAGCTTATACTAAATGGACAGCACAAATGGCTTTAGGTCTCAGCACAAATTGCAACAGCCATCATGGCGAACTCCGGACAAATAACCCCGACTGAACCTCGGTAAGTTACCCCCACAGGTATCACTCTTACCCCGTAAAAATTGAGGTACATATTTTATTTTCAACTCCTAAGCTTCAAAGAAACAAAATGACAACAAGTCTTTTAGGTTTATTAATGCTCAAATCATTATAAATTGCCTCTATTAAATCATGTTTTACCGAGTTATTTTCATTGCTTAGATACATGCATTTGTTTGGTTTCTCATTTTTTTTGCAGAAAGCCGAATTTGTAAAAGCTGACCCATTCTCAGAAATATGAAATTTCCATAGTTTGTCAAACTAGGAAATTAGGAGGTAACTATTGGATCATGGATTAGCTGTGCTAGGCCTTTACTAGCCATCATCTATATTGCGTTCAACTCCCATTGGAACACTGGCTGCAACTCTCACAACTACTGCAATTTATCTAGTTTATGTGTTGTTATTTGGAGCCCTTGCAACCAGAAAAAAGCTATTGGCCGACAGACTACTTATAGCTACAGTTGCTTGGCCTTTACTAGCCATCATCTATATTGGAATCATTTTTTTCGACATTAAGGGCTGCACTTCAGAGCCTGATAGGTGCCCCACGCCTTCTTGCAGCAATAGCTAATGGTGACATCTTGCCTATTCTTAACTACTGCAGGGTTGCAGATGTTATGCTGGTGTGAACTTATCTTGCTTCCTCCTGGATCTTCTAGATGCTCCCAACTGGCGTCCTTGGTGGAAATCTCACCATTAGAGCGTCTTTCTTCTTGGAGCATCACAAAGTTGGGGACTGGGGTGATGATTTCAAGGGTGCATATTTCCAACTAGCTCTCTGTAGTCTTCGATTACTAGGAGCAAGCCAAATACACCCAGAGAATTGGTGTCCAAATCCCCCTGGTATTCTGCAGGCCATAAGGTAAATTGCCGGAGAATGTACCTTGTCATCCAAAACGTGCTGACTTTGCAAACTGCATGAAGAAAAACCGAGCATGCTCCAAACACCTTGAAAAACCGAGCAACTGAGCATGCCGAACATCCGAGCATTCCGAGCATGCCAAACATCCGAGCATTCTGAGCATGTCGAACATCCGAGCATTCTGAGCATGCCAAGCATGCCGAGCTCAGCAGCCAACAAAACTCTTTATGCTACACTCGGAAAATATAGCTAAACTAAGCGCTTTTCCGAGAGTCACCTTTTGGAAAAGTAGTTATTTATAACACTTTCCAACCCTTCGGCGAAATATAGCTAGAGAGTTTCCCGAACCTAGTTCGGTGAAATATCGCTAAGGCGCTTTCCCGAGGAAGAGTTCGGAAATATAGCTGAACAAAGCGCTTTCCAAACTTAACCTTTTGCTCAAAGGTTCTACTTCGGAGAAATATAGCCGGAGAAGTTCCCGAACGTATTTCGGTGAAACATCACTAAGGTGCTTTCCCGATGATGAAGTTCATAAACATCTTTGAAACTACAACATTCATCGAGTATTAAGCCTTCACGCCAAGCGCCTTCCTAAGGCAAACATTCAAGCTATTACATTCAAACCGAATATTCTCGCAACCATGCATTCACATAAAGATTCCCATTATTATAACTAACTTATAACCTATGGGAATCGAGGGGTAACTATTGGGTCATATTTTTCAACAGTAAACAATAAATACAGGACCCTCAGCAACCTCAACACCATGTCACCTTCCACTAAGGTGAACACTCAGACTCTCGGTAAAAATGAGAGATAAATATCTGCTACTTCTAAACCCCTATAAAAGGGGACCTCCACACTACTTTCAGGGACTGATTTTTCAACCTCTTCAATCTCTAAATCTCCTTCTTACTTAAACTCTTATTGTGAAACACATCATTGATTTAAGCATCGGAGAGCCTCCGCGAAACCCAGCCCAGAGACCCTTTGACGCTCTTATTGTTTTATAGGAGCTGTAAGAACAGAGACACCGCCAAGAACAAAGATCACACCATCTGGAGACTGTAATCATGCTTCAACAGTAGCAATAATAATGGCGCCAAAGGGTCTCGAGGAGTAGTAGTTAACGTTGCTCCTCTTCCTCTTCCTCTTGATGACTTCTCAGACGATGAGCCCCTTCCACGTGCACCCATCTCTCCCACATCTGGCCCTCGGGGTCTCACTCTCGCCACCTTTACAGAGTTCCCTGTTGTTGCTGCTTCAAAATCCCCTGCAGCATTCTCTCTTGTTGTCAGCATCCGCGCACCTCCTCTTCATGTTGATGATGATGCCCGTGCACCCATTGACCTTGTTGCCGTGCTTGACGTGAGTAGCAGCATGGTTGGTGCAAAGCTTTCCCTTCTCAAGCGAGCTGTCCACTTTGTCATACATAACTTGACTTCATCAGACCGACTAAGTATAGTCGCTTTTTCATCAAGGGCTAGGAGAATCCTTCCTCTCCTAAGGATGTCTGACACCGGCCGTGCAAATGCCGTCCAGGCTATCGATTCTCTTACATCAAATGGTGGGACGGATATTGTGGGAGGACTGACCAAAGGTACCCGGGTTCTTGAAGAAAGGCGGGAGCAGAATGCAGTTGCTGCCATCATCCTCCTATCTGATGGAAAAGACAATTACAATAATACTAACTCTAATATTCTTCTTCTTCTTCGCAGCAGCTAGGCGGGGAAATCAAATCCACCACCTGAGTATTTGAAGGAACTGCCAGCGTCAATTAATAATAATAATAATAATAATAATAATCATTCCTTGCAGCATGCAACTATTCCTGTCCACACATTTGGGTTTGGCTTGGACCATGATTCCACTGCAATGCATGCTATATCGGATGCATCTGCAGGGGGCACATTTTCCTTCGTTGAGTCAATTGTTATGATACAAGATGCATTTGCAAGATGCATTGGTGGTCTTCTTAGTGCGGTGGCTCAGGAAGTTAGAGTGATGGTCAAGACAGCGTCACCGGGTTTGCGAATTGGGTCAATTCACTCGGGGAGTTATGTTTCTAAATTTTTTTCTGATGAGGGTCAGCAGCAAGGAGTGATTGAGGTTGAAAATCTATATGCTGAAGAAGATAAACAATTTCTTGTGGACCTCTCCAATATTCCTCCAGCAGGCTTGTGTTGTACTAGTACTAGTAGTAATTGTGAAAGCAAGGAAAGGGAGGAGAATCAAAACAGCATTGTTGGATGTTGTATGCTCTTACAAAGATTTAGTTTCAAGTGAAGAGTTGGAGGTACAAGGGGAGAGAGTGTATGTAGGGAGACCACAGAATTTATGTCCTACAGATTTGGTAGTGTCGGTGGAGATTGATAGGCAGCGAAATCGTATAATGGTGGCAGAGGGTATTAGAGAAGCACAAGTGATGGCGGAAGCGGGGAATCTGGAAGGTCACTGGCAGAAGCAAGAGCAAGTCTGTTATCATCAGCCTCGGCCCAAGCAGGTGACTGCCTTTGCACCAGGCTTGAAGCGGAGCTGAGAGAAATAAGGGAGAGAATGACAAGCCAAGAATTATACCGGCAGAGTGGACGGGCATTTGTTCTCTCAGGATTGAGCTCACATTCATGGCAGAGGGCCACAACAAGGGGCGACGAAAATAGCCTTGTTGGGTTTGGGTTTGGGTTTGGGTATGACAGCCCTACCATGGTTAGCATGGTCACAAAGTCACAGCAACTAACTAACTAACTAACTCTCAATATATAATAGGAGGAGGTATTGTGTGGTATGAATTATATATTATGATATTCTTAATTTCTAGTTGCTAGCTAATTAATTAATTAATTGCTTTCGGATTTTACATATTCCATCTACTTTCTTTTCTTCTCTATTGAGAAATTAATAATACACTTCTTTCTTGCATTTATATTTTCTTCTCAAATTGTTTCAATATATATGCTCTATTCTCTTGCATTTACATTTTTATTGTTTCAATCACCAACTCATGATATCATCATATACCATACAATATGGAAAAAAAAAATAAAAAAAATAAGGTATTATATACCCAAATGAGCTGATTATTTTGAGTTCCAATAGGCTTTAATTGGTTTGGGCTTCGGTTATCTCACAATTACCCCCAATTTACCATTCATTATATTTTATTCCACTATAAAAATATAATTGCATTCCAGGGTTTCTTTAATTATACAACAACTTTCTTACTACTAAAAATGGAATTTAACCATTTCATTTCGTAGAAAAATAAAGTCAAATTAATTTACAGTCTCTTTAGTATTCCTTTACTACTCAACTTAATATCTCGATTATTTTTCTACTCTTAGAATCAAATTCTATAGAGTAATTTAATTTTGGGAAAACTTTACTTACTTCCTTGAAGTATTAGCCTTTTCACAATCATACTCTCAAACTTTTCACTTTTGCAATGTTAGTATCCCAATAATTTTTTCCCATTTATTTTCACCCATCCATTAGGATTTTTTGTTAAATCCTAACAGACGATGCCAAAATTTTCAAGATACCCCCGTTAAAAAAAAAAAAAAATGTCAAAATTCCCAACACTAACCCACATCCATGTGAATACTTACATTTTTTTTAAAAAAAATAATAATAATTAATTAAGGGAAAGATTATATTTTTCTAATTTTTTTAAAGGGGTATACGAGACATTTCACATGTTTACCATTTTATTTAACCCTAAACCCTAACAATAGAGGTGAAATTAAAAGGAAACAAATTCTTAAGATACCGACATTTGCAAAAATTAAAAGTTCAAGGTTATGATTGCAAAAACACTGATACTTTTGGGGGAAGGGGTAAGTGAAGTTTTCCGTTTATTTTTTTACTAAAATGCTTATACTTGAGACTCCGAATAATCTATTCTCATTAAATCTATTTGAACGAGATATTTCGTGTCTCATATGAGATTATGGATTCCATCATGAGGGTAAGTGTTAAAATAATGCTAAATGTAATTATCCAATGTATTGAGGTTTTGACCATACAAGATCTTACTTCTAGATACATCAAAGTAACGAGGGTTTAGCACCAATTTTTCTCTCTCTAGGGTTTTTCTTCTCTTGAAGGAAAGCTAGTGGTGAGAGTGATGTCTTCTATCGGGGACGGGAGAGAAGGTTTTTTCGATACAGAGGGTGGTTTCTGAGGAGGAGCAGGAGGGCGATGGCAGAGGAATTAGAGGAACTGTGTGGAAAGATTTCGTTAACAGGGGGGAGAAGGTGGGCCTCAACATTACTGAATGAGATATAGCAGAGGGCAAAGAGAAGGGAGCGAGATGTCTGATTGGCAAATTAGGTACAAAACAAAGAATCAATAGGGAAGCTTTCAAGACCCTATTATCTCGTTTATGGAGGAGAGTGGGAAAGGTGACCTTCAAAGAGGTCCTTGACAACGTGTGGCTATTCGAATTTGAGGACAGTGATGACAAGAGGCGTGTAATGGAAGGAAGGCCATGGTCCTTTGATAGGCAGGTTCTGGTACTGAACGATTTCAACAAAAGTGTACCTCCAACGCTTATGAAGTTTACACACTCTCCGTTCTAGATCCAAATGCATGACATGCCCTTGTTGTGCATGAACAAGGCTATGGGGACTCGAATAGGGAAATCGTTGGGAGAGCTGTTTGAGGTTGATGTAGTAGGAGATGGTGTGGGGTGGGGGCAATGTCTGCGGATACGAGTAGGGATTGACTTAACCAAGGCATTAGAAAGGGGAAGAGCATTAAACATTGCAGGGAAGTCGCACTGGGTTACGTTCAAGTATGAGAAACTGCCCATGTTTTGCTTCCTGTGTGGGAGAATTTTACATGGCAAAAAGGGCTATACCATAAGGAAATCAATGAGAAAGCAAGCAAAGGAGGAAGACCAATGGGGAGTATGGTTAAGGTTGGAGGACCCACAAAGGAAGTATGGAGGAGAAAGTGGCGGAGGACAATTCTCGGTGGAGGAGGGGAAGAACGACGGCTGCAGAGAAAACGATAATTCCAGCAAGGAAATCTCCAAGTTTTCTGGAAACCCTAAACCTACTAAGCATACGTCTAATAAGGCAAGTAGTGAATGGTATGGCTCTTGCCATGTGGAGAAGAAAGATGGGAAAGGGAAAAATACGAATACAATAAGTCTGGCCAACCACATCAACCCCATGCAGTAGCTACTGGCAACCACATACCCTCCAACCTGGGAACGAATAGCAGTGAGGCTGCGGGCCAACGTGACACGCAGGAGCAATTGGACGAGAGTAGTGGGGACCTTAATAATTGGCATGTTGACTCGTATACATAATACTTGGGTTGGGTGTGGAGCAGAACAGTGTTGATGTTAGCACTTAGCTGCCAACTTTGGAGGAGTGTGCTATGGAGATGCAGGGACAAGAAGAGAAGGAAGTAGAAGGAGTGCAAATATTTGAGGAGACTCAGCAAGCACGACAAAATTTTAGGACCTAGAAATGTAAGGCGAGGAAGGAGAAAGGTAATGGTCTTGGATTAGGGCTAACTATGGAGGTCATGAAAAAAAGAAAACATCCACTTCCAGAAGGCACTGCCGAGGGGGAAGGTTTACTAAGAGGGGGCAAAGGGGAGTGTTGTGCAAATTTATTTAACTCGCAAGTGCACGAATCAATTGTAGTTAATGGATTGCAAGTGCGAGGTCGAACCCACAGGGAATTGTATTCTTGAAAGCAATTTTAAATCTAAATTAATTAAATCCTAATCTAGTTCCAAATTTTTGAGAGATTTTTCTGTTTGAATGAAAAAGCAAAAGCATGAGCAATTTAAAGTGATTGAAATCTTATGACGAAGCACTAAAGTTTCAGAATCCACACTCACAAATTCATAACAACATAATTTCATGATCTATAATATTCCCCAAAGTTCTCACATATAAATCTTAAGTTTGTTTTACTATTGCTTCAAAGAATTAATCAAAAGATCCCATGTATCCATTCATAACCCAAATCACAAAAGAAATCCAATATTCGATCAAATCATTAACTGTATCCGTAAATCACAAGAAAATATCCAATCTTTATCAAAACATCAATTGTATCCAGAGAATAAATCACAGGCGAAATCCAATTTTTAACAAAGAAAACCAAGCAATCAATTATATTGAATAATCTTAAATCATCAAGTGTATCCTTAAATCACAAAAGATATCCAAGAGTTATTCAATCCAATTGATTAGAAGTAAAACAATAGAGCAATTAAACCATTAAATTGGGAAATATTACATACATGAAACAAAGTTGCTAATCATAAGTGAGGCTTCATCTTCAACCTTAGTTGAAGGTTTAGCCTCTCATGTTATTGAAAGACAAAACAAAATTGATTGAATTCATAATGTAAAATCGAGTACTTACAAATAAGAATCACAAAGTAGAGATTCAAAAGTTAGGAAAACCTTAAACTCTCTTCTTTCTCCTCTGCAATCTTCAAATTCGTAGCCCCCTCAACTAATCTGATAATTCCCTATTTATAGACCTAAAACTTAGGGTTTTACAAGTTGAAATCGGATACAATTCGTCCAGGTTTGTACCATTTAATTACGGGACGATTTTGGAATAGTAAACGTCCGAATTAGCAAAATCCTATTTCACAATGAATTGTATTATTTTGAGTTATCTTTCCAACTCCACTTGAATCACCTCAATCGGATATGTGAGCGAAAAGTTATGGTCAAAATACTGAGACGTGTAGAATCTGAATTTGAATCCAATTCGAAATTTTATCCAATCTTATCCTTAATCCGATTTACCCATTTCTTGGATTTGGTTAAACTTAACCATATCATCTAGGTCTTCTCAAAGTATGTTTTCATCCAAAAAGTAGTTTTTCTTCAACACCTACAAAATATTAAAAACACAAAACTAACACAGAACATCAGATAATAACACAGCTAAAGGATTAACACAAGTAAATTAAGGGGTCCAAATATGCAATATTTGGCACACATCAAACACCCCCAAACTTAACTTTTGCTAGTCCCTTAGCAAAACAAAACAAAAAATAGAATGAAAACAAAACAAAACAAAACATAAATTCTCTTTCGTGGGAGAGACGATTGCATTTAGCATATGCAACAAGCCTTTTAAACTCCTAGGCATCCCTAGTGGACGAGTGAAATCTCGTGAGGGATTAACAGGAATGATACCCACAAACATTGTAGTACTATGTTGTTAACAAGAAAGAAGTTTCACATAAACCATGGTTCTCATTCATGAGCAAACTTAAAAAGACAAACACCATCATCACTATCAAAAGGAAATCCAGAATCAAATCACTCATAAATGAACAATTTAGACTTCATATGTTCTGAAATGTGTAAAGTGTAATTAGCATACAATCATGAAGCTTTCAGCTTAAACTCAAGACAAGTTCCATAAAATTTGTAAGAATCCCTAACAGATGAAACAACTAAGGCAAGATATGCAACTTTTTTTTTTTTTTTTTTTTAACAGACTTTGTAGTGTCTAACTCCCTTAAGCTTTCTAATTGACCCATGTAACAAGTCTTAGGCCAATGACTCCCAAGCCAGGTGGCTTTAGGGCACTAGATGTAAAACATCTCTAAGAGCTTAGTAACTTAAGTCAACAAGGCTACGAAACCAGACTAGCCATATCTTAAATCAATATTGAATTTCACACCTTTTGACACGAACACTCAATGCTTAATGAGGCAAGAGGTCCGGTTACTCAACGAAAAACTCAACATGATCTTTCTTTTCTTTTTCCTTCTCTTTTTATTTATTTATTTTTTTATATCTTGCAAGCCAATGGTTATTCATCAATAGGTCATCCAACAAATCTCAAAGAGAACAAGCTTAAGCTCAAACATCATACCTCACAGAAAACATGCTAATGTGCTCATAAAAATTTATCTCAAAACAAGTGAAATCTCTTTTACCCAAAAATAAGCCAAAGGACTTAGACTCCAAATGACATAATGATGTGTTCAACCCTTTAAGCAAGCTAATGAAATGCAAACCACAGTCACAGTTTAACTCAAACTTGACAAAAACATAGCATAATTAATTTTTTTTTTTTCAAATTTTTTAACACAAAAAGACAAATAAAACTAAACAAATAAAAACAAAAATAAATAGACAAAGATAGACAAAGTGTTTTTCCATACCCCCAAACTTGAATCACACATTGTCCTCAATGTAGGCAGAAACACAATACCAAGAGGTATAAGGAACCAGAGTGAGCAAAGAGACGACCCCCAAACTTACTCATAATAACACCTGTCCTGAAAAACACAAAAATAAAACAAAAATGAAGATAGACGAAAAAACACAAAAAATGACTAAAAATACCAAAGAAAAAGGAATGCCTTCCATAAGCGCTAAGTTTACAGTCTTCAGCCAGACTTTTCACCGTTGATGATTAAGTAGACGACGTAGGATCTTCCAAAGGCAATTCCTCACTCTCCGAAATTTCTAGTTCCAAGAATGGCTTCAACCGCTGACCATTGACCTTGAGAGCACTTCCATTCTTAGGATCCTGGATTTCGATGGCTCCATGAGTAGAAACTGCACGCACTATGAATGGTCCAGTCCATCGGGATTTGAGCTTTCCTGGAAACAGATGCAGACGTGAGTTGTAAAGGAGGACTTTCTGACCAACTTCAAATGATCTTCTCAAAATGTTTTGGTCATGGATCTTCTTCATCTGATCTTTGTATAGCTTGGCACAGTTGTAGGCATCATTCCTCAATTCTTCTAATTCATCTAGCTGTAACTTCCTTTGCTCACCAGCCTTGGTGAGGTTGAAATTTAGCTGCTTTATAGCCCTATAAGCCCAGTGCTCCAATTCCACAGGGAGGTGACAAGCCTTGCCATACACGAGTCGGTAGGGAGACATGCCAATTGGAGTCTTGAATGCAGTCCAGTATGCCCACAGAGCGTCATTGAGTCGAAGAGACCAGTCCTTCCTTGTCGGGTTCACCGTCTTTTCTAATATCCTCTTGATTTCTCTGTTGGATATCTCAACTTGCCCACTTGTCTGAGGATGGTAGGGAGTTGCAACCTTATGAGTAATACCATACTTCTTCATGAGTTGCTCAAAATATCGGTTGCAGAAATGCTTCCCCCCATCACTGATGATGGCACGTGGTGTCCCAAAACGTGCAAACACATTTTCCTTCAAAAATTGCAACACGACTCTGTGATCATTAGTCTTGCAGGCAATAGCCTCCACCCACTTGGAAACATAATCCACCGCCACAAAGATGAAAAGATACCCATAAGAATTAGGGAAGGGACCCATGAAATCAATGCCCCAAACATCAAACAGCTCCACAATAAGGATCGGGTTCAGCGGCATCATATTCCTTCTTCCAATGCTCCCCAACTTCTGGCATCTATCACAGGCTGAACAGTAGGCATGGGCATCACGAAAAATGGAGGGCCAATAGAATCCACTTTGAAGAATCTTCGCCGAGGTCTTTTTAGAACTGAAGTGGCCTCCACATGCATGATCATGGCAAAAAGATAGGACATTTTGCTGGTCATTTTCAGGAATGCATCTCCTTATAATCTGATCTGGGCAGTATTTGAACAGGTAAGGATCATCCCAAAAGAAGTACTTCGCCCCAGCCAAGAATTTTGATTTGTCTTGCCTAGTCCAATGTGATGGCATTTGGGTAGTGACAAGGTAGTTCACTATGTCTGCGAACCATGGTGCATGATTTTGAGAGATGTGCATAAGTTGTTCATCAGGGAATGTCTCAGCAATCGGCACAGCATTTTCATTGAAGTCGACAACCAGCCTAGATAGATGGTCAGCTACCACATTCTCGGAACCCTTCTTGTCCTGAATTTCAATATCAAACTCTTGCAGCAACAGAATCCACCGGATGAGACGAGATTTAGCATCTTTCTTTGACAATAGATATTTCAGTGCAGCATGATCCGAGTAGACTAAGACTTTAGACCCTAGCAAGTAAGATCTAAACTTATCCAGAGCAAACACTACAGCTAACAACTCCTTTTCAGTAGTGGAGTAGTTAAGTTGTGCATCATTCAGAGTCTTGCTGGCATAGTATATGACATGCGGAATCTTCTCTACTCGCTGACCCAAAACGGCTCCCATAGCATAATCAGAGGCATCACACATTATCTCGAACGGAACCCCCCAATTAGGTGGCTGAATGATTAGTGTAGAAGTTAAGGTTTTTTTCAGAATCTCAAAGGCTGTCTGGCACTTGTCATTGAAGTCAAAAGGAACATCTTTTGCCAATAGATTACATAGAGGTCTTGCTATCTTGCTGAAGTCCTTGATGAATCTTCTATAGAACCCAGCATGTCCCAGAAATGACCGAACCTCCTTAACTGTCCGCGGGGGCGGAAGGTTAGATATCAGATCAACCTTAGCTCTGTCAACCTCAATACCTTTGTGGGAAATTACATGCCCTAAAACAATTCCTTGTTTCACCATGAAGTGGCATTTTTCCCAATTCAGAACCAAATTCTTCTCCTTGCACCGTACCAGCACCAATGTGAGATGATGTAGACATTCCCTAAATGATGAACCAAAGACTGAGAAGTCATCCATGAAGATCTCCAGGTGACGTTCAACCATATCTGAAAAGATGCTGATCATACATCGCTGAAAAGTGGCGGGTGCATTGCACAATCCAAACGGCATACGGCGATAGGCAAACGTACCGAACGGACAAGTGAAAGTAGTCTTCTCTTGATCTTCGGGGTCCAGTGGAATTTGGTTGTAGCCGGAGTAACCATCAAGGAAACAGTAGTACTCATGGCCTGCCAATCTCTCTAACATCTGATCGATGAAAGGTAGAGGAAAATGGTCTTTTCTTGTCACGGCATTTAACTTCCTGTAGTCAATGCACACTCTCCATCCTGACTGCACACGAGTGGGGACCAACTCATTTTCCTTGTTCTTGATAACTGTAATCCCTGCCTTCTTCGGCACCACATGAATGGGACTCACCCATTTGCTGTTAGAGATTGGGTATATGATTCCCGCATCCAGAAGTTTAATTACCTCTGCTCGAACTACCTCTTGCATGGTCGGATTCAACCGTCTCTGTGGCTCGCGAGAAGTTTTAGCATTTTCTTCCAGATGAATCTTATGCATCACTACTGTGGGGCTGATTCCTTTGATATCTTCTATTGACCACCCGATTGCTTCTTTATGCTCTCTCAAAACTTCTAACAGCTCATGTTCCTGATCACTATCCAAATCGGCAGCAATGATCACAGGCAGAGATTCTATAGGATCCAGATACTTGTACTTCAGGGTGTCTGGTAGAGGCTTCAACTCCCGCTTGACAGGCTCAACTGCTAATGAAGATGGATCAGGGGACGATGTCAAAGTAATTTCTGTAGTCTCCGTCTTTATCTCAGGCGTTGAGTCTAACAAGGCGTCAGCTTGTTCCAATAAAGTGTCCAGTGCCATGTCACTTCCCAGTGCAATCAGGCATTCTCCTAAGGGGTCTTCAATATCTGGTTCATTGACAGTTTTCTCTACTATCTCCTCAATTAAGCATGTGCTTCTGACCTCCTCATACTCAAATGGCTGCTTGCTGATATCAAAGATGTTCAGTTCCACTGTCATGTTTCCAAATGATATCTTCATGACTCCAGTTCTACAGTTGATTAGGGCATTAGCCGTAGCTAAAAAGGGACGCCCTAATATGATTGGAACTTGAATTTCTGCATTTTCCGTCTCTGTATCTAGGACAATGAAGTCCACAGGGTAGTAGAACTTATCAACTTTGATCAGCACGTCTTCAATAATTCCCCTTGGAACCTTCACAGATCTGTCAGCCAACTGAAGTGTAATTGAAGTGGATTTCAACTCTCCCAATCCCAACTGAACAAATACTGAATATGGCAGTAGATTTACACTGGCCCCCAAATCCAACAGAGCTTTCTCAACTCGATTGTCACCAATCTTGCAAGCAATGGTAGGACATCCAGGGTCCTTATACTTTACAGGCATCTTGTATTGCAAGATAGAGCTGACTTGCTCAGTCAGGAAAGCTTTCTTGGGGACGTTCGTCTTTCTCTTGATGGTGACCAAATCCTTCAGAAATTTGGCATAAGAAGGCACTTGCTGGATGGCATCTAGGAATGGAATGTTTATCTGCACTTGCTTGAACACTTCCAAAATATCATCGAACTTCGAGCTCTTCTTTGGCGGTTTCAGTCTTTCTGGATACGGAGCTTTGGGTATATACTTTTTGGAAGGATCCTCAGTAATCGGAATGGCAATGTCCGGTCCTGTGTCTTCCGTAGGCTTGTCCAGGTTTTCCTTCTCTTCTGCAGCCTTAGTGGCCTCTTCAGGCATGACCACTTGATTATCCACCTATTTGCCTGACCTCAGAGTGGTGATGGCTTGTACATGCTCCTGACCATGCATAGAGGCAGAGGAACTTCCAATCACAAATTGCCCTTTTGGGTTAGGCACAGGTTGACTAGGGAACTTCCCTCTTTCTCTTTCCCCCACTTGATTTGCTATCTGGCCAACTTGTCCTTCTACCTTGATCATAGCCTGCTTAAGTTCTTGTATGTCTCTGTTGTTGGCCATGTTGGAATTCCTCATTTCCTGTACGGCTTGATTGGTGAAACTTTTTAGCTCTTGTATATCTTGGGAATTGCTCAGGGTAGTATTCTTCATATCTTGCTTTATCTCTTGTATGTTCTTATTCATTGATTGCATGAATGCTTTCATCATGTCTTCCAGTGATGACTGTGGTGCAGGCACTTGAGTGGTAGACTGATAAACAGGCGGTTGAGCTTGGTGAGATGGCCTGAACTGATTTTGAGCTTGAGTGGAGGTATCTCTTTGGTTCAATGGCTGATTCTGCTTCCAAGAGAAATTTGGGTGATTCCGCCACCCTGGATTGTACGTTTCAGAAAACGGTCTAGTGGTGGGTTTTCTGTAGTCATTGAAGGCATTGACTTGCTCAGTTGGGTACTCTGTTGACAAAGTTGGGCAATTTTGAGTGAAGTGCGTTTGACTATCACATAACCCGCATGCATCAACTTGGTAAGTATCTGCTACATTCACTGGTTTGTTTAAGACCATAGTGTCAAACTGACGCCTGAGAACCTTGAACTCCTCCCTTAATTCAGCATCATTCCTCACCTCATAAATGCCTCCTGTCTTGGGAGTGGGTTGTTGTCTGTCCTAACTATCTTGAAAATCCCATTGTTGTGCTCGTTCAGCCATTTCGTCTAAAGTTTTATAGGCTTCATCCCCAGTAAGACTTAAGAATTCTCTACCATTCATCGTCTCAAGCGAGTTTCGCTCACTTGGTGTTAGTCCCCTATAGAAAATTTGAACTAGCACCTCATTCTCAAATCCGTGGGGTGGGCATTTTATAGTAAGCTCTTTAAACTTCTCCCAGCTATCAGTGAATCTTTCCCCTTCTTTTTGTCTGAAATTGGTGATCTGTAGACGGAGGTTATTGATTTTGGAAATTGGGAAGAATTTGTTGTAAAATTTGCTTTGCAGTATATCCCAAGAAGTGATAGATCCAGGTCTATTGTTGAGTAGCCAGGATTTCGCCCTATCATGTAGGGACAGAGGGAATAACCGAAGACGCACCGCTTCTGCTGGGGCATTTTGCGTATTAACAATGTCGCAAATTTCCAAAAAAATCCTCACATGAACATATGGATCCTCATTCTCTAATCCTCTAAATGCAGGAAGGTGGCCTATTGTACTTGGCTTCAGCTTGAAGCGAGTAGCTGGCAACACTATACATGACGGTGTGTTGGTAATGTTGGGTACGAACAGCTCCCTAAGGGATCTAGGTTGATTTCGTTCTCCCATCTTAACAGACTTTTCCGAATCAGACTCGGAACTTTGAGAATTGGTGGGTGAGTTTGGTGGCTGTCTTAGATTCTCTCTCGTTGTTCTTTCAATTTCAGGATCAAAAGCGTTTAACTCCAGATTTAAAGCCCTACGACCGAACATGCAAATAGGAACTAACAAGCTAACAACCTAACAAACTAATAAACTAAAAACTGAAATGAATTGAACTAAATTAAATTATATTAAACTAACTAAACACAATTGCAAGCAGAAATTAATTTAAACAGAAACTAAAAACTCACAAAAAAGGACCAAAAGATTTTGGCAAAAATCTACTGAACTGTTGCGGTTGCTGTCTTGTTTACAAGTGTGCTCGATCGTAGCAGGGTTGTAACACAAACAAAACAACAACAAAAAACAAAAAGAAAAATCTATCTTTTTTTTTTTCTTTTTTTTTTAAAAAATTTGTATTAGTAACACAAATAAAACAAAACAAATTGCAGAAAAATAAAATCCTAATTATAACTAGTAGAAGAATAAAACGGATCTAGAAATAAATTGGTTTCAAAAAATAAACAATTCCCCGGCAACGGCGCCAAAAACTTGTTGTGCAAATTTATTTAACTCGCAAGTGCACGAATCAATTGTAGTTAATGGATTGCAAGTGCGAGGTCGAACCCACAGGGAATTGTATTCTTGAAAGCAATTTTAAATCTAAATTAATTAAATCCTAATCTAGTTCCAAATTTTTGAGAGATTTTTCTGTTTGAATGAAAAAGCAAAAGCATGAGCAATTTAAAGTGATTGAAATCTTATGACGAAGCACTAAAGTTTCAGAATCCACACTCACAAATTCATAACAACATAATTTCATGATCTATAATATTCCCCAAAGTTCTCACATATAAATCTTAAGTTTGTTTTACTATTGCTTCAAAGAATTAATCAAAAGATCCCATGTATTCATTCATAACCCAAATCACAAAAGAAATCCAATATTCGATCAAATCATTAACTGTATCCGTAAATCACAAGAAAATATCCAATCTTTATCAAAACATCAATTGTATCCAGAGAATAAATCACAGGCGAAATCCAATTTTTAACAAAGAAAACCAAGCAATCAATTATATTGAATAATTTTAAATCATCAAGTGTATCCTTGAATCACAAAAGATATCCAAGTGTTATTCAATCCAATTGATTAGAAGTAAAACAATAGAGCAATTAAACCATTAAATTGGGAAATATTACATACATGAAACAAAGTTGTTAATCATAAGTGAGGATTCATCTTCAACCTTAGTTGAAGGTTTAGCCTCTCATGTTATTGAAAGACAAAACAAAATTGATTGAATTCATAATGTAAAATCGAGTACTTACAAATAAGAATCACAAAGTAGAGATTCAAAAGTTAGGAAAACCTTAAACTCTCTTCTTTCTCCTCTGCAATCTTCAAATTCGTAGCCCCCTCAACTAATCTGATAATTCCCTATTTATAGACCTAAAACTTAGGGTTTTACAAGTTGAAATCGGATACAATTCGTCCAGGTTTGTACCATTTAATTACGGGACGATTTTGGAATAGTAAACGTCCGAATTAGCAAAATCCTATTTCACAATGAATTGTATTATTTTGAGTTAGCTTTCCAACGCCACTTGAATAACCTCAATCGGATATGTGAGAGAAAAGTTATGGTCAAAATACTGAGACGTGTAGAATCTGAATTTGAATCCAATTCGAAATTTTATCCAATCTTATCCTTAATCCGATTTACCCATTTCTTGGATTTGGTTAAACTTAACCATATCATCTAGGTCTTCTCAAAGTATGTTTTCATCCAAAAAGTAGTTTTTCTTCAACACCTACAAAATATTAAAAACACAAAACTAACACAGAACATCAGATAATAACACAGCTAAAGGATTAACACAAGTAAATTAAGGGGTCCAAATATGCAATATTTGGCACACATCAGGGAGTTTAGACGTAAGATGGTTCTACCATTATATTGGCGGTGGCTGTGGAACAGCTTCGCTAGTCCCAATGATTATGATGAGTTGAACTGACGTGGGCTTAGGAACCCACGGGCAGTTCGAGACCTTTGCCAGATGGTGAAGGAAAAGAAACCCAGTGTGGTATTTCTTATGGAAACAATCAGCACGAAAAAGCAAATGGAATGGATCAGAGTAAAAATTGGCTTTGCAGGAGTTTTTGTGGTGGAACCTGTTGGACAGAGTGGGGGCCTAGTGCTTGTATGGAGAGATGAGGGTGTGGTAGAAATCCAAAATTATTCGCGCAGACACATTAACACACTGGTGAAAGGCCCTGTGGAAAGCTCACAATGGAAATTAATCGGGTTTTATGGTCACCCGAATTGCGCAAAGAGAAAAGAGTCATGGGCATTGCTCAACCAATCCAAGTTTTTCTCTCCAATACCATGGTTTTGCATGGGTGATTTCAATGAAATCACTTCTCAATTTGAAAGAAAAGGGAGTGGCTTTGAGAAAGGACATACATATGGAATTTTTTAGGGAGGCATTGGAGGATTGTCATCTCAACAATTTGGGCTATATAGGTTCTCGCTACATCTGGACCAACAAGCGCCAAGACGGTGGGTTCACCAAGGAACGGCTGGATAGAGCCATTGCAAACCAAAGCTGGTGTGATCTCTTCTCCATGGTGCACGTACACTTGTCGGCAGCTAGGGCGTCCGACCATAAACCTTTGATTGTCACATGTGTGAATGCAGAAGAAGAACGAAGCTACGTGAGGAATGGTTTCAAGTTTTAGGCTAGTTGGCTCTTGGATGAAGCATGTTAGAATGTGATAACATAAGCATGGGAGGAGGGTGGAATTGACGCTAGTGCCATGTAGGGGGTGAGGAGAAAATTAGAGCAGTGCCAAACCAACCTACAAGGCTGGAGCAAGAGGAATTTTGGCAACACTGAAGAGAAGGTAAGGAGCAAATCCAAGCAACTCGAAGTGCTCCAGCTCTAAGAGGATTCTACCAACCAAGAGGAAATCCGCCAGCTACAAGATGAGATAGACTATTTGCTAGAGCAGAAGGATATCCGGTGGAAGCAGAGGGGTAAACAAAACTAGGATCAATGTGGGAATCGCAATACACCTTTTTTCCATGCTTGGACGAACCGCAGAAAGAAAATCAACCATATCAAAGAAGTACGGGATGACGAGGGGAGAACTTGGAAGAAGCCTAAAGAAATAGGGGGGGCATTCACACTTTTCTATGAGAGGCTTTTCACGATAGGAAATATCAGCGGGGTGGAGGAGTGTTTGGATGGTTTGGAGGGTCGGGTGACAGAGGGCATGAATGAACAGTTGATACGGCCTTTTAGGGTGGAAGAGGTAGACATAGCATTGGCGTAGATGCACCCATTGAAATCGCTTGGCCCCAGATGGCTTCTCAGCCTGTTTTTACCAAAAAGCTTGGGGAATGGTATGGACCGAGGTATGTCGTGCAATGCTTGAATTTCTTAATGATAATATTTTTGATGAAGCAATTAATACTACAAATATTGTACTCATACAAAAAATCTGAAACCCTACCCACATCATGGAGTTTCGTCCTATTAGCCTTTGCAACATCATAAATAAGCTAGTGGCCAAAGTTCTAGCTAATAGAATGAAGAAAGTGCTTGCTCTCATCATTTCCCCAAACTAAAGCGCCTTCATCCTAGCTAGACTTATAACTGATAACATCATGGTAGCATTTGAGGCACTACACACAATGGATGCACGCATGTATGGGAAAGTGGCGTATATGGCCATCAAGTTGGACATGAGCAAAGCTTACGACAGAGTTGAATGGGATTTTTTAGAAGAGGTCACGATGAAGATTGGTTTTGCTAACAGATGGATTTATTTGACAATGACATGTGTCCGAACTATGACCTATTCCATGCTCATTAATGGACAACCCTATAGGAAGATCACACCTACTAGGGGGTTCGATACAAGGTGACCCACTATCCCTATATTTTTTCATCCTGTGTGCAGAAGGGCTCAACACAATGCTTAACCGGGTTGAAAGGGAAAAGGAAGATAACATGTTTGTCAATCAATAGAGGGGCCACAAAACTGAGTCATTTATTCTTTGCAGATGATAGTCTCCTATTTTGCAAAGCTAATGCCTTCGAGTGGGGTAGAATCCAAGAGGCTCTGGATCTCTATGACAGAGCCTTAGGGCAAAAACTAAACAGGGAGAAAACCTCAATTTTCTTCAGTCGCAATACCAAGCAGGAAGCCAAGGCCCACATCCTATCAGTGGTAAGGGTTAGTGCCACACAACAATATAAAAAATATTTAGGCCTACCAACTCGGATCAGACGATCAAGAATTAGCTCTTTCACGAGCATTCAAGGATGGATATGGGAAAGAATGCATGGGTGGAAGGAAAATGTGACAATCCTAAGTCCCTTTAGAGTATTTTTAGTTGACTTGTAGTTTTTTTTTTTTTTAAAAAAAAAAAAAAGAGGGTTGGCTTAGGTTAACAATGAGAATGAACAAATTAAAAATATATAATAATAATAATAATAATAATAATAATGATAACAATAATAAGTAAATAAAATAAAAGAGTAAAATATAAATAATAGTAATAATATATATATATATGGGTAGCCCTAGGCGTCAACTAAAACAGAAAAAAAAAAAAAAAATGAAAACCCTAAAGTCTAAGCGCCGCCTATCTTTTCTCCTTGCCAAACTTATTTATACAAATAAGACAAACCCTAGTACTACGTCTTTCTCTCTCTCACAGTAATCCACGCACACCAAGTCTAGGTGCAATTTCCTCCTCAACGTGAGTGTCAGCCCTGCAGGTATGACCTTGGACTCACAGTTTTTAAAAACCAGCCCTCTTAATTGTTGTTTTAACAAGTTCTCCCATTAATATTATTTTCTTCTTTTCCACTCTACCGTAGACTCTCACTGTCAGCTATGGTTATGTATGAAATATATATATATAATGATTTTTAATATATACGTACATCTAAATTGTTCCAAAATATGTTAATATATATAATGAGTTGAAGGATTTCAAATATATGTACATCTGATTGTTCAATATATTTATAATGATTCAAGGTATATATATATATATATATATATATATATATATATATATATATATATATATATAAAACTCTACCATGCGTGTATATATATACCTCCGTCAGAACTATATATATGAACAACTTGAATCTATATATGTGTTGATATATTTTAAAGTACTATATATATATATATATATATATATATATATATATATATATATATATATATATATATATAGTATGGAAGAACTTAAAGTATATATATAAAGGAGTAATACTACTCGTAATAGTAGTAGAATGTTTTGTTGTGACGTGTATGAGAGTAGTAATGTGTCTGTATTTCCTTCAGGAGATTAGTTAGCAGTCAGAGGAAAATTTTACTGCAGTCAAGAGGTAAGTGAATTTATTATCCCTTCCAGAAAAATTATCATGACATGCTATTTATGTAAATTTTGTTTCAAACTGCAAATGATTGTTTTGTTTATATTATGAAATTATGCTGCATGCATGATAAGTTTGAAAAAAAAAAGAAATATTGTGAAAATAGTGATGTTTATAAAGAGAATTTTGAGAAAATGATAATAAATCATCCTACATGTTGCCCTAGAGAAGTACAAGAAATGAGAAAAGAGTTATAAAATGAGGGCACATGTAGGGAGGAGTGTATTTTTGGCCCAAGAGAAACAAGAGAGAAGCTCGGTACCGATGCTAAGGATGGAGGCGCAACCGCTGAAGGAGGCTCTGCCAGAAGGTGGTTCCATCATAGTTTTATTTTTGCCATGTTGAGTGCACCCAGAGTTAATCGGCTGGCCAGGGGACGGGGCTGCGGCCACAGTATCTCATCCCAGGTCGCAAGGACCGCGCAACCCTAGTATATGGGGGTAACAGTATACATGGGCCCTAGTATGAGATAAAGACTATCAAAAATTTTATTGATGAAAATATATTTTATTTGCTTTCTGTTTTCTTTAAAAATATACTGGGAACATATGTAGTTATGAGTTCCATTTTTCAAAACGGGACAAGGAGTAAAACTGCTCATGGTTGTGGATTCCACTTACTGGGCCCCTTTTGGGCTCATCAGTTTTTATTTCTTGTTTTAGGGGGTGACCAGGTTGCACTAGGAGGCCGGAATGGGGGCGGGCGTATTTAGGATTTCTTATGATTTCAGATTAGTCAAGTTAATAAGTGCGTTGGCACAGTTTTCTTTCAGAGATTGATAGATTTATTTTAATAAGGATCTCTATCTCATTGTGAGACATATTTATGTTAAACAAGAATATTTCAGTTTAGTTATTATTTTTAGACATGATATTCTAGACTTTCATGCATTCATTGTTATACTAGTATTGTTTAGTTGATAAACCTTATGGATCTTTGCGAGTAAGAAAATCATTAACAAAACTAACCCTAACGGGCTGGGGATGTTACAATTTTGGTATCAGAGCAAAGGTTATAAGTTTCTGTAGACTTTAAGAATTAGAACTATTGATAGAAGTAGTGGGGTAATGGGAAGCCACATTCCGGCCAAGTAGAGTCTGTCTTTGTAGTCACTTATAGATAGTACATGAATACATTCTAACTGCTTACTATTTCCTTTTCTTTTACCTCGGTCATAGAACAATGGCACCCCCGACTCGCAGCCGTACTAATAACATCGAGGAGGGGCATACCGAGGGCAACGAGGCTGGGAACGGAGGAAACACCACTGCCAACCAGCAACCGGAAGCTTTGACTGCGTTGGCAGCGCAACTTGTGAGCTTACTGGCAATGGGTACCAATACCAAGGGAGGAACATCCAGTGAAGGGCAACAAGGGTGTACTTTCGGAAACTTTAATCGGTAACGCCCTCCTATTTTTGATGGACAACCCGACGCAATAGCTGCCGAAAACTGGGTCTTACAAATAGAGAAGTTGATGGATGTGATGAACTGCACCGAAGAACAAAGGGTCAAGTATGCTACCTTCTACCTCACTGAGGGACCTGAACGGTGGTGGACCGCTCAGAAGGAACACCTGCAACAACGACTAGGAGTAATCATTCCCTAGATGGACTTCAAGGAAGCGTTCTTGGAGCGATTCTTTCCTCAAACTACTCGACAGGCCAAGGCCCAGGAAGTTACAGATTTGATTTAAGGATCAATGACGGTGGAGCAATATGCTGCCAAGTTCATTGAACTTTCTCGCTTCGCGCCTTACTTGGTGTCCACAGAAGAGCTCACAACAAGAAAGTTTGAACGAGGGTTACAGCCGTGCATCATGAATTAGATTGTGGGATTCGAGATTTGCAAATTGACAGACCTGATCAACAAGGGAGCAGTAATTGAGCGGACACAGAGAATGAACTTGGAATACTTTAATCAGAAGAAGAGAACTGCACCGCAAGGAAACCGCTTAGGAGGACAATCATTCCATGCCAATAAGAGGAGACTTAACCAACCAGCAGAGAGGAGTTACACACCTCAGCAATTCCATAACCAAAGAGGGGGCGAGCAACGCCCTTCCTGCCAGAAGTGCGGTAGGATGCATAGTGGGAATTGCCTCTACGGGCAATCAGGCTGCTTTAAGTGTGGGAAACTTGGACATATCGCGAGGGACTGTAGGACTCCTGCCAACAACCAAGCCAATCAGAACCGCTCAGAGGGACAGAGAACCACGGCACCTACTCGGGTATATGCTTTGACACCAAGCGATGCAGCGGCGTCAAACGACGTAGTAATAGGTACTCTTCCTATTTTGTCTGGTATAGCTTCTATTCTTTTTGATTCAGGGGCAACACACTCGTTTGCGTCGTATTTCTTTGTTAAAGCCTGCTGTCTGGAGTCTGAAGCCTTAGATGTAAATTTAGCAGTTGCTACACCGATAGGGAGTACAATTTTATGCACCTTAGTAGTTAAGGATTGTCCTATTTTAGTTGAAGGCCATGTCATGCCCGCGAATCTCGTTATCTTTGAGATGAGCGGGTTTGATATTATTTTAGGCATGGATTGGCTATCCATGTATCATGCTTGCGTGGACTGCTTCCACAAGGAGATCGTGTTTAGACCACCGGGAGCAGCAGGGTTCAAGATTCGGGGGAATCAGAATACCGGCACAGTCAAATTGATATCTGCACTACGGGCGACCAAATTACTGAGAAGTGGGTGTTCAGGATACTTGGCTTGCGTGACAGAAGAAAAATCGGGATGCAAGCTTGAGGAAATACCTATAGTACGAGAATTTGCGGATGTTTTTCCAGAAGAGTTGCCAGGGATACCGCCGGACAGGGAGATCGAATTCACCATTGACTTATTACCAAACATTGCACCCATATCCAAGGCTCCGTACAGAATGGCACCGTTGGAGCTCAAGGAACTCAAGGATCAGTTACAAGAACTTTTGGACAAGGGTTTTATCCGCCCTAGTGTTTCTCCATGGGGAGCACCGGTCCTATTCGTGAAGAAAAAGGATGGGTCGATGAGACTATGTATCGACTATCGGGAACTAAATAAGGTGACAATCAAGAATAGATACGCATTACCGAGGATTGATGACCTCTTTGACCAGCTCCAAGGGTCACAGGTATTCTCAAAAATTGACCTTCATTCCGACTATCACCAACTCAAGATTCAAGAGAAGGATGTACAAAAGACGGCGTTCCGAACAAGGTATGGGCATTATGAATTCTTAGTCATGCCTTTTAGGTTAACTAATGCTCCGGCAGCTTTCATGGATATGATGAATCAGATTTTTCGAGAGCTTGTCAATCGGTGTGTGGTGGTATTTATCGACGACATCTTAATCTACTCAAAGAGTCGGGAGGAGCATGAAGAGCATTTGCGGACGGTGTTGAGAGTCTTGAAGAAACACCAACTCTACGCGAAATTCAAGAAATGCGAATTCTGGTTGGACAATGTGGCGTTCTTGGGGCACGTTGTTACCAAGGATGGAATTGCAGTAGACCCAGGGAAAGTGGAGGCGGTGGTCAATTGGGTGAGGCTGTCAAATACCCATGAGGTGCGAAGTTTTCTGGGTCTTGCCGGCTATTATAGGAGGTTCGTTGAAGGGTTTTCTCGGTTGGCAGCACCATTGACCAGACTTACAAGGAAGAACGAAAAATTTCAATGGTCGGAGGAGTGTGAACAAAGTTTCCAAGAATTGAAGCAACGTTTAGTCACCACACCGGTCCTCACTCTCCCATCAGGATCGGATGGATTTGTAATTTATAGTGACGCCTCACACAAAGGGTTGGGTTGCATACTAATGCAGAAAGGGAAAGTAATCACCTATGCCTCGAGATAGTTGAAGACTTACGAGCGCAATTATCCGACTCATGACCTTGAGCTTGTTGCGGTAGTCTTTGCTCTTAAGATATGGCGACACTACTTATATGGGGAGCGTTGTGAAATCTACACAGATCATAAAAGCCTGAAATACTTCTTCACCCAGAAAGAGCTCAATATGCGCCAAAGACGTTGGCTGGAACTCCTAAAGGACTACGATTGTACGATCAACTACCACCCAGGGAAGGCGAATGTAGTTGCTGATGCTCTCAGTAGAAAAACTATTGTTGGAAGCGTATCTGCCATGTTCATCATGCAAAAGGAACTACTCCTTAACTTGGAGAGGGCCAGAGTAGAGATGATGGTGGGAGAGATCCAGTCTTACATGAGTAGCCTAAGCTTGGAGCCGGCCTTAATGGAGCAAATTAGAGCCGCCCAGTTATCAGATAACGAAATTATTAGATGCTGTGAAGAAGTTGAAATAGGGGTACAATCGGATTTTCACATTGGTGGAGATGGGATATTAAAGTTTCGCAACCGAGTGTGCATTCCCAAGGACGCAGAACTGAAGAGAGTCATCTTGTCAGAAGCCCATCAGTCCCTATATACAGTCCATCTAGGTAACACCAAGATGTATCGGGATTTACGTAGAAATTATTGGTGGAAAGGAATGAAGAAGGATATCGCACGGTATGTAGAACAATGCCTCACTTGTCAGCAAGTTAAGGCGGAGCTCCAGAGACCTGCAGGACCTTTGCAACCCCTACCTATTCCTGAGTGGAAATGGGAACGTATTTCGATGGATTTTGTGTCAGGCTTTCCTCGAGCTCCTAGTGGCCAAGATGCAGTATGGGTCATTGTTGATCGGTTGACTAAGACTGCGCACTTCCTACCCATCAAGATGACTTACAGTATGGATTGACTTGCCGAGCTTTACATCAAGGAGATCGTACGATTACATGGGATTCCTGTGTCGATTGTGTCGGATCGTGATCCAAGATTCACCTCTAGATTTTGGAGGAGTTTACAGGAAGCATTGGGAACAAAGCTAACCTTTAGCACAGCGTTTCACCCTCAAACAGACGGACCAGAGATCATTCAAGACACCTGGGAGAAGATAGCAGTGATTAAGCAGAGATTAGCAGCAGCTCAGAGTCGACAGAAGAGCTACGCCGACGTTAGACGACGAGAACTGGAATTCAAAGTTGGCACAAAGGTCTTTCTCAAGGTCGCCCCTATAAAAGGAGTAATGAGGTTCGGAAGAAGAGGAAAGCTGAGCCCCAGATTTGTGGGTCCCTTCGAGATTCTCGAGAAGATTGGCACGGTGGCATATCGTTTGGCACTACCACCAAACTTGACAGGAATTCACAATGTATTTCATATATCCATGCTAAGGAAGTACGTACCGGACCCCACACATGTATTGGAAAGCGAGCCCCTACAGATTCAATCCAACATCACTTATGAGGAGACACCGACAAGAATACTGGATAGAAGGGAACAAGTCCTCAGGAACAAGACTATCTCTTTAGTGAAAGTCTTATGGAGTAACCACTCCGTGGAAGAAGCTTCATGGGAATTGGAGGAGAGCATGCGGGAGAAGTACCTGTATCTATTTGAGTGAAAGTTGACGGGCCTTGAGGCAACTCTTGCACATCAGGTACTTCCTATGGTTAGTGGGTTAGTTGTTCACCAAATTCCGAGGACGGAATTTCTATAAGGGGGGAGGATTGTGACAATCCTAAGTCCCTTTAAAGTATTTTTAGTTGACTCGTCGTTTTTTTTTTTTTTTTAAAAAAAAAAAAGAGGGTTGGCTTAGGTTAACAATGAGAATGAACAAATTAAAAATATATAATAATAATAATCATAATGATAACAATAATAAGTAAATAAAATAAAAGAGTAAAATATAAATAATAGTAATAATATATATATATATATATAAGCGTCAACTAAAACAGAAAAAAAAAAAATGAAAACCCTAAAGTCTAAGCACCGCCTATCTTTTCTCCTTGCCAAACTTATTTATACAAATAAGACAAACCCTAGTACTACGTCTCTCTCTCTCTCTCGCAGTAATCCACGCACACCAAGTCTAGGTGCAATTTCCTCCTCAACGTGAGTGTCAGCCCAGCAGGTATGACCTTGGACTCACAGTTTTTAAAAACCAGCCCTCTTAATTGTTGTTTTAACAAGTTCTCCCATTAATATTATTTTCTTCTTTTCCACTCTAGCCGTAGACTCTCACTGTCAGCTATGGTTATGTATGAAATATATATATATAATGATTTTTAATATATACGTACATCTAAATTGTTCCAAAATATGTTAATATATATAATGAGTTGAAGGATTTCAAATATATGTACATCTGATTGTTCAATATATTTATAATGATTCAAGGTATATATATATATAAAACTCTACCATGCGTGTATATATATACCTCCATCAGAACTATATATATGAACAACTTGAATCTATATATGTGTTGATATATTTTAAAGTACTATATATATATATATATATAGTATGGAAGAACTTAAAGTATATATATAAAGGAGTAATACTAAATAAAATAAATTATGGAAATTTTATGAGAAGACGTACCTAAATACCTAAGTAAGTTCATTCTCAATTGATTAGCAAGCCAACTCATAATAATAGTAGAATGTTTTGTTGTGACGTGTATGAGGGTAGTAATGTGTCTGTATTTCCTTCAGGAGATTAGTTAGCAGTCAGAGGAAACTTTTACTGCAGTCAAGAGGTAAGTGAATTTATTATCCCTTCCAGAAAAATTATCATGACATGCTATTTATGTAAATTTTGTTTCAAACTGCAAATGATTGTTTTGTTTATATTATGAAATTATGCTGCATGCATGATAAGTTTGAAAAAAAGAAATATTGTGAAAATAGTGATGTTTATAAAGAGAATTTTGAGAAAATGATAATAAATCCTCCTACATGTTGCCCTAGAGAAGTACAAGAAATGAGAAAAGAGTGTTATAAAATGTGGGCACATGTAGGGAGGAGTGTATATTTGGCCCAAGAGAAACAAGAGAGAAGCTCGGTACCGATGCTAAGGATGGAGGCGCAACCGCTGAAGGAGGCTCTGCCAGAAGGTGGTTCCATCATAGTTTTATTTTTGCCATGCTGAGTGCACCCAGAGTTAATCGGCTGGCCAGGGGACGGGGCTGCGGCCACAGTATCTCATCCCAGGTTGCAAGGACCGCGCAACCCTAGTATATGGGGGTAACAGTATACATGGGCCCTAGTATGAGATAAAGACTATCAAAAATTTTATTGATGAAAATATATTTTATTTGCTTTCTATTTTCTTTAAAAATAACTGGGAACATATGTAGTTATGAGTTCCATTTTTCAAAACGGGACAAGGAGTAAAACTGCTCATGGTTGTGGATTTCACTTACTGGGCCCCCTTTGGGCTCATCAGTTTTTTATTTCTTGTTTCAGGTGGTGACCAGGCTGCACTAGGAGGCCGGATTGGGGGCGGGCGTATTTAGGATTTCTTATGATTTCATATTAGTCAAGTTAATAAGTGCGTTGGCACAATTTTCTTTCAGAGATTGATAGATTTATTTTAATAAGGATCTCTATCTCGTTGTGAGACATATTTATGTTAAACAAGAATATTTCAGTTTAGTTATTATTTTTAGACATGATATTCTAGACTTTCATGCATTCATTGTTATACTAGTATTGTTTAGTTGATAAACCTTATGGATCTTTGCGAGTAAGAAAATCATTAACAAAACTAACCCTAACGGGCTAGGGATGTTACAGAAAAGTTCTTATCCCAGGCAAGTAAAGAGGTGTTGTTGAAGGTAGTTGTCCAAGCAATTCACACCTATACCATGAGTGTCTTCTAACTACCCAAAACCCTATGTAAAAAAATTAACTCCGTGATGTCTAGGTTTTGGTGGGGTCACAAGGAGAACAATTCTAAGGTAGCACGGATGAGTTGGGAGAGGCTGGGGAGGGCAAGAGATAAAGGGGGAATAAGCTTCCGTGATCTAGAGTGCTTTAATATGCCTCTTCCGTGATCTAGAGTCCGATCACCCGACAATAGAACTTGAATCACTTCGTGCTACTCGTCAACAAGATTGCCTCGAAGTTCTATACATGCTCTTAAAATTTTGGGCAATCGGATGAAGTCGAATTTTTATAACTAGGAGCAAAACCAATTGGTCGACCCAAGCGTTTTGATAGCGATATGCATAACTGTAAATCATTTGGCAAAAAAATTTATGAGCGTGTGTAGAGCTTCAAGGCAATGTTGTCGATGGATGGCACGAAGTTATTCGAATTCGTTTGCGCCTCGATGTTGATGACAAAACAACTTTTTCTGGAAAGTCAGTAGTCCAGATCCTCGACAATTGAACTCGAATCACTTCGTGCTAGTCATCGATAGGATCGCCTAAAAGTTCTATATCCGCTCGTAAAATTTCGGCTAATTGGATGAAGTTGAATTTTCACAACTAAGAACAAAACCCGTGGGTCGACCCGAATTCTTAGGTAGCAATACACATAACCCAAAATCATTTGGAACTTAAATTTATGAGCATGTGCAGAACTTCGAGGTGATCCTATTAATGGGAGGCATGAAGTGATTTGAGTTCGTTTGCCACCCGTTTATGAGCATGTCCATGGCTACCGAGCTTTCGGAAAAAATGTCATTTTCTCATCAACATCAGTGGGATAAAAAGAACTCAAATCACTTCGTGCCACCCATCGACATGATTGTCTCCAAGTTTTGCACAAGTGCCTAAATTTTTGTGCCAAATGATTCTAGGTGGTCCTTATCGCTTCCAGAGCGTTTGGGTCAACCAAAGGGTTTTGCTTCTAGATGTGAAGATTCAACTTCATCAAATAGGCATTAAATTTTTCGAGCATGTACAGAACTTCGAGGCGATCCTGTCGTCGAGTGGCATGGAGTTATTTGAGTTCTATTGCTGCAGGATCGGGCTATCGACCTTCCAAAAAAATTGTCATTTTGTCGTCAACATCAAGGGTGTAATCGAACACGAATCACTTCATGCCACCCATTAACTAGATCGCCTAGAAGTTTTGCAGAGGCTATTAAATTTTTGTGCCGAATGATTTCGGGTTTGGTGTATCGGTACCAGAGTGTTTAGGTCAACCCACGGGTCTTGCTCGTAGTTGTGAAGATTCAACATCATTCGACTCATCCAAAATTTTACAAACGTGTATAGAAATTCTAGGCGATTCTACCGACGAGTGGCACGAAGTTATACGAGTTCTAGTGCCGAGGGATCGGGGCTACCGAGCTTCTTAAACAAGATGTCGTTTTGTTGTCAATATGGGGGGTGACCAAAAGAAATCGAATCACTTCGTGCCACCCATCGACAAGATTGCTGCCAAGTTTTGCACAAGCGCGGAAATTTTTGTGCCAGATGATTCTAGGTGTTCCTAATTGCTTCCAGAGTGTTTGGGTCAACCCAAGGATTTTGCTTCTAGTTGTTAAGATTCAACTTCATCCAATTGGTATGAAATTTACAAGCAATGATAAAACTTCGAGGCGATCCGGTCTACGAGTGCTACAAAGTTATTCGAGTACTATTGCTGTGGGACTGGGCTATAGACCTTCTAGAAAACATTATCATTCTTCGTCAACATTAAGGGTGCAAATGAACACAAATCACTTAGTGCCACCCATTAACGGGATCGCTTGGAAGTTTTGTAGAGGCTTTTCAATTTTTGTGCCGAATGTTTCCGGGTTTTCAATCACTACTAGAGCGTTTAGGTCAACCCACGAGTTTTGCTCGTAGTTGTGAAGATTCAACTTCATTCAATTAATCTGAAATTTTACGAACATGTATAGAAATTCGAGGCGATTCTATTAACAAGTGGCACGAAGTGATATGAGTTCTACTGCCAGGGGATCGGGGCTACCGAGCTTCCAGAAAAAGATGTCGTTTTGTTGTCAACCTTGGGGGGGGGGGGTGGGGGGGCAAAACGAAGTCGAATCACTGCATGCCACCCATTGACAGGATTGCCTCCAAGTTCTATACAAGCGCGTAAATTTTTGGGTCAAATGATTTTGGCTGGTCTTTTAACGCTTTCCATAGCGTTTGGGTCAACCTAAGGGTTTTGCTCCTAGCTGTAAAAATTCAACTTCATCAGATTGACTTGAAATTTTATGAGCATGTATAGAACTTTGAGGCGATCATGTCGACAAGTGGCATGGAGTTATTCAAATTCTATTGCTACGGGATCTGGATACAGACCTTCTAGAAAACATTGTCATTTTTTCGTCAACATCAAGGGTGCAAACGAACATGAATCACTTCGTTCCACTCATTAACTGGATCTCCTGGAAGTTCTGTAGAGGCTATTCGATTTTCATGCAGAATGATTCCGAGTTTGGCATATCGCTACTATGGCGTTTAGGTTAACCCACGGGTTTTGCTCGTAGTTGTGAAGATTTAACTTCATCCGATTGGTTTGAAATTTTATGAACATGTATAGAAATACAAGGTAATCCTGTCGACAAGTGGCAAGAAGTGATTCGAGTTGTATTGTCAGGGTATCATGCCTACCGACCTTTCAGAAAATGTTATCATTTTGTCGTCAACATCGGGGGCAAACAAACTCAAATCACTTCTTGCTAACTGTTGACAGCATCGCCTCGAATTACTGCACATGCCTGTAAATTTTCGTGTCGAATGATTCTGGGTTGTGCTTATGCATAGCAAAACATTTATGTTGACTCACGATTTTGTTCCTAGTTGTGAAGATTCAACTTCATCCAATTGGTCTTAACAAGCTTGTATTGAACTTCGAGGAGATTCTGTCAACGAGTGTCACGAAGTGATTCGAGTTCTATTGTTGGGGGATTGGGACAAATGACCTTCTAAAAAAAGTTGTCCTTTTGCCGTCAACATCAGGGTGGCCCTATGAAGAGGAATCGCTTTGTGCCACCCGTTGAGTGGATCACCTCTAAGTTCTGTAGAGGCTAGTAAATTTTCACTGAATGATTCCGGGTTTTGCGTATCGCTACCAGACCGTTTAATTCAACCCATGGGTTTTGCTCCTAGTTGTAAAGATTCAACTTCATCCAATTGACTTGAAATTTTACAAGCATGTATAGAAGTTTGAAGCGATCTTGACCAATAGTTGCACGATGTGATTCAAGTTCTATTTTCAGTGGATTGGGGCTATAGAGCTTTCAAAAAAATATGTCGTTTTGTCGTCAACATCAGCGGGATCAAACAAACTGTTATACAAATATCAGCCTAAATAATAAACTTCTAAATGTATGTTTTAACTCACAAGTGTACAAGATCAAACAAATAGTATAGATAGCAAATATGATATTATTTCCTAAAGCTTGTATCTAAATGAAACAAAACAAATAACAAATAACAACTTTGAATAACCAACCAAGATTGCACTAGTGAAAGAAAATCGTAAAACATATTTGAAACTAGAATTGAAATAATGATAAAATAAGTTAAGGCTTCTATATTCACCACTAACCATCTTCCTTAAAGTAAATGACTTACACAATGCTACAAACTAGATTTAGATGTTCGCTGTTTAGGGGTGTCAAAAAATACAGGGAAACCGGGAATTAGGGGAATCGGTTGGAAAAAACCAGTAACCAGGTGCCCCAGTTCCAGTTTCGGTTTTTGGCACCCAGTTATAACTGAGTAATTGGATAACAGGGTACCAATATATACAATAATTTATTTTAATGTTTTATATATATTAGTTTTTTTTGCTTTTTTTTTTTTACTTTAGGTTTAGCACTTCTTTCACTTCCGCCGCCGTCACGCACAGCCCCCTCCTTTCTTTCTCTTCTCCCTTTCACTTTCTTCTCTTCTCTTCCCTACCAGCACGCATACACGCACATGAGAGATAGAGAGAGAGAGAAAGAGAGAGAGCTGCTGTCCATGAAGGAAGAAAAAGAAAGAAAGAAAAAGAGGAAGAAGAAGAAGGATTCCGGCCATAGGTAAAATCCTTACCATTTGCTTGTAAATGTTGTTATACTTGTGTGATTAGAAACTAGAAATTGTGAGGATTTGTGAGACTTTGGGTTGGGTCCGAAAATTAGGATTCATGCATGGGATTTTGGGGATTTTGCTGTATTGTTGAAATCTCTAGTTTCTCTTTGAGTTTTTGTTCTACCCATTGAATTTCAAGTTTGAAATCATAAAGATTTGGGGAATTTTTGATTAGGTCTGAATTTGTGGGAATTTTAGTAAGAAGCTAAATTCCTAAAATTAACTTGGGCCTTTTGTGTGTAGTGGATTAACAAAAAATTTTAAAACCGGTTACCCGGTCTGGATAACCAAAAAACCGGCCAGTTGTTATATAATCGATTAACCAGGAACTGGATACCCAGTTCCAGTTGTCCAAAATTAATAACCAGGGTACCCCGGTTCTGGTTCTCGGTTTTGGCCAATAACCGGGAACCGGGACCGAGTTGACACCCCTATCGCTGTTTGTCAACCTAAGTGCATGATATCTACTCCTTAAGCAATAAGTTAGGAATGGATGTCTACTTTAACTCTTTTTATTTTCAAAGTATTTAGCATGGTATCTACTAAGTTGCACTTCAAAAAGCATAAAATAATGGAAATCAACAAACACACCAAACCTTGAACATGGTATCTATTCTTGTTTTTCATGTTGATTAATCACAAAAACCCATAATTGGTTCCTTGCTCACTTAGTATAGGCACAAGACTCAATCATCAAAATTTACCTATATGACAATCTCCATACAATACATGTATATGATGATCAAGCATAACACATAAGCCATATAAAGAATGAAATAAAACTTGGAAATAATCAATTAAGCATCACAAAAATAGTTTGTAACAAGGCAAATTGAAATCCTTAAGAAAACACGACTAGGGTTTCAATCGAGCCCTAAGAGCATTTCCAGCAGGGCTTTTAAACTAACTTTTAAGTTAAATTTAACAATTTTGGTGCTCCAACAGACCTTTGAGAATAGCTATTTTCATAAAATTTGCTACAGTGAACCTTCTAAACATTTTTTATTCTTTCTTTCTCCTCTCTCCTCTCTATCCCTCTCTCTCTCTCTCTCTCTCTCTCTCTCTCCTCTATCTATAATAAAAAAATAGATTAAAAAACAATATTTAAATAAAGTAGATTGTAAAATAGATAGTCTGCTGAAGTTCATTGTGAAAAAGTAGTATCTAAACTAAAAAAGTTGATTTTGAGTGGCTAAAATAGCCATCAACTGCTAGAGATGCTCTAACTAAAGTATTTAGTTACACATAATTTTAAAATACTTAACAATGTATAAATAAAAAGACATGAAAGAGAAAGAACTTGAATATTAGGAATAAAGTACCTGTATGAAAACTCCTCTTCTCCCTCCTCTGATTCTTCTCTGCGGCAGTGTCTAATTCTCTCAGCCCAGCCGCCTCCTCCTTTCACGTGTGCAGTGTATTCTATTTATAAAGGGTCAAGACAAAACATAGGTCAATTTGTATTTCACTTTGGTTTCGTACAAGAAGGCACATCGCCTTTTTTTTTTTTTCCTCCTTTCACCTTGCTACGCCAGCCTTCCTAAAGGGGAAAAAACCCCCTTCTTTTTTTTTTTTTTCCTTCTTCTCTTTTGCTTTGGTAGCACTCCACACCCGGCCCCACTTTTCTTGTGATTTGTTTTGTTCCTCTTTCTTTCTTGTTTTCCCTTGTCAATTGTGAGTCCCACATGTGGCTTTACAACTTCATAAGAAAAGTCTCTTTGCCTTTCTTTTCCATTGTCTTTTTTTTTTTTTTGGATTTCACGTGCTACAAGTTTCACTTATTCTCTTATTTTCTTTTGCTCAAATTCTTTCCAATGTTTGGCTGGATAATTATGAAAATTCCTACAAAATACAATATCTTGCAATAAAATATCTTTTATGCTCAAGATTAATAATTGAACACTTTTCCACCATTGAATATAAAATGTAGGAATTAAAATAGAATATAGTATGATAATGCTTATTTTAATAGAGAAAATAGGCATTTTTAAGCTATTATCACGAACTCGAATCACTTCGTGCAACCCATCAATAGGATTGCCTCCAAGTTCTGCACAAGTGCATAAATTTTCGTGCCAAATGATTCTAGGTGGTCCTTATCTCTTCTAGAGCGTTTGGCTCAGCCCAAGGGTTTTGCTTCTAGTTTTTAAGATTCAACTTGAACTGATTGGCATGAAATTTTACGAGCCTGGATAGAACTTCGAGGCAATCCTGTCTACGAGTGGCACAAAGTTATTCGAGTTCTATTGCCGCAGGATCAGGCTACAGACCTTCTAGAAAATATTGTCGTTTTGTTGTCAACATCAAGGGCGCAATCAAACACGAATCATTTTATGCCACCCATTAACTGGATCGCTTGGAAGTTCTGCAGAAGCTATTAAATTTTTGTGCCGACTGATTCCGGGTTTGACGTATCGCTACAAGAGCGTTTAGGTCAACTCACGAGTTTTGCTCGTAGTTGTGAAGATTCAACTTCATCCGACTGGTTCGAAATTTTGCGAATATGTATAGAAATTTGAGGCGATTCTGTCGACGAGTGGCACGAAGTTATATGAGTTCTAGTGCTGAGGGATCGGGGCTACCGAGCATCTAGAACAATATGTCATTTTGTTGCCTACATGGAAGGGCAAAAGAAATCGAATCACTTCGTTCCACCCATCGACAGGATTGCCTCCAAGTTCTTTACAAACGCATAAATTTTTGTGCCAAATGATTTTGGGTGTTCCTTATCACTTCTAGAGCATTTGGGTTGACCCAAGGGTTTTGCTTGTAGTTGTTAAGATTCAACTGCATCCGATTGGCACGAAATTTTACGAGCGTGGGTAGAACTTCGAGGCGATCCTGTCTATGAGTGGCACAAAGTTATTCGAGTTCTATTGCCGTAGGATTGGGCGACAGACCTTCTAGAAAACATTGCCCTTTTTTTGTCAACATCAAGGGTGCAAATGAACATGAATCACTTCGTGCCATGTTGTGCCAAATACTACCTAAATTAATAGATAATAATTTGTATGTTTTACTCGCAAGTGCACAAGATTAAATGGTAGTATAGTGCAGCAAGTACGAGATCGTTCCCACGGAGATTGTTGATTTTGCTTAGAATTGATTAAAATGTCAAAGTTGTCACTAAATTGATATTGATATATTGAAAATAAATAAAGATACATAAAAGGTAGGGCTTTGATATCACCACTAATCATGCTCAAATAATATAACAATATGTCAATGCTCTAATCATATTATGAATACCTAAAGTTTGCCAACCTAAGGATATGAGTGTCTACTCCTTAAGCTATTAATCTCTTTAAGCAACGAATTAGGCATGAGTGTCTACTCTAATTCTTTTCTTTCTTAAAGGATTTAGCATGGGTGTTTACTAAGTTGTTTTTTAAAAAAGCATATACTTGTGTAAATCAACAAACATATGGAACCTAGGGCATCGGTGTCTACTCCCGGTTTTCAATGTTGATTAACCCAAGAACTCGTGAGGAATTCTTTTGTTACTCTATTAAGCCCAAGACTCGATTATCCAAATTGACTTAAATAACTAATCCATACCACATGCATACAATTGCTAGTCACACACATATGAGGAATTCAATAAAACAGGAATTAATCAAGTTAAGCATCACAATATGATTATCACAAAGGCGCCAATATTGAAATATTAAATAGACATAATTAGGGCTTCAATCTAGCCCTACTAAAGGTTTAGTTACACATAATTAAAATAAAACTAAAAAGAAAAGGAGAAGAAGAAACCGAAAATGACTCCTTAAAGTAGCCTCCAATTCCTCTCCCCAAGCTTGTGTGTTGAATTGTGAGGCTTAGAGGTCTATTTATAGGCCTAGAGAAATCCTAGAACTCCTAGTAAACCTAGAAAATTCATAGGGTTTAGTCCTATTACAAGTGGGACTTGGAAAACCCTAATATAGAAGGAAAAGGAATTCTGGCCACAACTGTCTTTTTTCCAACACACGGGTGTGCTCGATCGCAGCCCGTGTGCGCTCGATCGCACGTCTACGATCAAGTCTCCTCCTGTGCACACGAGTGCAAGCCTACGCTCGTCTAGACATTCTCTGGTAATGCGCTCGAGCGCAGGTCCCTTGCAATCGATCGCACTACCAGAACCTCTAGCTTTCCCAAATTTGCTCTTTAATGCTCGAACTTTCTAGAAGTGCTTCCCTTTCTTCCAAACACCTACAAAAACATGGAAAACACATAAAATGAATAAAATAGCACAAACTAACAAAACTAAGGAATTAACAAATATAAGTTAAGGGCTAAAATATGAATATTTTGGCACTTAACACACCCCCAAACTTACATATTGCTAGTCCCTTAGCAATACGAAACTAAAATCAAAATGAAAAACAAAAGGATAAATCTTTCTTTCGTTGGATGTACGATTGCATTTAGCATGTGCAACAAGCCTTTTAAACCCCTAGGAATTCCTTAGAGAACGAGTGAAGTCTCATGAGGGTTTTCCAATAATGTTACCCACAAACATTATGCACAAGTTCATGTTATCCAAAACTCAAGTATCACTCAAAACCATGGTTTTCATTCATTGGCAAGTTTAAAAAGACAAACTCCATCTTCACAATGAATTGGAATTTTAAAGTTTAATTACTTACAAAAGACAGGACAAGGCATCACAAGTTCGAAACAGTGTAAAGTGAACTAGCACAAAAATATGAAGCTTCCAATTAATTCCAATATGTAATGTCTCAATATCTCAAGTTTACTGAAATCCCCATTAGAATGCATAACAATGGCATATTTTTCTTTTCTTCGTTTTTTTTTTTTTTTTTTTTTTTTTTTTTTTTTTTTGGGTCAGGCTGTGCAATGTTTGGTTCCCTTAAGCTTTCTAATTGACCCATGTAGCGAGTGTTAGGCCAATGACTCCCAAACCAAATGGTTTTAGGGCATTAGGTGTAAAGACACCCCTAATGACTTACTAACTCGAGTCAAAAAGGTTATGAAACCAAACTAGCTATAACATTAATTAAATCAAAATTCTCACATTTTGACGTAAATACTCAATGCTTTGATGTAAGAGGTCCAGTTACTTAGTGAAAAGCTTATCAATGATCATTTTATATATATATATATATACCAATGTATCCATCTAATAAGTCATCCAGTTTTACCCAAGACATAGAAACATACACATTAGACTTTTATGTCATACCCCACAAATTATGTGCTAATGTGCTTGTGCAAGATCAGATCAAACATGTGAATTCTCAACTGCCTAAAGCAAGTAACCAAATTGAAAAATTCTATCACCAGATCATGTGTTCAAAATTTTAAGCTTACTAATGAAAATCAAATCACAATTTTTTTAAGATAAACCAAAATTTTTAAAGACAAACATGAACATGCATTTTTTTTATTTTTTATAATCAATAATATAAATATAGGAACAAAGTGTGTGTAAGTGTGTCTCCCATACCCTCAAACTTAAATTACACATTGTCCCCAATGTGAGTATAATATGGAAAGATCTTACCCGGGAGATGGACGAAACTGTCTAGAATAACATGGCTTATAGCACACCCCCAAACTTGAATGAAAGCACACTTGTTCCAGAAAAACAAAACACTAAAATAACAACGGAAAACAAAAAGAAACTAAAAATAAACAACAGAAAAATAAAATGAAAAGCAAAAATAAAAAGGATATGCTATGGGGTGCCCCCCATGAGCGCTAAGTTTAATGTCTTCAACCAGACTGTTGTCCCTTTTTAAACTTGAAGCACCAATCTTTTCTTCTCTTGCACCAAAGAGAATGAATTTTTCCTATAGCAGGGGGATTCCAATTGTCAGTAGATCGGGGTGGACCACTCTGAGTTTTCTCAAAAAGTTTCTCATCTAGTGGGGAATCATAAACTGGAATAAAATAAGAAAAAAACTCAAGGAGCTTTTCTATCTTGATGTCCTCAATTTGCTCATTTGGTAGCTCTAATAGACTTCTCTCATGGACCCTCGGTACTTCGGGAATAAGATTTGATGTTGAAGAATTCTTAGTGCTCTCTTCTTTTTCCCGATGTGGTTCTTGTGGAACCTCAAATTGCTCCTCCTTCCTCTCTTCCTCTTTACTTTCAACCACTAATTCGCTCCTCAATGTGACAGCTTGCTCTTGATAGTAGGTGCACTCATCCTCCATGTAGTTTCCACTGTAATTGGCCATCGACTGATTTTGGAGTGCTTCTTCTTTGAGGATCTCTTATATTTGCATGAAGTGAACCTCTGTCTTGGCCATTGTAGATTGCAGCAGTTGAATATTGGCCTTACTGTGGTGATGAAAAGATGACATAGTTTCTTTATAGGCAGCATGCTCATTTTCTAAGGCAGAATGTGCTTTTAACAACTTTTCAGAAATCTCAAGAAGAGGTGATTCTTCATGATATTGTGGAGACCAATTGATGGGAGATGGTTCCTCTTCATGAGCTACTATCTTAAAAATGGATTGCTGCGGACTGGGACTAAGACATGAATATGATTGACCATAGAACTGTGGAGATGGCTCCTCTTCATGACAGCAAATACTCTCTTCCTCCATATAATGTCCATGAAGAGTGGTCATTGACTGACTTGGGGGCTCTTCCTCTTTGAGAAAATTTGTTATTTGTGTGCAGTGGCTCTCCGTCATTTTAATTGATTTCAAGCGAGAGTTCTTCATCTCCTCAATTGCTTGCAGTGTATTATTGGTTACTGTTGTGTCAATTTATATTAACTCGCAAGTGCACGAATCGTTTGCAATATAATATTTTGCAAGTGCGAGGTCGAACCCACAGGGAATTGTGTTCTTGAATAACAACTTATATCTAAACTAATTAAATCCTAACCTAGTTCTGAAAAAAAGATTTGATTTTGGGGTTTTTGAAAATTAAAAGACAAAACATAAACTAAATAAACTAAAACACAAGATAAGATACTAAGGTTCAGGAATTCACACTCACCGAATCATAACAACATACTCCATGCTCGTCAATATTAATCTGAAGTTCTCACAATTAAAATCTTAAATATGTTTTACTATGCTTCAACAGTTAATCAAAACCATCCCATGTATCCATTCATTGCACAAATCAAAAAAGGAATCCAATATCAATTAAATCATCAGATGTATCCGTAAATCACAAAAGATATCCAATTTTAATTGAAATACCTAATGTATCCGTAGAACAAATCACAAGGGTGTTGTTCACATTACCCACCTAAATTAATAGGCAAATAATTGTGTGTTTTACCCGCAAGTGCACGAGGTCAACACAGTAGCATAGTGTGCAAATACGGAATCATTCCCACGAGGATTGCTGAATCTTGTTTAAAATCAATTCCAAAAGTAAACTAAAACAAAGATTGGGTTGAGTTGATAATAATAAAAAGGTGGGGCTTTGATATCCACCACTAATTATATTAAGCTAATATATCAATATGCCAATGTTTTGATCAAGTTATGTCTATCTAATGCTTGTCAACCTAAGGGCATGGGTGTATACTTCTTAAGCTATAGATTTCCCTAAGCAACGAGTTAGGCATGGGTGTATACTCTAACTCTTTTCTTTCCTAAAGGATTTAACATGGTATATACTAAGTTGTTCTTTAGAAAAGCATATGTTCTATGAAAATCGACAAACACTTGAGGCCTAGGGCATGAGTGTATACTCCCGGTTCCCCATGTTGATTAACCCAAGAATCCGGTGTGGATATATCTTGTTACTTATGTTAAACCCAGGACTCGGTCATCCAAATTCATTTAACTAACTAGTCCATACCACATGCATATGTTGATCAGGCACACACATATGAGGAATTCATTCAAGCAGGTATTAATCAAGTTAAATAGCACAACAAGATCATCACAAAGGCGCCAATATTGAAATATTAACAAAACATAACTAGGGCTTCAATCTAGCCCTACTAAATAAATTAGCTACACATAGAGTTGATGTTAAACATCCTCATAAAGAAAAGAAAAGAAAGGAAAAGAATAAACCCAAGACTTGAACTTTAAGAGCTCCTCTTCTTCTCCTTACAAAGCCTCCCTATTCTAAAGGCTTAAGGGTCTATTTATAGTCTTTAGAAGTCCTTGACAAAGTAGTAAACCTAGGGATTTCGAAGGGTTTTAAAACCTATTACAATTGGGAGTTGGAAAACCCTAATATGGAAAGAGAGACATTCTGGCCGCCATTTGATGTGTCTCATGTGCGCAGGTGCGATAGATCGCAACCTGTGTGCGCTCGATCGCGGGTCTGTGATCGATCCTTCTTTTGTCCTGCACTCGATCACTCCTAGCCTGATTTGTGTTTGATCTTCTTGGGTACTGCGCTCGATCACAGGTACTCTATGATCGATCGTAGTGGTAGGGGGCTCCCATTTTGCCCTTCTTCTCTCTTTGAGCCCAAATCTTCCAGATTTACTTCATTTTCTTCCAAACGCCTACAAAAGTATGGAAAACACAAAAATGAATTAAAATGACCTAATTAACTAAAACCAAAGGATTAAAACATGCAAGTTAAGGGCTGAAAATATGAATATTTTAGCACTTAACACACCTCCAAACTTACATATTGCTAGTCCCTTAGCAATAGAAAACTAAAAACATAAATGGAAAAACAGAAAATAAAAAGATAAATCCATCTTTCGTGGGATGTACGATTGCATTTAGCATATGCAACAAGCCTTTTAAACCTCTAGGAATTCCCTAGAGGACAAGTGAAGTCTCGTGAGAGTTTTCCAGAAATGTTACCCACAAACATCATGCAAGAGTTCATGTTATTCCAAAAATTAAAGCGTCACTTCAAGATTATGATTTTCATTCATTAGCAAGCTTAAAAAGATGAACTCCATCTTCACAATGAATTGGAATCTCAAAGTGCAATTACTTATAAAGGACATGCTAAATCATCACAAGTTTGAAAATTGTGTACAATGAATTAGTACAAAATTATGAGGCTTCCAAATCTTTCCAATATGTACTGTCTCCAAATCTCAAAATTCACTTAACTCCCTATTAGAATGACACAATGGCATTTTTTTTCTTCTTTTTTTTCTCTTTTTTTCTTTGGTCAGGTTGTGCAATGTTGGTTCCCTTAAGCTTTCTAATTGACCCTTGTAGCGAGTGTTAAGTCAATGACTCCCAAATCAGGTGGCTTTAGGGCATCAGGTGTAGAGACACCCCTAAGGACCTACTAACTTGAGTCAAAAAGGCTACAAAACCAACTAACCATGACACTGATCAAATCAATATTTTTCACCTTTTGACGTGAACACTCAATGCTTTGAGGCAAGAGGTCCAGTTACTCAGTGAAAAACCATCAATGATCATTTATTTCACTTTTTTTTATTATTATTAAACATGCCAAAGTATCATCTAATAAGTCATCCAATTTCATCCAAGATGCAAAAACACACATATCAAACCTCACAAATTATGTGCTTGTGTGATCAGATCAAACATATGATTTTTCAACTATCCTCAACAAGTAATCAAACTAACAGATTCACTCCTTAGATCATGTGTTCAAAATTTTAAGCTCACTAATGAATTTAAGCCACAATTCTTTTAGATCAACTTAAAATTTTAGGGTAACATGAACATGCATAAATTTTTTTTCTTCTTTTTTTTTTATTTTCTATTTTTTTATTTTTATTTTTCAAATAAACAAACAAACACACAAAACAAATAACATGAAATTGGGACAAAGTGTGTAGCGCCCCAGAATTTTCAAAGTTATTTAAATAGATTATTTCGATAATGATGTTATTTTAATATCCATTGTAGCCAAGGATTTTAATTCTTGGGAAATTTATGGTATTACAGAGAGTGGTAATTAGAGAATGGTAATTGGTGAAATAAAATGATAGTAAATGGTAGGAAGAATTGTATGGGTAGGTAGAATAGTAAAGGTATAATAGTCAATGGTAGGTATAAGGAGGGTAGACTTTTAAATAAGAATGTAAAATAATCAATGGTAGGTATAGGGAGGGTAGAATTTTAAACAAGAAGGTAGAATAGTCAATGGTAGGTATACTAAATGGGTAGGTGGAATAGTAAAATGAGGGTATAATTGTAAATTGAAGGTAGAATAGTATTTGATTTTCTCCTATAAATAGAGCTCTTCTCCTTCACAATTTCACTACTCCTATCCCATCTCTTGCACATATTCTTCCTTCTTCCGCTTTTTTTACTCGGTCTTTCTTCTTTCTAAGAGTGTTTACTCAGAACAGAGAGAGAAAGGGCGAGACAAAGCGCTACAAGAAAGAAAGAACACAAGAGATAGCGGACTTTAGAAATTAGTTTCAAAAGATATACTAGTGGTGTTAGTCAGATTGGAGCAACTAGATTCCTTCAGACCACTTTTAGCTTCAGTCTAGAGGTAAGTAAATTCACTACCCCTTTCTAAAATTACTTCATGTCATGCTATTTATATATTCTTGTATCAAATTGTAAATGATTATTTTATTTACCTGCTATGAAGATATGTTGCATGCATGAAGCATTTCTAAAAGAATTATCTAGAAAGTTTATATTTCTTTAAACGCTTTCTAAGTACAACAAGTTTATATTTGAAAAGGTTTCCATTTTAAGAAAAGAAAGTTGAGAAATGATGATGATTATAAGAAAGAAAAATGATGATAAACCCTCCTACATGTTGCCCTAAGATGCATCAAAAGAAGTACAAAGAAAAGTACAAGAGATGAGATAAATGTTTATGAAATGAGGGCACATGTATGGAGGAGAGTATTTTTGGCCCCAAGATAAGTAAGAATGAGAGGAGTTCGGTACCAATACTCGGATGGAGGCGAAACCACTGAAGGAGGCTATGCCAGAAGGTGGTATTCCATCAACAGACCGTTGAGTGCACCAAGAAAATAGTTAATTGACGGTCGGGCATGGCTGAGGCCACAGTTCAGTGCCATGGTCACAAGGACCCGCAACCCTCATACACAGGGGTAATAGTGTACATGGGCCATAATATGAGAAAATGATTATATGATTTCAAAAATGATATACTGTGATGATTTACAATGATGATTTATAATGATGCATTATGACGATGATTTATTACTAGATGTAATAGTATGTATATGATACGGGAGATGCAACCGTACATACGTATATTATTATGGCTGGATGTATATTTATTTGTGAAAACAATTTTCAAAACTGAAAACAAGGAGTAAAACTATTTATGGTTGTTTTACTATAAATAGGAGGCCGGAATAGGGACGGGAATAATTATTAATTTTCAAAGTCTTTTCATATCAGTGATTGTAATAATATGATATTCCGCAACTAAAGTTTAATGTTTTCTGATTTCGCTTGTAATAAAATCTCTTGAATAATGTACATTTATCGTATCCTTTAAAATCAAGTACTCTGATAGACCTTATAGATCTTTGCAAAAACTTTTGTTGTAAAAGAAGAAAAGTAGCAAGCTCAGCCTTAACGGGCTGGGGATGTTACAAAGTGTGTGTGAACAACATGTGTGCCTATACCCCCAAACTTAAATTACACATTGTCCCCAATGTGTCTAAATTAAGGAAAGAGTGTATCCAGGCGATGGACGAAATAGTCTTGGAAGGCATGGCTCATAGCACACCCCCAAACTTGAATTGAAGCACAATTGTCCCTGCAAAATAAGAAAACACACAAACAAGTAAAAAGGAACAAAACTAAAACGAAATAAAAATTGAACTGAAAACATACTAAACAAAAGAAAAGGATAAACGATGGGGTGCCTCCCATGAGCACTAAGTTTTACGTCTTCAGCTAGACGGTGATCCCTGCTCATTGCTACTCAGAAGTAGATGCTCCATTTTGGATGGATTGGAGTGCCAAATCTTCATCTCTTGGTACTAACTTTACTTCAAGATATGGCTTGACTCTATGTCCATTGACTTTGAATGACTGGTCGGTCTGGGGGTCATGAACTTCGAAGGCTCCATAAAGGAATACTTGTGAAACAATGCAGGGTCCAGACCATCTTGACTTAAGCTTTCTAGGGAAGAGTTTCAATCTTGGATTGTAGATCAAAACCTTCTGTCCTACTTGAAACTCCTTCGTGACCAGTTGTTTGTCATGGTATGCTTTGGTTTTGTCCTTGTAGAGCTTGACATTCTCATATGCATCACGCCTCAGTTCCTCTAGTTCATTTAGTTGGAGCTTCCTCTTGTCACCAGCTTGCTTCATATCGAAGTTAAACTTCTTGATGGCCCAATACGCTTTGTGTTCCAATTCCACTAGTAGATGACATGCTTTCCCAAAAACCAAACGATATGGAGACATACAGATAGGTGTCTTGTAAGCAGTCCTATAAGCCCATAGTGCATTATTTAAGGGTAGTGACCAATCCTTCCTATTGGGTTCACTGTCCTTTCAAGGATACCTTTGATTTCTCTGTTGCTGATCTCCACTTGGCCACTGGTTTGGGGATGGTATGGAGTGCCAACCTTATGAGTGATGCCATACTTTTGCATCACAGAGGTAAAGGCATAGTTGTTAAAGTGGCTCCCCCCATCACTAATGATTGCCCTAGGTGTTCCAAATCTAGCAAATATGTTTTCCTGCAAAAACTTCACAACCACTTTGTGATCATTAGTCCTTGAGGGGACAGTCTCGACCCATTTAGACACATAATCCACACCCACAAGAATATATAAATAACTGAATGAGTTAGGAAATGGTCCCATGAAGTCAATACCCCAAACATCGAAGAGTTCTACAACTTGAATATTTTGCAATGGCATTTGATTTCTGGATGAGATGTTACCTGTCCTTTGGCATCTATCACAAGAGCTGCAAAACAAGAAAGCATCTTTAAACATATTAGGCCAGTAAAAACTAGATTGTAATACCTTAAGTGTTGTTCTCTTGGCCCCAAAGTGTCCACCACAAGTAAACTGGTGACAGTGCTGCAAAATACTCAAGTGCTCATGTTTTAAGACACACCTTCTAATGATTTGATCAGGGTAGAATTTGAACAAATAGGGGTCATCCCAATGATATTGTCTAGACATAGATATTAACCTCTTCCTTTCTTGGCTAGACATACCTGGAGGAAATACCTTAGTAGTGATATAATTCACTATATCTACATACCATGGGAGTTGGATATCAACTGCAAATAACTGCTCGTCTAGAAAATTTTCATTCAATGGGAGCTCATCTTCTTCCTCCTCGTAGAGTAATCTGGATAAGTGATCCACCGCCACATTCTCAGTGCCCTTCTTGTCTCTAATCTCAAGGTCAAACTCTTGTAGTAATAATACCCATCTGATCAATCTAGGTTTGGCATCTTTCTTGGCAAACAAATATCTCAATGCAGCATGATCAGTGAATACAATAACCTTAGAACCAATTAGGTACGACCTGAACTTCTCCAAAACGAATATAACAACTAATAATTCTTTCTCAGCAGTAGAATAATTTAGTTGGGCATCATTCAATGTTCTAGAAGCATAATAAATGGCATGAGGTACCTTCTTGATTCTTTGACCCAAGACAGCTCCCACGGCAAAGTCACTGGCATCACACATGAGCTCAAAGGGTAGACTCCAATCAGGTGCTCGCATTATTGGTGCAGAAGTGAGCAGCTTTTTCAGTGTGTTGAAGGCAGTCATGCATTCTTTAGTCCATTCAAACTTGGCCTCCTTCCCTAGCAATGCACAGAGGGGTCTAGAGATCTTGGAGAAATCCTTGATAAACCTTCTATAGAACCCAGCATGTCCAAGAAAACTCCTCACCCCCTTTACTGTCAGAGGTGTGGGAAGTTTGGAGATAATATCTATCTTGGCCTTATCCACCTCAATGCCCTTGCTTGAAATAGCATGACCCAATACAATGCCTTGTTGAACCATGAAGTGGCATTTTTCCCAATTGAGCACTAGGTTGCATTCTTCACACCTCTTGAGAACATTCTTCAAATGGTGGAGACATTCATCAAAACTAGACCCAAAAACACTAAAGTCATCCATAAATACCTCAATGGTTTTCTCCACCATGCCTGAAAAAATGCTCATCATGCATCTCTGGAATGTGGCTGGGGCATTGCATAAGCCAAATGGCATCCTTCTGTAGGCGAATGTGCCAAAAGGACATGTGAAGGTGGTCTTCTCCTGATCTTTTGGTGCTATTATAATCTGATTATAGCCACTGTACCCATCCATGAAACAGTAGTGGCTATGGCCAGCTAACCTCTCTAGCATTTGATCAATGAAGGGTAATGGAAAATGGTCTTTTCTGGTTACCTTGTTTAGTCTTCTGTAATCAATGCATACCCTCCACCCAGTGGTTACTCTTGTGGGTATCAATTCATCATCTTCATTCTTCACCACTGTGATCTCACTCTTTTTTTGCACTACTTGGACTGGACTGACCCATTTACTGTCTGAGATGAGATAGATTATGCCCACATCCAGTAGTTTTAATACCTCTACCTTGACTACCACCTTCATGTGTGGGTTGAGTCTTCTCTGTGCATCCCTGGTTGGCTTTACTTCGTCTTCAAGGAAGATTTGATGCATGCACCTAGCTGGACTTATTCCGTTAATATCAACAATGGTCCACCCCAGGCAGTTTTATGTTCTCTAAGAATTCTCAACAACTTTTCTTCTTCCCCACAACTCAGATTTGCAGCAATGATGACTGGTAGTGTCTTGTTTTCTCCCAAAGTATGCATATTTTAGGTGCTTTGGTAATTGCTTCAATTCCAACTTGGGTGCCTAGACAATAGGCGGAACAAGAGAGGTATTAGTAGGCTCAAGAATCTCGAAGGGAGGATTATACTTACTTGAGATTTTGGAGAAGCCTCAAGGTGATGCACTGTTTCAATGACATCATTAGTAATATCTTCAAGTTCTGGCTCAATGTCCTGCCTTGTGAGACTATCGGTGAGGATGGCCTCCAATGGATCTTTATGTTGGTCCTGCAAAATTGTCTCACTAACATCTTGGATAATACAAACATCAAAACACTCTAAATGTTCGTGAGGTAATTTCAATGCATCAAATATTTTGAATTCTATTGTCTCACCATTTACCTTCATACTCACTATACTCTTTTTCACACCTTTTGTAGTATCAGCAGTTCTCATAAAAGGTCTTCCTAAGATAATAGGTAAAGGTGATGGCATAGAGGATTCTTCCACATCCAATACAATGAAATCAGCAGGTAAAATAAATGTACCTACCTTTACCAACACATCCTCCAGTATACCTCTTGGTCGTTTGATGCTTCTGTCTACCAGTTGCAAGGTGATAGAGGTTGGTTGAAGTTCCCCCAATTTCAACTTTTCATATACAGTGTAAGGCAGTAAATTCACCTTTGCTCCTAGATCCAATAGTGCCTTTTCAAAAGAATGGTCTCCTATCCTGCAAGGAATGGTAAAACTAGCTGGATCTGTTAGCTTTGGTGGTAATTTTCGTAACAAGACTGCTGAAACTTCCTTTTGTTGGTGCAACAATCTTTTAAAAATTTAGCATATGAAGGAATCTGTTTAATTGCATCTAATAAAGGAATGTTGATTTCTACTTTCTTCAAGGTCTCAAAGATATCCCTGAGTTGCTCTTCTTTGTTTGGTTTGACTAGCCTTTAAGGAAAGGGGGGTGCATTTACCTTTTCCATTTTATTTACCTTAGAAGTTGATGGTCCTTCTGGAGTTGCTTGAGGTGGCTCTTCAGTTCCAATGACTTTGCCATTCCTAAGAACTGTGACTGCTTCCAGCTGCTGATGCCCCTGGGTTGGGTATTGTCTGGGCTGGAAATTCTCCCTGCTTTCCTTCACTCAGCTCCTTTGCCAATTGCCCCACTTGCACTTCCAGTCTTTGAATGGCTTGATCAGTCTTTGTATTGAATTGTCTTTGATCAGCCATGAATTGCTATTGTGAAGTCATGAACTGCTGTTGAGAAGCCACCAGGGTGTGTATCATATTCTCTAGTTGGTTCAGTTTTGACTCTTGAGTTGGCTGGCTTGCTTGTTGGGGACCCTTTTGTCCTTGATTGTTACTCCATGATAAATTAGGGTGGTTTTGCCATCCTGGCTTGTAGGTGTTGGAGTATGAATTGTTCTTGTAGGGGTAGTTGCTTTGTCCCACACAATTCACCTCTTCTTGCTCTGCAATTGGTGATAAAGGACACGTCTCAAGGGTGTGATCTATATGAGAACAAATAGCACATACCTGGATTGGTGTGTCATGTTGCAGAGGTGAGATTTTCTTAGCAATCATGGCCTTGACAATCATGTCCAACTTCTTTTCTACAGCAACCATCTGATTTTGCATTCCACTAATTTCTTCATTCTTGCCTTTGTTCCTTATATCTTGCCTCCTTCTAGATGGGAATTGTTGAGTGTGTTCACTCAACCTCTCAAAGATCCATATGGCTTCCTCACTGCTCTTCTCCATCAGCATACCTCCACAAGCTCTATCAACAATCCGTTTGTTAATATCATCTAAACCTTCATAAAAAAATTTGTACCTGATCATCTTGAGGGATGTTGTGATGTGGGCACTTTAGAAGCAAGGAATTGAAGTGATCCCAGGCCTCAAAGAACAAATCTCCATCTTGTTGTTGGAACATTTGAAGTTCCCTTTTAAGTTGTTTCGTTTTCTGGGCTGGGAAAAACCTCTTCAGAAACTTGGTGGTTAATTCTTCCCAAGTATGGATAGAATCTACAAGCAAGGAATTGTACCACAGTTTAGCATTATCTTTCAAAAAGAAAGGGAAGAGGTCTAACCTAAGTCTCTCTAGAGTTAGGCCTTGGATGTTCTTCAACTTGCATAAATCAAATAATTCTTTAAGATGCAAGTTGGGATCCTCAGTAGTTGTGCCTCTGAAGTGAGTCAATGCATTAAGGATTTGAAGAGAGATAATAGCTGCCATCCACCTCCGGTTGATATGCTATGCATGAGGGTTGATGGAGGTTTGCTGGAACATATGCCTACTTCATTGGTCTCCTTACCCGTGGTGGATTTGCCTCTAATGGTCTTGGCCCAATTGTATTCTCTTGCAAATTTTCCATATCAATTTCTTCTTCTTCTTCTTTGTCTCTCGGTCGTTGTCGAATCGTCCGCTCAATTTCAGGATCGAGTGGAAGAACGGTTGCGGTTTGAGATCGACGACCTTGCATCAACTGAATTGCTTCTTCAATCAGGCAGCTTCAGTGCTGCTAGTCCGGATGCTCCCTGGAACTGTGCTCGATCGCAGGTTGGTGCGTTCAATCGCACTGCACTCGATTGCACTTAGTTGACGATTGATCGCAATAACAGAATGTTTATCTGCAACCTAAAATAGAAAAGAGAAAAGATTTAGAATCAATAGAAATTTTTTTTTACAAAAACAAAATTGAAAATTGAAAATCAAAATAACACACTAAAGGAAAATAATTTTAAACAAAATTCACCGCAATCTCCGGCAACGGCACCAAAAACTTATTATTCACAATTACCTACCTAAATTAATAGGCAAATAATTGTGTGTTTTACCCGCAAGTGCATGAGGTCAACACAGTAGCATAGTGTGCAAATACGGAATCATTCCCACGAGGATTGTTGAATCTTGAGCTGATAATAATAAAAAGGTAGGGCTTTGATATCCACCACTAATTATATTAAGCTAATATATCAATATGCCAATGTTTTGATCAAGTTATATCTATCTAATGTTTGTCAACCTAAGGGCATGGGTGTATACTCCTTAAGCTATAGATTTCCATAAGCAACGAGTTAGACATGGGTGTATACTCTAACTCTTTTCTTTCCTAAAGGATTTAGTATGGTATATACTAAGTTGTTCTTTAGAAAAGCATATGTTCTATGAAAATCGACAAACACATGAGGCCTAGGGCATGGGTGTATACTGCCGGTTCCCAATGTTGATTAACCCAAGAATCCGGTGTGGATATATATTGTTACTTATGTTAAACCCAGGACTCAGTCATCCAAATTGATTTAACTAACTAGTCCATACCACATGCATATGTTGATCAGGCACACATATGAGGAATTCATGCAAGCAGGTATTAATCAAATTAAATAGCACAACAAGATCATCACAAATGCGCCAATATTGAAATATTAACAAAACATAACTAGAGCTCCAATCCCTACTAAATAAATTAGCTACACATAGAGTTGATGTTAAACATCTTCATAAAAGAAATGAAAAGAAAGGAAAAGAATAAACCCGAGACTTGAACTTGAAGAGCTCCTCTTCTTCTCCTTACAAAGCCTCCCTATTCTAAAGGCTTAAGGGTCTATTTATAGGCATTAGAAGTCTTTGACAAAGTAGTAAACCTAGGGATTTCGTAGGGTTTCAAAACTTATTACAATTGGGAGTTGGAAAACCCTAATATGGAAAGAGAGACATTCTGGCCTCTACTTGATGTGTCTCATGTGCGCGGGTGCGAACGATCGCAACCCGTGTGCGCTCGATCGTAGGTCTGCAATCGATCCTTCTTCTGTCCTACGCTCGATCGCTCCTGGCCTAATTTGTGTTTGATCTTCTCGGGTACTGCACTCGATCGCAGGTACCTTGTGATCGATCGCAATGTCAGGGGGCTCCCATTTTGCCCTTCTTCTCTCTTTGAGCCCAAATCTTCTAGATTTACTTCATTTTCTTCCAAACGCTTACAAAAGTATGGAAAACACAAAAATGAATTAAAATGACCTACTTAACTAAAACCAAAGGATTAAAATATGCAAGTTAAGGGCTGAAAATATGAATATTTTAGCACTTAACAAAATGATATCCAATTTTTAGGCAAATAAAATCAAGCAATCGATTGTATTGAATTATCTCAAATCATCAAGTGTATCCTTGAATCACAAAAGATATCCAAGAATCATTCAATCCAATTAAATAGAAGTAAAACAATTGAAATATAAAACTCAATAGAATCGGATAAATAAAGACTTACATAAAAGTGATGTCGTTCTTCATTGGTGAGGCTTCATCCTCAACGTTAGTTGGGAATTTAGCTACACATGTAAATAAAACCTAAATCTAAACCTAACCCTAAAAAAAACTAAACTAAAGAGAGAAAAGCTGTGGAATTTTGTTCTCCTGCCTTATCTATCTTTTCTTGAATGCAAAGAGGCCTATTTCTAGGCTTAGAGAAGTCCTAGAATCCCTAGTAAACCTAGATAACTTGGAGGTCTGTCTCCCAGTCCAAATAGAAGTCTAAAATCGGAATAGGATTTGTCCATATTTGTGTCCTTTTATTGCGGGGTGATTTTGGCATAGTAACCGTTCGAATTAGGAAAATCCTATTTCACAACGAAGTGTAGTATTTTGAATTAGCTTCCCAATTCCACTAGAATCATCTCAATCCAATATTTGAACGAAAAATTATGGTGAAAATATTGAGACGTATACAGAATCTGATTTTGAATCTAATCCGATTTTGACTCCAGTTAGAGAAATTTCGATTTAATCCTCTCCTTGATTGGGTTAAACTTAACCACATCATCTAAGTCTTCTCAAAGTGTGATTTCTTCCAAACTTTGCATTTTTCCCTTTACAGCTGCAGTTTTTCTTCAATAACCTACAAAACACTAAAAACACAAAACATTAAATAACACCACTGCTAAAGGATTAACTAATGTAAATAAAGGGGTCCAAATATGCAATATTTAGCACTTATCAAACACCCCCAAACTTATATTTTGCTAGTCCCTTAGCAAAACAAAACAAAAATTAAAATGAAAGCAAGAAACATAAAATCCTCTTTCGTGGGAGAGACGATTGCATTTAGCATATGCAACAAGCCTTTTAAACCCCTAGGCATCCCTAGTGGACGAGTGAAGTCTCGTGAGGGCTTAACATGAATGATACCCACAAACATTGTAGTACTATGTTGTTAACAAGAAAGAAGTTTCACACAAACCATTGTTTTTATTCATGAGCAAGCTTAAAAAGACAAACACCATCAGTCAAAAGGAAATCCAAAATCAAATCGAGACCTTATATGTTCTGAAATGTGCAAAGTGTAATTAGCATACAATCATGAAGTCTTCAGGTTAAACTCAAGACAAGTTCCATAAAATTTGTAAGAATCCCTAACAGATGAAATAACAAAGGCAAAAAAATGTTTTTTTTTTTTTAGGCCAATGACTTCCAAGTCAGGTGGCTTTAGGGCACTAGCTGTAGAATATCCCTAAGGGCTTATTAACTTAAGCCAAAAAGGTTACAAAGCCAGACTAGCCATATCTTAAATCAACATTAAACTTCACATCTTTTGACGCGAATACGAGGCAAGAGGGCCGGTTACTCAACGGAAAACTCAACATGATCTTTATTTTCATTTTCCTTTTTTTTTTTTTTTTTGTATCTTGTAATCTAAGGTTATTCATCAATAGGTCATCCACCAAATCTCAAAAGGAACATGCTTAAGTTCAAACATCATGCCTCACAGAAAACATGATAATGTGCTCATATATTTTTTTTTCTCAAAACAAGTTAAATCTCTTTTACCCAAAAATAAGTCAAAGGACTCAGATTCCTAATGAAATGTAAATCACAGTCACAGTTTAACTCAACTTGACAACAACATAGCACAATTTTTTTTTTCAAATTTTTTGACACAAAAAGACAAATACAAATAAACAAATAAGAACAAAAATAAACAGACAAAGTGTTTTTCCATACCCCTAAACTTGAATTACACATTGCCCTCAATGTGTAGTATAGAAATACATTACCATAAGTAAGGAAACATCAAGGTGTGAAAAAGGGTCAGGACATCTTCCAAACTCAAACACCAAAACACCTGTCAACAAAACTAACAGCAATTTTTTTTTTTTTTCATAGAAACAAACATCATAAGATCAATTGCTGTTAGAAACAAAAACAAATTAAAAAAAAAAAAAAAAAAAAAAGCAATGAAAAAGGCAAGAAAGAATTTGTGAAGTGAAGTACAGAAAATAAACTGGAGAAAAAAACTTTATAGCGCTTCACCCGATCAAGTGGATGTCCAACCAATCCCTTCCACCCCTTCTTCTTCAAAACTTCATACCCCTCTAGAAGGATGTTTCGCCATCTTATGTAGAATTGCTTGCTTCGAAGGATCTTCTTAGGAAAGTGGTTCCTAGATTTGTGTGCTTGTGTGCACAAATCCTTGAGTATCTTGACATAAGATGGCTCTTTTAGACATTCAGGTGATGAAGCTTTGGGTTCTTGATGTCTCTCAAGAGGGACAGTGATGCAGGCATGAGCTTCAGTACTCACTTCCATGTCACTAGGCAGATTAGAATCTGTTGGAGGCTCACTGTTCTTATAGTGCTCAACTTGCTTAGGATGCTCAACTTGCTCAGGGTACTCAACTTACTCTTCTTTTTCTTCCTCCTCAATGTTATCCACAATTTCCTCACTCCCAAGCGTGGTGGTGGCTTGGGCATGCTTATGATAAGAATTTTCGGAATCATCCTCATCAATCATGTTATGTCTTTCAGTCATCAATTGATTTTGAAACTCTTTTTCCTCCATTCTATTGAATTCAGTAACTAGATGACCGATCTGTCCTTCCAACCTTGACATAGCTAGATGAGTGAAGTTCTTAAGTTCTTGTATGTCTCTGCTATTGGCCATGGCGGAATTTGTCAGCTCTTGTATGGCTTGGGAATTTAGTCTATTCATTTCTTGAAAACCGCTGTCCATTTTCTTTTCAGTTGAATGCTCAGATTGGTTGACAGTTTGCATGAGTGCTTTCATCATGTCTTCCAGTGATGACTATGGTGTAGGCTGTGGCACTTGAGTAGTGCATTGATATGCAGATGGTTGAGCTTGGTGAATGAATTGCGGATAGTCTGAATGGTGCACTTCCTCAAATTAGTGAGCATAATTTCCTACAGCTTGAGTTTGCCACAAGAAATCATAATGGTTGCTCTGGTCCAAGTTGTAATAATTGGAATTTGAATCAAATCACGGGCTGGAGAAATTAGTGTTCATGTGCACATATGAAAAATTAGAAAATTGTCCCCAGGATGGACAATTATTATCACTATGATAAGGATTGGAGCAATATGAACATGGTTTATGTGGTGTATAACTGTGAGAAAAATTGGTCGTGGTAGATCTAGCTGCTTTGATTTGCTCTAATTTGTAACGTAAGTCCTTGATCTCAGCTCGAATCTCAACTTGGGAATCCATGATCACTCTCACCTTTTAGCATGCAAATATCCCACATAAAACATTAACCATTCTCTCTCTCTCTCTCTTTTCTTTTTTTAAAGAAAATAAAAAATTTTTTTTTAAAAAAAAAAAAGACTAACACAATAAAAATAAATAAAAAACTAAAATTGAAAAACTCACAAAAAGGACAAAAAAAATAAATTTTTGGCATAAATCTACGGAACTGTTGCAGGGGCAGCTCACTGAATAGGTGGGCTCCAGCTTAGGTGATGTGGGATCAAGCGCAGGTGCCCTCATCCTAGGTGCGACCGAGCTGATGGTTGTGCACAAGTGCGCTGATGTTACTGTCTCTGCCACAGGTGTGCTCGAGCGTAGTTGGGCTGCGCTCGATTGCACTAGTAGCAGCAGATGCGATCCGAAGCTGCAAAACAGAAACTAAAAAAAAATCTATTCTTTTTTTTACTATTATTATTAGAAACAGGAATAAAAATTGCAGAAAAATAAAATCCTAATTATAACTACTAGAAGAACTAAACAAATTTAGAAATAAATTGGAATAAAAAATTTAACAATTCCCCGGCAATGGCTCCAAATCCTTGTTGTGCAATTTATATTAACTCGCAAGTGCTTGAATCGTTTGCAAGTGCGAGGTCGAACCCACAAGGAATTGTGTTCTTGAATAACAACTTATATCTAAACTAATTAATCCTAACCTAGTTCCGAAAAAGATTTGATTTTGGGGTTTTTGAAAATTAAAGGACAAAACATAAACTAAATAAACTAAAACACAAGATAAGATACTAGGGTTCGGGAATTCACACTCACCGAATCATAACAACATACTCCATGCTCATCAATATTAATCTGAAGTTCTCACAATTAAAATCTTAGATATGTTTTACTATACTTCAACAGTTAATCAGAACCATCCAATGTATCCATTCATTGCACAAATCACAAAAGGAATCCAATATCAATTAAATCATCAGATGTATCCGTAAATCACAAAAGATATCCAATTTTAATTGAAACACCTAATGTATCCATAGAACAAATCACAAGGGATCTCCAATTTTTAGGCAAATAAAATCAAGCTCTCAAATCATCAAATGTATCCTTGAATCACAAAAGATATCCAAGAATCATTCAATCCAATTGAAAAGAAGTAAAACAATTGAAATATAAAACTCAATAAAATCGAATAAATAAAGACTTATATAAAAGTGATGTCGTTCTTCATCGGTGAGGCTTCATCCCCAACCTTAGTTTGGAATTTAGCTACACATGTAAATAAAACCTAACCCTAAAGAAAAACTAAACTAAAGAGAGAAAAGCTGTGGGATTTTGTTCTTTGGCCTTGTCTATCTTTTCTTGAATGCAAAAAGGTCTATTTATAGGCCTAGGGAAGTCCTAGAAGCCTAGTAAACCTAGATAATTCGGAGGTCTGTCTCCCAGTCCAAATAAAAGTATGAAATCGGAATCACTACAAAAAAAATAGCATTTTCTAACGTGGCTACAGTACATGTTTTGTTGCCACGTCATTAATTTTCTGACATGTGAATTTTACCACATTAGAAAATTATTTTCTGACGCGTAAATAGTGCCACGTCAGAATTTTCTAACATGTTTGTTTTAACACGTCAAAAAATTATGATGTGTTAAATATTGCAACGTCAAAAAAATATTACAGATTTCAAAAATTAAAAAATCTATTTTCTGACATGGTAAATGTCGCCATGTCAAAAAAAATTCTGACGTGGGAATGTACCACGTCAGAGAATTCTGACGTGGTGCACTGCCACGTCAGAATTTTTTGACGTGGTACACTGCCACGTCAGAAAAATTCTAACGTGGTTTTTCACCACGTCAGAATTTCCTGACGTGGTATTTTTACCACGTCAGGAACCCCCTCAAGCCTTCCCCCGCGCGCATACGTCCCATCTCTCCTCGATCTGCATGCAGCTCTCAGCTTTGAATATTTGAATATTTGAATATTCATTATTTTTTTTATATATCTTTTCTGTCCCCCAGCTGGAAGACCAGCGCCCAAGCTATAGCTCTCTGCTTTTTTTTTTTCTCTTGTTTTCTCCGTTTTCTTTCTTTCTTCCGCCAAAGCTAAAGCTTGATCAAGTTTCTTTTTTTTTCTCTCTTCTCCACCTGCCGGCCGTATATATACTCTCTCTCAAGCTCAGTATTTTCTCTCTCACGAAGTCTCCGATCCTCCGCAGCTAAACCCACTGGCTGTCTCTCCTCCATCAATCTTCGACCATCGTCCTCTCTCCCTCCGTTTCTAGCTCCTACAAGGGCTCCTCACAGGTATATATACAAGAGCTCCTCCATTTTCTTTTTAATTGAGGGAGTAAATAGAATTTTTGGAATGAATTCTTCTTTTTATTGAACGTACACTTTAGTGTTCTTCTGCAGTTCTTTGGTAGTATATTTTTTAAGCTCACATAGCAAAACGGTAGGCATGGAAGTGCTAGCTGCGGTTGTTGGTGAAGTAGTGGTAGAAATTGGACAGGTTCTCTATGGCTCTATCTATTCTAAGATCAACGACACTGTCAAATTCTAGTCAAACCTTGACATTTTGAAAAAGGAGATGAAAGGCCTCTTTGCTGTCAACCAGATTCAAGCAGTAAAGCTTTCTCGACGACCCATAAATTTCAGTATAAGGTATAGAATAAATAAGGAAGTGGCAGAAAAGCTTTCTCGACGACCCATGTTGTGGCTGACAATCATTCAATGCCCAAAGCAGTAGAGCAAATTTCTTGAATAAAAATTCAAGATCAAACAACATCAAACAAATTGAAAGGTGCAAACAAAAAAGCAGTCGTAAATTCAACAAACAAATAAAAAAAATAAAAAATAAAAAGACTAAATTTTCTGACGTGGGAGTTCTACCACGTCAGAATATTTTCTAACGTGGTAGAAATGCCACGTCAGAAAATTTTTTGACATGGCACTAGTACCACGTCAGAATTTTATGACGTGCTACTATTTGCCACGTCAAAAAATTCTAACGTGTGATACAATAAAACGTCAGAAAATTCTGACGTTCTACCCATTAACACGTCAGAAAAAAAAATTTACTGACACCTATGCTTTTGACAATCAACACACGTCAAAAACGACACGTCAAAAGAATTTTCTGACGTGTCGGACACCAGAAAATTCCAGTCAAGAAAAAATTGTTTTTTTGTAGTGAATAGGATTCGTCCAGATTTGCGTTCTTTTATTGTGGGGCGATTTTAGCATAGTAAGCGTCCAAGTTAGGAAACTCTTATTTCACAACGAATTGTAGTATTTTGAGCTAGCTTTCCAATGCCTCTAGAATCATCTCAATCTAATATTTGAGCAAAAAGTTATAGTTAAAATACTGAGACATATACAGAATCTGATTTTGAATCCAATCCAATTTTGACTTCGATTGGATAAATTTTGATTTAATCCTCTCCTTGATTGGGTTAAATTTAACCATATCATCTAGGTCTTCTCAAAGTGTGATTTCTTCCAAACTTTGCATTTTTCCTTTTAAAGCTGCAGTTTTTCTTCAATAACCTACAAAACACTAAAAATACAAAACTAACACAAAACATTAAATAATGACACAGCTAAAGGATTAACTAATGTAAATAAAGGGTCCAAATATGTAATATTTGGCACTTATCGGTCACCAAACTGATCATAGCTAATGTCTTTTCAGAAAACTCAAGATGAGGTGGTTCAGCCTGATATTGCTATTGTGGAGCTGATTGAAAGGAATATGAATGATCATAGAACTGCGGATATGATTGATGTTGCAGTCCATGAAATTGTAGAGCATGAATTCCAAGAGGTTGAGCTGGCCACGAGAGATTGGACTGTTGGCTCTAGGACAGGTTATAGGAATCCAAATAGCTGTCGTTTTCCGGTCTAGAGAACAATGTGTTCATATGCCCAAAAGAATTGTTAGAAATTTGTCTTATTGAAGGACATTCTCTAACATCGTGATAAGGGTCATGGCAAAATGAACATGGTTCATGGGCGTTGGAATGCCTCCCCACAGGTGTGAAAACAAAAATAAAATAACAAAAAGAAGTTAAAATTTAAAAGGGAAATAAAAACAAAATTAAAAATAAAACTTATGAAGATGCAGACTCGAATGACGCTGCATGAAACGAAAAGAAAAAAAAAATCAGATCTATAATTAAAACAGTTTACGTGTTGCTGTCCAGATGTGCGATCGATCACACTTGCTAGTGTGCTCGATAGCACTCGTGCGCTTGATCGCTCTGGAATGGGCGCTCGAGTGCACCTCCGAAGGCAAAACAGGAACTACAGAAAAACTATAAAAATAGGAAAAAAAAATTAAAACAAACTAGGGAAAAAAAAATCTAAACAAAATTAAACAATCCTCGGCAACGGCGCCAAAAACTTGTTGTGCCAAATACTGCCTAAATTAATATATAATAATTGGTATGTTTTACTCGCAAGTGCACAAGATCAAACAATAGTATAGTGCAGCATGTACGAGATCGTTCCCACAGAGATTGTTGATTTTGCTTAGAATTGATTAAAATATCAAAGTTGTCACTAAATTGATATTGATATATTGAAAATAAATAAAGTTAAATAAAAGGTAGAGCTTTGATATCCACCACTAATGATGCTCAAATAATAAAACAATATGCCAATACTCTAATCATATTATGTATACCTAAAGTTTGCCAACTTAAGGGTATGGGTGTCTACTCCTTAAGCTATTGATCTCCCTAAGCAACGAATTAGGCATGTGTGTCTACTCTAATTCTTTTATTTCTTGAAGGATTTAGCATGGGTGTCTACTAAGTTGTTCTTTAAGAAAACATATATCTGTGAAAATCGACAAACACATGGAACCTAAAGCATGAGTGTGTACTCTCGGTCTTTCAAATTGACTTAAATAACTATTACATACCACATGTATATAATGGCCAGTTACACACATATGAAGAATTTAATAAAACAGGAATTAATCAAAGTTAAGCATCACAAAGGCACCAATATTGAAATATTAAATAAACATAATTAGGGCTTCAATCTAGCCCTACTAAAGGTTTAGTTACACATAATTAAAATAAAACTAAAAAGAAAAGGAAAAGAAGAAACTGAAAATGACACCTTGAAGTAGCCTCCAATTCCTCTCCCCAAGGTTTTGTGTCGAATTGTGAGGCTTAGAGGTCTATTTATAGGCCTAGAAGAATCCTAGAACCCCTAGTAAACCTAGAAAATTCGTAGGGTTTAGTCCTACTACAAGCGGGACTTGGAAAACCCTAATATGGAAGGAAAGGAAATTCTGGCCACAGCTGTCTTTTCTCCAGCACACGGGTGCGCTCGATCGTAGCCCGTGTGCGCTCGATCGCATGTCTATGATCGAGTCTCCTCTTGTGCGCACGAGCACAAGCCTGCGCTCGTCTAGACATTCTCTGGTAGTGCGCTCGAGCGCAGGTCCCCTGTAATCGATCACACTATCAGAACCTCTAGCTGTCCCAAATTTGCTCTTTAATGCTCGAACTGTCCAGAAGTGCTTCATTTTCTTCCAAAAGCCTACAAAAATATAGAAAACACATAAAAGGAATAAAATAGCACAAACTAACAAAGCTAAGGAATTAACAAATATAAGTTAAGGGCTAAAATTTGAATATTTTGGCACTTAACATGCTACCCATTAATCGGATTTCTTGGAAGTTCTGTAAAGGCTATTAAAATTTTGTGCGGAATGATTCCGGGTTTGCCATATCACTACAAGAGTGTTTAGGTCAACCTATGGGTTTTGCTCGTAGTTATGAAGATTCAACTTCATCCGATTGGTCCAAAATTTTATGAACGTGTATAGAAATTTGAGGCGATTTTGTCGATGAGTGGCACGAAGTTATATGAGTTCTAGTGCCGAGGGATCGAGGCTACCAAGCTTCCAAAACAAGATTTCGCTTTGTTGTCAACCTGGGGGGCAAAAGAAATCGAATCACTTCGTGCCACCCATCGACAGGATTGCCTCCAAGTTTTGTACAAGCACGTAAATTTTTATGCCAGATGATTCTAGATGGTCCTTATCTCTTCCAGAGTGTTTGGGTCGGTCCAATGGTTTTGCTTCTAGTTTTTAAGATTCAACTTCATCCGATTGGCATGAAATTTTACGATCGTGGATAGAACTTCGATGCGATCCTGTGTACGAGTGGCACGAAGTTATTTGAGTTCTATTTCCACGGGATTGGGCGACGGACCTTCTAGAAAACATTGTCATTCTTTTTTCGACATCAAGGGTGCAAACAAACAACAAATCACTTCATGCCACCCACTAACCGGATCGCCTGGAAGTTCTGCATAGGCTATTAAATTTTTGTGCTGAATGATTCTGGGTTTGGCATATCACTACTAGAGTGTTTAGGTCAACCCACAAGTTTTGCTCCTAGTAGTGAAGATTCAACATTTTCCGATTGGTCTGAAATTTTACGTACGAGTATAGATATTCTAGGCAATCCTGTGAACGAGTGACACTAAGTGATTCGAGTTCTATTACTGGGGGATCATGCCTACTGAACTACCAGAAAATGTTGTCATTTTGTCATCAACATCAAGGGGCAAACGAACTCAAATCACTTAATGCCAACTGTTGAGAATATATCCTCGAATTTCTGCACAGGCTCGAAAATTTTCATGCCAAATGATTTTGGGTTATTGATAAATGCTAAATGTTACACATTCTAGCCCCTTAATTTACATATGGTAATCTCTTAGTTTTGTTATTATTTGATGTGTTGTGTTGTTTTTGTGTTTTCTAGCACTTTTAGGGTTTTGAAGAAAAGCAAGCATTTTCGGCAAGTTTTAGACTTAAAAGACATTTTCGAGAAAAGCAGGAGACTTGGGATCGATCACATACAAGAATAGGCTCGAGCGCACATGCAGCCAGGATCGAGCGCAGCCATGCGCTCGAGCACCCAAACCAATAGGATTGATCGCAGCACTACGATCGAGCGCACCATCTTGCGATCAAGCGCATTCGTGTGCTGGGCATCAGAGGATGCGGTTTTGCACAGTTTTTAAGTGTAGAATCCATTTTTCAATGATTGTTGAGTTGTTAGGCTGCACAAGAACATATAGGGTTGTTCCTAACTCTATAAATAGACCCTCTATTCATCAAATAGAGGGGGGGAGAAGCAGACACAAGCTCGGGAGAAGAATCGAAGGCTAGATCAAGAAGAGTGTTGGGTTTTTCTTCTCTTCCCCATTTATTTTATTATGTAGCTAGTACTTTAGTTAGGGCTCGATTGAAGCCCTAATTATGTCTCTTTAGGATTGCAATATTGGTGCGTTTGCTACAATTATATTTTGGATATTTAACTTAATTATTTCCTATGTTGTTTAATTTCTCATATGAATATGCTTGATCATCATATGCATGCGATATGGACATATTATTTAAGTCAATTTGGATGACCGAGTCCTACGCTTAATAAAGTGACAAAAGAACCACATCATAAGTTCTTGGATTAATCAACATGGAGAACCGGAGTAGATACCATGCATTAGGCTTCATGTGGTTGTCGATTTCCACAGATTTATGATTTCTTGGAAAACAACATAGTGTCATGCTAAATCCTTTGAGAGAGAAAAGAATTAGAGTAGATACCATGCCTAATTCAGAGCTTAGGGAAATCAATAGCTTAAGGAGTAGATACCATGCCCTTACGTTGGCAAACATTTGGTATCTTGATATAATTGAAATATTGGCATATTGTTTATCTTATTCGAGTATGGTTAGTGGTGGATATCAAAATCCTACCATTTTTGTTCTTATTATTGTTATTCAATCTTTTATTTTATTTCATTATTTCAATTCAATTTGTGACATCTTATTTAATTCAATCAATTAAATAGGAAAATCATTATAAGCATAATTTACTCAATCCTCGTGGGAATGATCTCATATTTGCCTACTATACTATCCTTTTGATCTTGTGTACTTGCAAGTAAAACGTAGCGATTATTCGCCTATTAATTTAGGTGGGTAATTGTCACAAGTTTTTTGCGCCATTGTTGGGGATTGCGTTAAATTTTGTTTAGAAAATTATCCTTTAGTTTAATTTATTTTCTTTAAATTTCATTACTTTTTTATATTTCTGTTTAAATTTCATTTTGTTTAAATTTAATTTTTTCTGTTTCTACGGTCTGTAGCAGTGCGATCGACCGCACAAGCTAGTGTGATCAAGCACACAGCCAACAGCAGCACTGAAGCTGCTGCAATTTACCTTCTATTTTAGTTTTTCTGTGGCAGTGCACGCAAGTGCCCATTCCAAGGTAATTGAGCGCACCAATGCCATCGAGCGTATAATCCAGTGCACTCGAGCACACATTCAAACAGCAGCACTGAAGCTGCTGTAACTACAGAATCTGACTTAAATTTTTTCTGCTATGCAGGGTTGTCGATCTCAGAATTTAGCCATCATTCCGTACAATCCATAAATTAAATGGATCATTCGACAAAGGCAAAGAGACAACCCAGAAATAGAAGAAGAATTCGAAGTTCAGGGAAACATGGAAGAAGAACATGTTGAGAACCCACTACTGGTGCGAAGACCTATGAAAAGTTCTTTCATTCCCCAAAACCTCAACCAGCCATCATGCATTGATTTTTAGCCCATTGTGTAGAGCAATTACAATTTGCCTCCGCTTTTGCTTAATATGATCCCACACTATAGAGGCACACCTCTAGAGGACCCATATTTGCACCTCCCGGATTTCGTTGACCTATGCAAAACACAGAATATCCATGGCCTAACCACAGAATGAATCAGGTTAATTCTTTTTCCTTTGTCCTTAAAAGATAATACTAAGCTATGGTTAAATTCTTTAGCTACAGGTTCTATTCACAACTGGGAGGAGTTGGCCACAAGGTTCTTGGAGAAGTTCTCCCAAAAATAGTAGCACTGAAGCTACTACCAAAAGTGCTCGAGCATTCCAGGAGCTCGAGCATGTCTACCAAGAACAGTGGTACTAAGGCCACTGCTTGCACTGAAAAAGCCATATCCTTCAAAAATATTCTGTTTTGATTTTTGTGTGTGTGTATGTGTTTTTTTTTTTTTTTTTTCTTTGTTTTAAGTAATTGTTATCCTTCACATGGGCCTACGATCGAGCTCACCCTAGGTAAGCTCGAGCGCAGCTACCAAACACCTGCACTTACACACTTGCACGAGTACTATCGAGAGCACCTTGCTGTGCGCTCGAGCACATTAGCGCCCTTGTGCACGCAAGCGCATTCACGCACACACACACACACACCATTGCACGAGTGCGATCGAGCACACTCGTTCCGACCCTCACGTGACCTATTTTTAGGTCATTTTTCCCCTTCTTCCCTTCACTTTTCACCTATGTCGTAAGCCCCCCCACCACCATTCTCTACACTCCCAGCACCACCCAACCTCTCCATTCACATTTTTGCACCACCATTCATCACCATACCGCCGCCCCTACACTCACCCACCTCCACCATCGTCTCTCCCTCCATTTTTTCATTTTTTTCCCCTTTCCCCATATTTACGTCTCTCTCCCACTTCCCCCATTTTTCTCTATTTTGACAAGCACAACCCGTAGCTACGGATTGTGCCTTGTTTTCTGTGTTGGATTTGTTCATGTTGCAGGGGGTTGGGCTATCTTCTGCTGTGATTTTGCATCACTTATTCTTGAAGCTGCACGCCAAGTACTCGACTAAAATCCTGAACTAACTTACAGGATGCCTAGGACTCAAGCTTCATCGTCTCGGACTTCCAGAGCCTGGCCAAGTCATCCCGGCCCACTTTTGAGCAGAAGGAGCTTATTCTTAAGACCTCATTTGCGGTCAAAAATGACTTCAAAGATTTTCAAGCTACAATGTTGGCATTCGAGGAATTCAAGCGCCATGGGTTGAAGAGGTTCTTCAAACCAGCCACCTCCACCGCCTACGAGTGCCTGATCCAACTATTCTATGAAAACCTCATCTTCGACTGCAACCGGCCAGGCATCATCTCCTCATCCATTAATGACGTTGACATTGAGGTGACCACTGTAGACATCGTTGCTGCTCTTAAGTGCCATGATGAGTGTCCCATTCGGAAGATCAGTTTGCAGTTTGTCCCTCCATGCTCACTATTGCAAATATCATTAAAGACATTTGTGAGGGAAGCTACGCCGATGAGCACCGAAACTGCACCAGTAAGGCCAAGCTGCCTCCACAACACATGGGAATTGCCCTTTCCGTTTCTCCTCACTCACATCCTTCGAAAAAAGGGCATTAAGGGCACCCAGCGGATGGACCTGTCACCATACACCCACAATTTGGCAGGATCCAGTGGAACCATAGTTACTCGCACATGCCACGAGTACCTCGGGCAACAGTAGCCGATGCAAAGAGGATCGAGGAGGAGAAGCCTATAGACATGGTTGAGCCTCCACCTGAGGAGGAAGAGACCGTCACCATGGGCATTTAAGAGTATCATTTAATCTATGATGAGTTGGCGTACCTTCGGTTTGAGCTGGCTAATCAGAGAAAGGAGGCCCGGGAGGACAAGTTCTTGGCAAACCAATAATTAGAGAGGCAAGAAGAATTGATGCAGTCTATTCTAGCACGATTGCCACCTACCCCAGAGGCATCTTCTTCTACACCGCAGTGACTGGTCAAGTACTCCAATCTCATGTACTGTTTTATTTTCTCTATCCACACACTGAGGACATTATGTTTTTTAAGTTTGGGGGTATAGGTACACATGTTGTTCTTAAGTATGCAATTGATCTTAATTCTTTTTGAGATTTGAATTTCATTGGTGAGCTTAAAATGTTGAACACATGATCTGATGGCTAGAATTTTTAAGTCTTGTTACTTACTTTTGGCATTTGAGAATTCACTTGTTTTAATTTAAATTATTGCAAGCACATCAACACTTAGTTTGTGAGGTATGATATGTGATTTTGATTGTGTATGTTTTCAATATCATGGGTGAAGCTAGGAGACTCGTTGGGTGAAAACCTTGGCATATGTTTAAAGAAAAAAAAATAATAAAAAAATAAAAAAGTTGATCATTGTGAGATTTTTAGTAAGTAATTGGACCTCTTGCCTCATTAAGCAATGAATGTTCACGTCGAAACGTGAAAATTTTGATTTGATTAATGTCATAGCTAGTTTGGTTTCGTAATCTTTTTTACTTGAGTTAGTAAGTCTTTAGGGGTGTCTTTACATGTAATTCCCTACAACCATCTAGTTTGGGAGTCATTGGCTTAAAGCTCGTTACATGGGTTAATTAGAAAGCTTAAGGGAACTAAGCATAGCATAGCCTTGACCAAAAAGTAGAAAGAAAGAATGCTCTTAGTATTATGTTTTGGTTATTCAATCCTATGGAATCCCAGTGAACTTTGAGGTATTGAGTCATTGCACATTGGAAATAATTTGAAAGCCTCATAGCTATGTGTTAGTTCACTTTACACTAAATTGTACTTGTGATGCCTCGGCCTGTCATTTATAAGTGGTTAGACTTTGGAATTCCAATTCATTTTGAAAATGGAGTTCATCCTTTTAAGCTTGCTAATGAATGAAAATCAGTGTTTTGAGTGATACTTTAATCTTTTGGATAACATGAATTTTGCATAATGTTTGTGGGTAACATTTCTGTTAAACCTTCACGAGACTTCACTCGACCTCTAGGGATGCCTAGGGGTTTAAAATGCTTGTTGCATATATTAAATGTAATCGTACATCCAATGAAAAAAAAGGATTTATCTTGTTGTTTTAATGTTTTTTTTAGTTTCAGTTTTGTATTGCTAAGAGACTATCAATATGTAAGTTTGAGGGTGTGATAAATGCTAAATGATACACATACTAGCCCCTTAATTCACATATGTTAATCTCTTAGTTTTGTTATTATTTGATGTTTTGTGTTGTTTTTGTGTTTTCTAGCATTTTTAGGGTTTTGAAGAAAAGCAAGCGTTTCCGGCAAGTTTCAGACTTAAAAGACATTTTCGGGAAAAGTTAGAGACTTGGGATCGATTGCATGCAAGAATAGGCTCAACTGCATTTGCGCTCGAGCGTACACGCAGCCAGGATCAAGCGCAGCCATGTGCTCGAGCGCCCAAACCAATAGGATCGATCGCAGCACTGCGATCGAGCGCACCATCTTGCGATCGAGCACATTCATGCGCTAGGCAGCAGAGGACACAGTTTGCCACGGTTTTGCACAGTTTCAAAGACTAGAATCCCATTCCAACTCGATTGTTGAGTTGTTAGGTTGCACAAGAACATGTAGGGTTGTTCCTAACTCTATAAATAGATCCTCTATTTATCCAAATAGATGGGGGGGAGAACTAGACACAATGTGACGTCCCACATTGTTGGGCATGGAAAAGATGATGTGTTTATATGGAATATACTCTCTCTAAATGGTATGAGGCCTTTTAAGAGTAAACTCAATAATAAAACCGTGCAGACTTGGCCAAAGTGGACAATATCATACCACTTGGAGCAGGGGTGTTACATAAGGTATTAGAGCCATAGCCCAGCCTGAGATGGGGGGAGCGTGCACAAGTCCCAGGAGGTTCGCCAGCAAGGACGCTGAGTCCAAAGAGGAGGTGATTGTGATGTCCCACATTGCCTGGGCATGGAAAAGATGATGTGTTTATATAGAATATACTCTCTTTAAATGGTATGAGGCATTTTAGGGGTAAACCCAATAATAAAACCATGCAGGCTTGGCCCAAAGTGGACAATATCATACCACTTGGAGCAAGGGTGCTACACACAAGCTCGAGAGAAGAATTGAAGGCTAGTTCAAGAAGAGTGTTGGGTTTTTCTTCTCTTCCCCATTTATTTTGGTGTTGTTTGGCAAATTACAACGCAGCTCCCAACACACCATTGCACTATTCCCCCTTCAGACCTCGTGCATCACCTTCTTGCAATGTAGCCCAGCTTTTGACTTGAAAAGATGCAGCCTTGATAAACAAAAACATGCAAAATGACAAGTAAGCCCTCAGGTCAGAAATTACCAAAGTGCATCACCTTTCTTTTATTACTCCTCACCTCTTACCAACTAAACGGTGAGTCCCAACTTTCTCCCTCTTTTCACACAAGCTCCTCAGAAACTTCTTGCTTACAAAAAAAACGTCTTCTTCCTCCCTCGCACTGATTCGTCTCCACCTCTTTTTTGCTTAACACCATCACCATTTGTGTTTCACCATGCTTCCTATTTTCATCATTCTCTTTCTCCTTTCTTCTATTCTTCTTCCAGCACATATCTCGTCCATGCTCCTTCATGAGAAGCTGTGTTCAAATTTTGGTGAAGGGTTAGCCACGATGTACGACTACCACATACTCTCAAAAACATTCAAAAGTCAGTTATGGGAGAGCTCCAAACAGTCACTGAGGACATCTCCCCAACCAATATCGAAGAGAAAGGTTGGCTTAAAACCATTTCCCTGTCAATAATTTTGGGTTTTTAGAGTGATTTGCTCTTCTTTGTTCTTATAGTTAATAAGATGATAAAGATCTATAAAACTAGGCATTTTCAGCTGTGCTCTTTTCGAGTAATTATACTTTTTTTTTAATTAGGCTACTTATAACATATTTAATCTAAGTGTAAATCCAGGGGCTAAGGGAGGGGGTCGCGAGAGTTCAAATGCCTTCCTTCACCTCCAAAAATTTCTCCAAGCCGACAATATGGGTCAGCTTGGAGAAATTTCTGTATATATATATATATATATAGAGAGAGAGAGAGAGAGAGAGAGAGAGGAGCAACTTTCTTTGAACAAAGAGGGCATCAAAGATGAAGCCTTTGTCAAAGAGAGGGGCGACCCCAAGCCCCCTGAGGAGGACCGGAAATGAGGGAAGGCCCCACTGATGCTCTATCGTATCAGTGGGAGGGAGACCATCCAATTGAGTTAGGTTTGAGTTCAGTCTTTCTTCCACGAATGTAGAGGGAAATGCACATGTATTAATTAAAACATAAAAGTCATAAGCTAAATTTCTCCAAGAGCAAGGACTTTTTTTGGACAAAAGAAAAAGCATGATCTAACCCCTTTTAAGATATGCTGGGACAGGAAGAGGTTCGGCATCTTCAATGATAAAGCGCTATATATATATATATTGCAATTTGCCAAACAATAAAATGGAGGGTTTAGGGTCTTATAAATTATTTATGAACATATACATTTTTTGTTACATATTTGAATTGTATAAAGTATATAATAATAATTACCTAAAATTATGAAAGAACAACAATAACGCTTTCTTTTAAATTTTAAGGGTTTGTTTCGGATTGCATTAGAGAGCTTGTACATCATTGCTTTAAAAAAATATTGATTACCATTCTAGTGATAAATATCATGTTTTCGAACGACACCGAAATTACCATACATTTACATTTTTTATTAGTACAATTATAAGAACTAACAGCATTATGTGTACATGTTAAAGAGCTTTGTTGAGGTTTGTTATTGACATTTGTAGACGTCAACTACCTCATCCACAGCTTCCACAGATAGTCTCAGCAAAAGCAGACATTGCTTCTGTGGGTTGGTCTCGTACATTCAAACGTCAAGCTTGGAAAAAAATTCTAGTAGACAATGCTTTGGATGCCCAAAATTTGGCACGGGCGAACCGCACTACAGGTTTTTTGAATGGTTTGACGCCCCGTTATGTGAAGGCTGTCGCGATCTTATGCCTGAGTTAACTACAAAAAATCAATTGTTGGGTGATAAACTTATGAACAGAGACGCAACCATCAGGCGGTTACAGTTCATCGTGGTTGCATTATGTGCCTTACTCCTGGGATTATGTTGGCCCCAAGCATATTTCCTAACGGATCATCGGACGGTAGTTGTAAACGTATGTTGCCATTTTAGATATGTTAGTAACTTCTAGATATGAGCCTACTTACTGTAATTCAGTTGGAATTAGTATCTACGTTGTGGCAGACCAATTTTTGTTTGTAACTTGCTACTGTCTGTTCAAATTATATGGGACTTAATTTATTAGCAACATACCTCTAACATGCTCTAATACGTTGATGTCCTAATACATTCTTGCCAGTGGTAGAGCCAGGAGTTGATCTTTGGAGGTGCCGTTGTTTTCTTTTTTTTTTCTTTTTCTTTTTTCTTTATATATTATATGTGATAAAGACAATTTAAAATAGAAATGAAATGTTTTATTACATAATGTTTAAGAAAAATTATATCAGCAAAAACTTAATAAATATGTATCAATATTGATATATTAGTAAGATAACACATATGTACTAATGAAAAGAAAACAAAGGGTTAAAGTCATGCAAAGCCTAAAAATATATGGTGATATATATATATTTGGCGTAAAAGCCCTTTAACAATTCAACCCATTTAAAAAACTACCAATTTTCCAACTAAAAACGCACAACTTTGAATGCAAAGCATAAAAACACATGACAACTATTTTTCCATTAGCTTGTTTGGATTGGCATCACTTGACACATGGTCATGGAAATAGGAGCTTCTCAAGGCTTTTGTTGCCATTCCACTTTCCCAAATTCAATCTTTCAGCAACTTCTATCCCAATTCATAGTCGTTGGCTATGTTGTATACCTCTTATAGAAAGCACGAGGAAAATAGAGATGACAGAGAGAAGCTGATGGAGAGGAGAAGAAGAATTTTTTTTTTTTTTTTTTGTGCCGTGGCACCCCCAAACACTAATGTGGCTCCGCCACTGATTCTTGCCTATACGTTCGACTCATTGTTGTTTCGATCATTTGTAATCAAGACAATTAAATCTCATCTAATCCAATTGTATCGACACAAATGTTTTTTTTTTTTTTTAAATTAATTGACATGTCCACGCAAGAGGGAGAGGGGGGTTCGATTTAGTGACCTCGACTTCATGAGGCGTGGTTGCAGATAATGATTGTGCGTAATAGACATCGATCCAGTGTTGAATATATAACATAGTTGCAGCAATTCTACTATTACAACCAAAAAAGTAGTCGGCTAAAGCGCGATGCCTATAACATATTATAACTTAAACATCAAACCCAACATTAATGATAGTAATCGAAGAACATTGATAAACCTCCAAAATATCCATATACAACAAATATATAATATACAAAAAAACCAAACTAAAAGTACAATGTAGCTCCAACATGAACTATTCAGAGTGAATGGTACTCCACAAGTGTTCCACCACCGCGGCCCGGTAAGCAAGCATGTATTCTTTACTTGTCTTTGTTCGGTCTGGTCGTAGTCCTAGCTCTACATATTGAATCCTTGGCATATGATCACACAATGACACATCAACCCAATCTTGGTTATATATCTGTTGTAGAGCTTCCTTAAATAATGGATCAGTTTTACCGCAGTCCTTGCGAATAAAGTTGTGAACTGTGCAATACGCTACTACAAATAGTCACTAGTTCTCAATTGGATACGGCGGCATATTTTCGAATATTTGAAATCGAGCCTTCCAAATACCGAACGTTCTTTCAACAACTGATCGAAGGGAGGAGTGCCTATAATTAAACAACTCCATCACATTCCTAGGTTTGACCCCCAATTTACAAAAGGCTTCTAAATGGTATCGTTCATTGCGGTATGGAGGTAGAAACCCCTTGTAACAACCATATCTCAAGTCCATCAAGTAATAATTTTCTACACAACAAAATGCATTTTCGTAAGACATCAAAGGTACAATGGCAAATTAAGTTACACAGCTCATGCAAATTGCACAAAACAAACATAATTTTTTATATTGTACCTCCGACTGGGGTGGGAAAGCGAACTTTAGGATCGTTAATGCACTCCAAGAAAACCCGCGAGTCATGTGTGCTGCCCTCCCAACCGGAATAGATGTAAGTGAAGCATAGATCGAAGTCCACCACACACATGACATTCTGTGTTGTTGTTGACTTTTGACCTCGATAGGGCACACTATTCTTACCTCGCACCTTCGCTTTAACATGAATGCCATCAATAGCCCCAACACAATCCTAAATTCGAATAACCAAAACTTATTTCAACATATAAATGTATAAATTTGAAAGAAAATAAAAAAATAAATAAATACAAAGACAAAAGCATTAAGAAAAAACATGTACGCGTAATAACAAAATAGCGGCTTACCGCGAACCATGGGTAGTACATTCTATTTTTCATGACGTATGGGTGAGGCACTTTTGCTATAGTTGGTTGTATGATTGTTTTCCCATGGTAGCATAGCGATGTCGCAACCGCGTTAACATACTTGCTTATTGTTTTCAACAAGCGTTGTAACCTATCAGCCACGTCCCTTTGCTTGTGGCCATGTGCCATTACTAGGCAAAATGCAGCTAAAAAATATTATAGAATGTTCAAATTATAAAATAACAATTAATAAATATTGTAATTTGCAATCAAATGATTATCTGAAACTCAATTGATGTTCTTTTTTGTTTTTGTTTTTATTAACTCATGTACCTCCTAGTTAAGCAAATAGTTGATTGCATTGTTTGACTTAATCCACTAAAATTATACCTACAGAGAAACAAAGAGATGAAAGAGAAAATTACCATTTAACACTTAGCACTTACCGTTCTCCTAGTGCTAAGTGAATATTAATTTGTAAAAACTAAGTGAAAGAAATAAGGGTCACTTTCTTTTTTGCTTTTGACTAACAATCACATCTCTTTAAAACCAAGTCACTTCATTGACTCTCCTTTTGTTTCCATAAGTTGTTACTTTGGTTCGAGAAAGGATACACATTCTTTGCATACTATAAGCTCATACTAATTAAATATGTTCGACAACAAATTGTCCGAATCAAAATAGCATGTTAATAGAATATGCCTTTCATTTTTCATTGCACTTGCTCAACACAAGTGTAAAAGGGTAAATTGTCCTATAAGGCATGAGTTCTATGTAAAAATAAAGGTCAATTTCATAAATTTAACAACTCTTGAGCAGTAATGTGAACTTGACTATCCCATTTACAAAAAGATAACTTTACAAACTTAAAATTTGTAAAGAAAAGACAATTTATCATTTAAAAATTATCTTTCTTCTCTAAATACAATCACACCAACACCACTTCTCTTATACCTTCTCACTTCTGCAAATTGGTTTGTACAGCAAACGCTACACACAACACAAGAGCATTCTTATGCAATGTCAAATCAAAAAATTCAAGCGAGTTGGTACTAAACCCTTCACAAAAATGTTGCAAGTTTTGAGGGAAGACGAAGGAATTGTGCACTGCTGGGTAACAATAATGCTCTCATTTCCAAACTCAACCAGTAAAATGACAATATGCAGTAAACACATGCATGAAAAAACTGAGGAAATTTAACCCACTCACCTTGGTTGTCGATCTGGTCCGAAAAGGTATCTTTGTGTGTCTCATACTGTCCTGAGGCATATTACAGAAATAGAGAGCAGTGGGTTTTTTTAGCCGGGGTTTATAGCTAATTGGAGCGAGAGGAATAGAGAGCAGTAGGTTTTTTTTCAACTATATATATATATATATATATATATATATTCCGTCTGTTCTAATGAGGTAGTGAAATACCGATTTGTAAGAGATCAACTCACCGGCGGCACACAGGTTCAGAGAGAGAACCCAGCCAAGCCGATGAAGGTGTGTTGATTCCCTTTCCCATTTGATCGTCACATATGCTAGGACAGAGAATGGGGAAAGGAGAAAGAGAATGACGAAAATAGGAAGGAGGGTGAAACACAAATGGTGATGGTGTTAAGCAAAAAAGAGGTGGAGACGAATCGGTGTGAGGGAGGAAGAAGACATTTTTTTTGTAAGCAAGAAGTATCTCAGGAGCTTGTGTGAAAAGAGGGAGAAAGTTGGGATGCACCGTTTAGTTGGTAAGAGGTGAGGAGGGATAGAAGAAAGGTGATGCACTTTGGTAATTTCTCACCTAATGGCTTACTTGTCATTTTGCATGTTTTTGTTTATCAAGGCTGCATCTTTTTTCAAGTCAAAAGCTGGGCTACATTGTAGGAAGGCGCTGCACGAGGTCTGAAGGGGGAACAATGCAACGGTGTGTTGGGAGTTGCATTGTAGTTTGCCAAACAACACCTTTATTATGTAGCTAGTACTTTTGTTAAGGCTCAATTAAAGTCCTAGTCATGTCTCTTTAGGATTGCAATATTGGTGCATTTGCTATAATTATATTTTGGATATTTAACTTGATTATTTCCTATGTTATTTAATTCCTCACATGAATGTGCTTGATCATCATATGCATGCGGCATGGACTTGTTATTTAAGTCAATTTAAATGACAGAGTCTTAGGCTTAATAAAGTGACAAAAGAACCCCATGTCCTTGGCCATGCCTTAGGCTTCATGTGATTGTCGATTTCCACAGATCTATGCTTTCTTGATGAACAACTTAGTGTCATGCTAAATCCTATGAGAGAGAAAAGAATTAGAGTAGATACCATGCTTAATTCGTTGCTTAAGAAAATCAATAGCTTAAGGAATAGATATCATGTCCTTAAGTTGGCAAACATTGGGTATCTTGATATAATTGGAATATTGGCATATTGTTTATCATATTCTAGTATGGTTAGCGGTGGATATCAAAACCCTACCCTTTTTATTCTTATTATTGTTATTCAATCTTTTATTTTATTTCATTATTTCAATTCAATCTGTGACATCTTGTGTAATTCAGTCAATTAAATAGGGAAATCATTCTAAGCATAATTTACTCAATCCTCGTGGGAATGATCTTGTATTTGCCTACTATATTATCGTTTTGATCTTGTGCACTTGCAAGTAAAACGTAATGATTATTCGCCTATTAATTTAGGTGGGTAATTGCCACAATAGTTGTGCATATGCCTAGCAAAGCATTTGTGTTAACTCGCAGTGTTGTTCCTAGTTGTAAAGATTCAACTTTGTCAACATCGGGGGGGCCAACGAAGAGGAATCCCTTCGTGCCACCTGTAGACTAGATCACCTCTAAGTTTTACAGAGGCTCGTAAATTTCCGCTGAATGATTATGGGTTTTGAGTATCACTACTAGACCGTTTAAGTCAAACCATAGGTTTTGCTCCTAGTTGTAAAGATTCAACTTCATCCAATTGACTTGAAATTTTACAAGCGTGTATAGAAGTTTGAAGCCATCTTGACGAATAGTTGCACAATATGATTCAAGTTCTATTTCTGGTGGATTCGAGGCTATTGAGCTTTCAGAAAAATATGTCGTTTTGTCATCAACATCGGCAAGATCTAACGAACTCGAATCACTTCGGATTGGCATTAAATTTTACGAGCGTGTACAGAACTTCATGATGATCTTGTCGTCGAGTGGCATGGAGTTATTCGAGTTCTATTGCCGCGGGATAGGCTACAGACCTTCCAGAAAATATTGTCATTTTGTTGTCAACATCAAGGGTGCAATCAAACACGAATCACTTCATGTCACTGATAAGCGCCAAATGTTGCACATTCAAGCCTCTTGATTTGCATATGTTAATTCCTTAGCATTGTTATTTGTTTGATTTAGTTTTTTTTTTGTGTTTTCAGGTGTTTAATAAAGATACAAGAAAATCATTGATTTTGGGCTCAAAATGCATTTCAAGTACTGTAGCAAAATATTGTAGCGGGCATTGTAGCAATTTATTGTAACGGGTTACTGTAGCACGTTACTGTAGGTACAGTACGCTCGAGCGCAGCTACAGTGCGCTCAAGCCCACACGGGTGGCAAAGACAAAAAAGAGTCCGAAATTGATAAGAAAAGTTTTTCTAGGTCTCCCAATCCGACTGGGAGACTGAATTACGATTTTTCTGGGACTCTTAGGGCTTCTAGGGTTCTCCTAATCCCTATAAATAGGCCTCTAAGCATTGAAAACAAGGAGACACCGCTTCCTAGAGTTAGAAATTAGAAAATTGTCTTTGGAGCTTAGAAGATCATGAGCGGCTAAACCCCTTCGTGGGGTGTTGATGTAGCCATATCCAAGCACAATGGTTTGATTATATTTAATTTCTAATTTTTCAATTTATGCATGTTGATTGTATAACTCTGAGGATTGCTAGAATTGATTTCGGTTCTTCATATTAAATGCAATTGTTCTTAAATTCCAAAATCAATATTTGTGAAATTCTTCTCTTGTCTTAGAAAGTATTTTACTTTTGTTGATCTCAAATCATTCTTATTTTCTGTGATTATGAGGATGATGGTTATACAATGGGTTTAATTGACATATGATTAATAGGATTTGACAGGCGATGTCTAGTGAATACGGATTGTACTACACCCTAGTTTAGTGTAATTTAGATAGACAGTCCATGCCAACCGAAGATGTGTTACACTTATTCATTGATTGTATGTATCCTGTTAAAGAATTTGATAATTTATACCTAGGGAAGACGGGTCGTACCGCATCTTAGTGGTTAGGTGGACGATCCGTGCCAATCGAAGATAGATTATGCTTATTCTTTAATAAGGTAATTTCTTGTTTATTTATAACATGTATAAAATGAATTTCTGGGATTAATTATGATTGTCATTGTTGTGCGGATAGAGGTAAAGTCAATACCCTACACTCTCTCTCTTATTTTAAATCTCTTTTATTTTCATGCACTTTAGTTTTAAAGAAAATCAAATCAATATCATTTTAATTAAGTTACTTTTGATCTTTCGAATTTGATAACAAAACCCCTGCAGTCCTTGAGGTTCGACACCCTCTCTATAGCAGTATCCTACAAAGATTCGTCCTATTGCGAATGGTTATTTTATAATTGATATTTTTGGTCACAAAAATACCACATCAGTCACCCATTAATCGAATCTCCTAGAAGTTCTACAGAGGCTATTAAATTTTCTTTCCGAATGATTCCAGGTTTGGTGTATCGCTACCAGATCGTTTAGGTCAACCCACGGGTTTTGCTCGTAGTTGTGAAGATTCAACTTCATCCGACTGGCCCAAAATTTTACGAATGTGTATAGAAATTCGAGGCGATTCTGTCGACGAGTGGCATGAAGTTATGCCAGTTCTAGTGCTTAAGGATTGGGGCTACTAAGCTTCTAGAACAAGATGTCATTTTGTTGTCAACATGGGGGGATCGAGGTTACCAGAGCGTTTAGGTTGACCCAAGGGTTTTGCTTCTAGTTTTTAAGATTCAACTTCAACTGATTGGCACGAAATTTTACGAGCGTGGATAGAACTTCGAGATGATCCTGTCTACGAGTGGCACAGAGTTATTCGAGTTTTATTGTCGTGGGATCGGGCTACTCGCTTATTCAAGAAGAGACGAAAGGGGGATCGGAAGTAATGACAGGTATTGTCCCTATATTTGGTTTTAAGCTTCATTTTTGTTTAATTCAGTGGCTACCCACTCTTTCGTATCTATCATGTTTGTAAGACTGTCTAGACTTGTAGTACGAACTTTTAAAACTAGTCTTGTTGTAGCTACCCCCATAGGCAAAATTGTAGTCTGTAAGCGTACAGTTTATGGATGCCCTATAAGTATCTGTGAAAGAGTACTTCCCACAAACTTAGTTGTTCTCCCTATCAATAGTTACTATGTTATTCTCGGAATGGATTGGCTAGCGAAGCATTCTACAGTTATCGACTGCGCTCGGAAGCAAGTTACGGTTATGTCGTGGGGGGAAGGAGAAGTTACATCTGTTGGATCGCAAGTGAGGTTTTTACCTCCAGCCATTTCAGTTGTTCGTGCTAAGAAGCTTATTCTTTGAGGAGGCCAGGCGTTCTTGGCATTTGTCATCGCCCTGGCGAAGGAAGAAGAAAAGAATCTGCAAGACATCCCTATGGTGCGGAACTTTCTAGCTATCTAGTATCTTCTCAACAAACTATGCTGGATTGCCACTTCAAAGGGAAGTGGAGTTTGGAATCGAGTGCGTGCTAGACACCAATCCTATATCGAAGGCACCATATAGGATGGCATCATCAGAGTTGAAGGAGCAGCTTCAGCTACTAAGTGAAACTGGGCTTTATAATGAATTACAGGGAAGCTCCAAATTGACTAGTCATTTTGGGGTAATAACGCAAATGTGGCTAGGGCTTTTCTTTGGGTCATTACAAGTGGTATTAGAGTCACCTAGTAACATTAGGTCATGTGGTATTGGAGCACTACATGACGTGGCCCTGACAAGGACGTTAGGAATTTAAGAGAGGGAGTTTGTAACACCCTGATCCCATATTGGGAATATGAGAAGAAGCCCTCATAGAGTGGGTGGTTTATAAAGATAGTCATGGGTGCTAAGTCCCACATACCTAGTTACTAGGTAAAACTGGACTTTATAATAAATTCTAGGGAAGCTCCAACTTGACTAGTCCTTTTTGGGTAATAGCGCAGATGTGGCTAGTGATTTTCCCTGGGTTGTTACACTCCAAGTTTTGCACAAGCGCGTAAATTTTCGTGCCAAATGATTCTAGGTGGTCTTTTAACACTTCCAGCGTTTGGGTCAACCCAAGGGTTTAGCTCCTAGTTGTAAAAATTCAACTTCATCCAATTGACTTGAAATTTTATGAGCATGTATAGAACTTCGAGGCGATCATGTCGATGAGTGGCATGGAGTTATTCGAATTCTATTGCAGTGGGATCGGGATACAGACCTTCTAGAAAACATTGTCATTTTTTTGTCAATATCAAGGGTGCAAACGAACACGAATCACTTTGTTCCACTCATTAACCGGATCGCCCGGAAGTTCTGAAGAGGCTATTCAATTTTCGTGCCAAATGATTCTGGGTTTAGCATATTGCTACCACATCGTTTAGGTCAACCCACAGGTTTTGCTCATAGATGTGAAGATTTAACTTCATCCGATTGGTTCGAAATTTTATGAACGTGTATAGAAATTCGAGGCGATCCTGTCAGTGAGTGGTACGAAGTGATTCAAGTTGTATTGCCAGGCGATCAGGCCTACCGACCTTTCAGAAAATGTTGTCGTTTTGTCATCAACATTAGGAGGCAAACGAATTCAAATCACTTCTTGCCAACTGTTGAGAGCATCGCCTAGAATTATTGCATAGGCTCGTAAATTTTTGTGCTAAATGATTCTGGGTTTTGCTTATGCCTAGCAAAACATTTGTGTCAACTCGCGGTTCTGTTCCTAGTTGAGAAGATTCAACTTCATTTGATTGGCCTTAACGAGCGTGTATAGAACTTTGAGGAGATCCTGTCGACAAGTGGCATGAAGTAGTGATCTAAGTTATTTTGCTGGGGGGACTGGGCCTATGGACCTTCCAGAAAAAGTTGTCCTTTTGTCATCAACATCGGGGGGGGGGGGGGGGGGGGGGCAAATGAAGAGGAATCGCTTTGTGCCACCCGTTGACTGGATCACCTCTAAGTTTTGTAGAAGCTCGTAAATTTTCGCTGAATGATTTCGGGTTTTGTGAATCGCTACCAGACCATTTAAATTGACCCATGGGTTTTGCTCCTAGTTATAAAGATTCAACTTCATCAAATTGACTTGAAATTTTACAAGCATTTATAGAAGTTCGAAGTGATCTTGACAAATAGTTGCATGATTTGATTCGAGTTCTATTGTCGGGGGATTGGGGCTACTGAGCTTTTAGAAAAATATGTCGTTTTGTCGTCAACATTGGCGGGATCAAACGTACTTGAATCGAAGGTGCCACCCATCAGCAGGATTGCCTCCAAGTTCTGCACAAGCACGTAAATTTTAGTGCCAAATGATTCTGGGTGATCCTTTAACACTTCTAGAGCGTTTGGGTCGACCCAAGGGTTTTGCTTCTTGTTGTGAAGATTTAACTTCATTCGACTGGAATTAAATTTTACGAGCATGTATAGAACTTTGAGGCGATCCTACCACGTGAGTTCTATTGCCGCGGGATTGGGCTACAAACCTTCCAGAAAACATTGTCGTTTTGTCATCCACATTAAGGGTGCAAACAAACACGAATCACTTCATGCCACTCATTAACCGGATCGCTTGGAAGTCTTGCAAAGGCTATTAAATTTTTGTGACGAATGATTCCGGGTTTGGCGTATCTCTACCAGAGCGTTGAGGTCAACCCACGGGTTTTGCTCGAAGTTGTGAAGATTCAACTTCATCCGATTGGTCCTAAATTTTATGAATGTGTATAGAAATTCGAGGCGATTTTGTTGATGAGTGGAGCGAGTTTTACGAGTTCTAGTGCCAGGGGATCGGGGCTATCGAGCTTCAAAAATAAGATGTCGTTTTGTTGTCAACATGGGGGGCAAACGAAATCGAATCACTTCGTGCCACCCATCGACATGATTGCCTCCAAGTTCTGCACAAGTACGTAAATTTTCGTGTCAAATGATTTTGAGTGGTCCTTATTGCTTTTAGAGCGTTTGGGTCAATCCAAGGGTTTTGCTTCTAGTTGGTAAGATTTAACTTTATCTGATTGGCATGAAATTTTACGAGCGTGGATAAAATTTCAAGGCGATCCTGTCTTGGAGTGGCAAAGAGTTAAATTTGGTGTATGTAAAAGTTAGATTTGGTATATGTAAAAGTTAATTACAAGTTTGTTAAAAATATTCTTACAACGTGAAAAAATATAGATTTAATAAACATATTTTGTATTTTGAGTTATTTTATAATATATTTGTGAACATGAAAGAAATATTTAAGCGCCATGAACGCTAAAACGTAGATTGCTAAAATACCAAAAGCTGTACCGGAAGGGCCAAATAACAAAATGTCTCTTTCTCGTTCTCTTGTCTTGTGTTAAAAGTTAAAAACAGCGCTCCACCCTCCCATTTTGTGATTTGATTCTTTTCCTTCTCTATCTCTCGCCGGCACTCGGCATACGAAGGAACAAGAGCGAGAGGAAAGCTCTATCTCATTTTTTTCCCTTCTGCATTTTGCATTGATCCTTTTCTTTGTGCGAGTAAAAGATGTCGGAGGAGGAAAAATTGTTGAAGGATGCGAAGAAATTGCCGTGGGAAGATCGGCTTTTACACAAGAACTGGAAGGTCAGGAACGAGGCCAACATCGACTTGGCCTCCGTTTGCGACTCCATCACAGATCCCAAGGACTCCCGCCTACGTGATTTTGGTCTGTTTCTCTCTCTTTTTCTTTAGGGTTTCTGTTTCTACGCTTCAGATCTGTGTTTTCCTGTTTCCAGTGGTCGATCTGTGCGTTTCTTTGTTTCTCTGTGTAATAGCGTCATGATACATTATTTGCCTCTGTGTAATGCCGTGTCCCTCTGCGTTGTTATGTGGATCTTCTTTGTTTCTTGGGATTTGAATTTTGTTTTCCATTAGGTCCATTTTTCAAGAAGACTGTGACGGATTCGAATGCGCCGGTGCAGGAGAAGGCGCTCGATGCTTTGATTGCCTTCTTACGAGCTGCCGACGCCGATGCCGCAAGGTCCAATATGATTTTTGTTTTTATTTTTTGTAGTTGCCTTTCACATTCGTTTATTATTGATTCCCATTTTTTTTTTTTTTTATTAATTTTCTGTAAGCCGAAAGTTTTGATTGTTAATGGTATAGGTATGCAAAGGAAATATGTGATGCAATTGTTGCCAAATGCCTCACCGGGAGGCCAAAGACGGTGGAGAAGGCCCAGACTGCATTTATGCTATGGGTAGAACTGGAGGCAGTCGATGCTTTCTTGGTGCTCTTTCTTTCGTTATTGAACTTTAATTTTTATTTATTTCGATGCTATGGGCATTTTGCTCATTTCTAGTGACAGTATATATTAAAGGAGTTTCTTTGCAATTTCTTGGGATAAAGACAATATGTTAATTTCTAGTCATAGTATGTAATTTTTTATAATAGGGTTAACAAAAAGTGTTCCACATTTATTTGAGGCAACGTTGCCCATCTTATAATTTTACAAGAATTACAAAGTATTCTGTAACTGAACTGTGAAGATGCTCTCACAATCCTTTTTGTAAAAATCATTTAATTCATGTGTCTTGTTGGTATTGTGTTTAGTTATTTACCGAACAACTAAACTATGTCAATATGCTTTGTGAACTTATAATGTGTATATTTAGTGATTGGGATCCCCAATCACTAAATATACATGCTATGACATTCTTTTTTTTTGAATTTGAAAACATGCTATGGCATTCTTTTTTCTTTTTTTCTTTTTTAATACAATTTTTTTGGGGTGCGATTTGTGCGGGGGGGTGGGGTGGAAGGGACAAGGTTTTAGCACGATATTGTTCATAATTTGCTGAGACATTCTTTGTAAAATATTTGTTTAGTAGTGAGCACTCATTCTTTGTATATACTTAATACTTGGAATCCATTTGCAAGAAAAAAAAAACTTTGCTGCAATTTGTAAATTATTCTTCTGAGACTGTTACAAGGTTCATATTAATTGTAGGATGCAATGGAGAAAGCAATAAAGAACAAAGTTGCCAAAGCTGTTGTGCCCGCAGTTGATGTCATGTTTCAAGCCCTGAGGTTTGCATATAAAGTTTCATTTTAGTAATTATGCATTAGTTCTTTGGCATCTTTTCCCCCAGCAAGGGATGAAGGGTTAGGTCATGGATTCTATCCCATTTAGATGTGTTACGTTTGTGAATTTACCTATATAAAAATTGCATAAGGTCCTCTATTGTCTTAGTAATTAGTTTAATGTCATTGTTCTGATTGTGTTAGTGATTTCGGATCAAAAATTGTTCCCCCGAAAAGAATTCTGAAGATGCTTCCTGAACTCTTTGATCATCAAGATCAAAATGTTCGTGCATCTTCTAAAGGATTGACTCTTGAGCTTTGTCGTTGGATTGGGAAGGACCCTGTAAAGTCAATACTCTTTGAGAAAATGCGGGATACAATGGTATGATATGTATTAATTGTCTATTTCTATGGCTTTGTGCACATTCCTCTTTTCTTTAGATCTATGGCTTGATTTTTTTTTTCTTTCATATCTATCTTTGGCTTGTCTATGTTTCTCCTGCTGTCTGGAAATTATAAAAATAACTTTTTTATTTTCTTTTTTCTATTTGGGTTGAAGAAAAAAGAGCTGGAGGCTGAGCTTGTAAATGTTACGGGAACAGCTAAGCCATCTCGCAAAATAAGGTGAATGTTCTTTTGTGAAGAAGCATTTGTCTAATATTGAGGTTTAATGTACTTGCTTCATGCAAGTTTCTTCAAATTGAATATGTTAAAATGTGGGTTCGTTCAAGTTCTTTCTACTCCCTTTTCTGGATTCCATTTTGTTCCTTGTACCTTTTTTTTTCCTCTGTTACCATTGTTTTTCTCTTGATTGACTTCATGTGTTACATTCTGTCTTTAGTTTGAATTTATATGTCAATGGCTCAAATTTAGTTTCCTTTTTGTTTATGGAGGGAAGGAGGGAGGGGAGATTTCCTAATTGATTTAGTGCATTGCTCATGATCAGGGTTCAAATGACGGTCTGAAGTTTGTATTCTTAGATCCTTATAGAAGTTTAGTGTTTGTTAAAGATTGTTCCTTCTCCCTTCTTTTCTGTTTTCAAAACAAAAACATTAACAAGTAACCCAAAACACAAAATGCTTACAAAACACTTAAAACTGATTTTGTCAAACCAAAAACAAAAAAAACACATTATCAAACGGAGCCTAGATTTCTAAGACCAAAGGCTTTCTTGGACTATAGCATTCATATTTTCCTTATTTTATGGCAGCATTCCTAATTTCCTTCTTTTATGCCATAGGTGAAATGCAATGTCTGTTAAGCTTTTTAACATTATATTTTCCTATGCGTGTGCACTTCAGTATTTTTTTATATCATGGTTCCTTGGAGGCTAAAAGTGGATCAAATTAAAATGAGTTTCAATGCATTTTTTACTACACATTTAACAAATGCACCTTATGATGCGTACCAATTGCAGGTTTGTTAAGCACATTTCTTTTTATTTATGATCAGTCCCAATACCAGGAATGATTTAAAAAAAATGAAGTGAGCATATTTCTTGGTGGTCCCTTTTTATGGATGTAATGGTTGTATATTTATTAGATCTGAGCAAGACAAAGAGCCAGAACAAGAAGCTATGTCTGAAGTTGTGGGTCCTGTTCCTACTAAAGAATCTTCAACTGATGGTATGTGGTAGATCCTGCAAGATCCTTGAACATGCTTTCTACTTAAACATGTTATCTATTTTTTTTCCTGATAATCTTGATTGACAGCTCCTCCAGAAATAGATGAGTATGAGCTTGTTGATCCTGTTGATATATTGACTCCACTTGAGAAGTCGGGATTTTGGGATGGAGTGGTCAGTGTTTTATCCCCGTTCTGTTTACTTTTTTGGTGACAAGTAAACTGTTTTTTTTAAGTTCTGTATTGGTGGACTTGTCTTGATTCTTTTATTTTACTATTTCATTATGCAAGTATCATTGTAAATATTTTTCAGAAAGCTGCCAAATGGTCCGAACGAAAAGATGCTGTAGCAGAGCTAACGAAACTTGCCTCTACGAAAAGAATAGCACCTGGTGATTTTACAGAAGTTTGTCGGACATTGAAGAAGGTGTGTTACAATTATTTCATTGAAGGAAACATGAGTTTTACTGATCCAACCATTGTTTTAGAATTATATTTTATTTTATATAGTTTTGAGGGCTTCTTGGGTGTGTGGTTTTGTCGGTGGTCTTGCTGTATCATTTGGGTTTCTTGCTCGTTTGGAGCCTCTTGTGTTTTATTTTATATAGAATGAATGGTGTTTAGCAATGAACTAATGACATTATAGCCATATCTTCCCAAGCTTAACCTTCTGACCCAGTTGTTTTTGTTACTTAATGGAGAAATAATTGAGGGCATGGGAGTAGTTTGGGAAGCACCTTGAATGCTTGCATGCTGGGAGCCCCTTACTTCTATCTTTTGTGTATGCCTATAATGGGGCCACAGCACAGGAAATGTCATTCTAAAGGCTTAGGAGATCTACAACCTACCACAAAGGGGATCATAATTAAGGTTCTGAATGAAACATATGTGACGAGGAAGAAGACTCTATTCCTCAGTTGGGACTGATGTGGTTGTCAATTTGCATGATGAAAAGCAAATTTGTTAGGTGGCTTTCATCAAAATTGTTGTGTGGTTTGTGGTTGACTGTTTTTTGGCAATTTGAAGAGTGAAGTAAAAGATCGTATGGCAAAAAAAGAAAAGAAAAGAAAAGATAAGTATAAGGTCAAATGCATAAGGAAAGACTGCAGCCAAGTGATCTGAATGAAGTAGTTACTTCACATTATATGTACATGAGCATTGTTGACAGTAAACAAAACCATGTCCACCATCGTTTCAATTAATCATCATGGCTATTCTTTATTGCGAATGTGGCAGAAGTCTTCTCTTCCTTTTTCTCACATTTATGGTTGGGTGCTAGAACTTAATTTTTAAATTGGTGATATGCTCTCTTAAATTTTCTGATGTGTATATTTCTTGTTGCTGGATTGCTGCTATGCAGCCAATAGTTGATTTGGCATATAAAAGTTTCTCTAACTGTTTTTTCTTGCAGCTTATTACGGATGTGAACATAGCTGTTGCAGTTGAAGCTATCCAAGCTATTGGCAATCTTGCCAGTGGTCTAAGATTGCATTTTTCTGGGAGTTCACGCTTCTTATTGCCAGTTCTACTTGTAAGTACAATTATGTTGTTTTTACAAGGGGAATAATAAAATTTAAAAGCCTATTCATATATATGATATATGTTGTCACATCTCTAGTTGTTCCATCTTTGCCATTATTCTAATATGAAAAAGAATAGGAAAGTATTATAGTAGGCTTGCTGTCTTCTTTCAATATCTCCTTGTTTCTTTAGAGTGCTGAGTCATCTTGTGGTGGTTAGGGTAAACTTAAGGGCATCTTTAGTTATTGAATATATATATATATATATATATATATATATTGTGAAAAAAATTGATGAATTAAGAGCCGAAAAGTGAATACAATGAACTGCAATTGTCACATGTTCCTGGGAAATAACAAATAAAAAATGTAAATTTTTTTTAGGCACATAAGCTCTTTCTTATGTAATGTGCTTCCCTGATTGTGAAAGAAGTAATGAAAGGAATTCTCAGATTAAACTGTGCTTGATAATAATGCCTGTACAGCTTGGCACCAAATATGCCCTAATGTTTTGACTTGTGATTCAAACTGATTTAATATTAGAGTTGGTTCTTGCTTTAAGCTTAGTGGTATTGTTGATCAGAGATTTATTTTCAAAGAATTTCCGAGCCATGAGCAAATCTGATGCGCACTAGAAACTGTAGATGAGTTTTCGTAGATATACACTCCGGAGATAAGTGGACACCAAAGCTTTTATTATTCCCCCTTAATATACTTGCAATCTTATCCCCTTTTTGTGCATTGGATGCTACCTTTACCATTTCCTTTGGTGGATAGCTATTTTTGATTTAACTATATCTTGCACATAAGTTGTTATGTGAAAGTGAATGTTGCAATTCTCAAAATATGTCTCACATTTTTTAAATTGATAAAAAACTTCATTCATGAGGAAAATCTGTCCATTTGTATTCTGACAATTTGTAGCCTTAAAAATATCTCCAATTAATTATGTTATGTTGATTGTGCATTGAGGTTTTTGTGAATCCTATGTACAAACAGAATTGTTAACTTTTGTTACTATACGTGAGAAAAGTGGCTATTGAAGTCTTAATTTTTTCCATATAACAAGTTTCTTCTTGCATAGGAAAAATTGAAAGAGAAAAAACCTACATTGATGGAATCACTTACTCAAACTCTGCAATCAATGCACAAGGCTGGATGCTTAAATCTTGTTGATATTCTTGAAGGCAGGTTTTATTTTCTGTTTCTTTCAAAAACCACTTCCAGTATCGATTGATCTTTTATTTTTAAATATTTTTACTGCTTTTTTTGTACAGATCTTACTTCTAACAATTGATTAAAGACTACTAGTTATTGTTTTTTTACAAGGTGGTTTCATGGAATAAATTGTTTTTCCTTGGTGTTTTATTCTTGACACATGGTATGGTAATTGTGAATTAATGTTGATTACAGTGAATGCTATTTATTGCAGATATTAGGACTGCAACGAAAAACAAAGTTCCTCTTGTGCGATCCCTAACTTTGAACTGGGTTACATTTTGTACTGAGACGAGTAACAAGGCTGTTGTTCTAAAGGTGCATAAGGACTATGTACCAATTTTTATGGAGGTCAGTGCCTTCCATCTTCTTTGTGTAATACTTTTCAAACTTTAGTTCTGGAACTTGATTCACCAAAGCTAATGGGTGCTATTCTAATGTGAGATATATTAACAAGAGGTGTTATTCTACATTCTAGTGTCTGAGCCTAGTTAGTTATATGTGGGACAACATGTAAATGATACAGGACACTTAGATGTTCGTTCAGAAAATGTATTAAAAATTTGGGAAGAAAATGAGAAATGAAAAAAAAAAAAAAAATGTAAATTGAAGTCCATGTAGGTAAATTATGGACAAAATGTAGCTACAAGCTAGTCTAATAAAGTGACATGCGTTCCTAAAACATGCGGGAATCACATGCTATTAAGAAAACATGTGCTTTTTACATGTTAAAGGACACTTGGCAATTTATTAGAATGGTTTGTAGGAATTAGCTACAAACTATTTTTGTAGCTATTTTTTGTCCACAAATTATGGCTTTGAATGAAAAATTTGGGCTCAAAAGAACAACTTCATGTGTTTTGTTATATCTTTTAATATAGTACAATTTAGTAGCATACTTATATTTTCTTAATATAATTTCGTAAGATATTGTGCTAAACCACATACCTGTAGGATATATATATATTAAGTAATATAATAAAAAAATCATTATATTTATTTTCTTATTATTAAAATTTAAAATATAATAATTTTTGTTTGATTTCAAATAATGTTATTATTCTCTATGAATGGTGAGCTCTGTCGACACGTGAAGGTGCATCCCGACGTGATCTCTCTCTCTCTCTCTCTCTCTTCTTCCCCCCTCTCTCTCCTCTTTGTTCGCCGTCGACATTGTTTCTATAGCTCAAGTGGCTTGTTGGATGGTGAAAACAAGTTGGTTGTTCATCGAATCCAAGACTTTTGAGTTTCTCGTTTGAGGAGGAGCGTGGTTCAGATAGTGATGGTAAATTCTTGGCAGTTGCAGAGTATGGAAGGGATGGTTTCAGGAGAGGTGGTAGGGGTTGGAGTGGTTTTGTGGTTAAACTGTAGAAGTTCGTAGTGTATTTTCAATCATTGTATGGTAGTGGAGGGAAAGTGAATCTCCCTGGGTTTCTTAATAGTGGTGTTCTCTCCTTTGGTTTGGGTGTATCCCCCATGGGTGCCGATGTTGCAAGAGAAGGCTGGGTCCTATGGCAATTCACAACAAACAACTTGGGGAGCAAAGTGTCTTCGGGTGTTTTGTGTGCATTAGAGATTGAAATGGGAGACCGCTTCCTCGAAAGCTCCCTTCCTTGAAAGCTTGCTCCACCCAGTTTGCCTCCTCTTCACTACTAGGTTGAAATGAGAGACCATCCACATCTGGGCGCCAATGCTCATTCCTAGAGTGGAGCTGAGAGTAAAAATGAATTATATGCTCCTTAATATAAGTTGAATTAGAGGAAGTAACGCCATTGATAACCAACTTTCTATAGTGTTGCATCTTCTATTAGAATTAGCAATCTAGTGGAAGAACTTGGTATTTTTATCCTCCTCTCTAAGCTGTAACACCCTCGACTTTTTCCTCCAAGACAGGTCCTCCAAAGGAGTAGTCTTTTCCAACTCTACTGTAACATCATCCTTAATTTATCTTCCACATACAGAGGCATTTGCTCCTTGGCCACATCTAGATCTTGAAGCTCATCAAGAAGAGCCCTTTTTTCTCTTTTCAACATTACCAATTCCAATTCAGTACACTTTTTTAAGTCCACTCTTAGGGCTTTTTGCTTTTGAGATAAGACAAAATTGGGGCACCCTTGAAAGCAGTAAGAGTTCCACTAGTACCGCATCTCCTCAACAAATCCGTCAGTTTTTAACCACGTGTTTTCAAACTTAAGTAACTTCTACCCCTATTAATTGCCACAATCAAGAAGGTTAGGAAAATTATTTGAAAGAAGTTTAGGTAATCTTAAACAAAGTCCAGAAAAATTGGGAACTGTGTTGGAGAATATCATTTCAAGGGCTTAGAATGCATTTATTAGAGGTCAACATAACTTATATTCTATTCTCATTGCCAATAAATGCCTAGATAGTCGTCTCAAATTAGGCCAGTAAGGAGTTTTGTACAAATTGAAATTAGAGAAGGCTTATTGTACGTTAGTTGGGATTTTTTATTATACATGTTAAGGAGACGACTTTGGGGAGAAAAGCAGAGGTGGATTGCGCACTGCATCTCTACAGGTTGGCTCTCTATTATGTTTTAGTGGTACACCTAATGATTTTTTCCATAGTTCTCGTGGTATGAGACATCGCGACTCTCTTTGCCCCTGCCTTTTTATGATTGTTATGGTAGCTTTGAGTCGAATAATGTTAGCTGCTGTGAATGGGGGTTATCTCATGTTTCTCGGTGGGGTCTAGGAATGATGATTCTTTATTTGTCTCACATTTCCTTTTGCTGATGATACCCTCATTTTCTGTTGAAATGCACCGGGTTTTTGTTATTTGAGATTTGTTCTCCTTTGTTTTGAGGTTGCTTTAGGGTTGAAGATTAGCTTGGCTAACTTTGAATTGGTTCTTGTTGGTAATGTGCTGAACATGAGTGGTTTGACTCATATTCTGGGTTGCAATGTTTAGTCTTTGCCCATGAAATGTTTGGGCCTACCTTTTGGTGCTGTGTTTGGAGCTAAATTTATATTGGATACAATCATTGTGAAAATGGAGAAAAGATTAGCTTGGTGGAAAATACTCTACTTGTCTAAGGGTGGTCGAGTATTGTTGATTATGAACACTCTCTCCGACCGTCCTACCCGTTTCCTTTCCCTCTTCCCTATCTCGGTTGGTGTAGTTAATCGGTTAGAAAAATTGCAGTGGGATTTCTTGTGGGGGTGGTTTGGATAATGAGTCTAATTTCCATTTTGTTAATTAGAAGAAGGTTTGTACTCTTCATCTTGGAGGGTTGGGCGATTAGAAGTTTGCTTAATTTCAATCAGGCTCTATTGAAAAGTGTTTGTGAAGAGACTTTTTTGCATCAAGTAGTGGATAAACAATATGGTAGTTTGGTGGGTGGTTGGTGCACTAATGTTGCCTTTGGGACTTATGGGGTGAGTCTTTGGAAATATACTAGGAGGAAGCAATGCACTTAACTTAAAATGTATTTGGATGCTTTCTTTAGTTTTGTTAGAGTTGAGGTGGGTGGTGTATCTCGAACTAGGTTTTGGCATGACGTTTGGTGTGGGGATCGTTCTTTGAAGATTACTTTTTTGGAGTTATTTTGCCTTGCAAGGAAAATAGATGCTTGGGGGGGACGTTTGATTTGCTCACAATGATGTGGTACATTGGGACATTAAATTTATTAGATTGGTGCATTTTTTTTTTTTTTTTTCAATGTGTTGTATTCTGTTAGGATGGTTTGGGAGGTGACAATAAGTTATGTTGGATTCCTTCGAAAAGACTTTCTTTTGAGTTCTAAACTTTCTATGAAATTCTTCTTCCCAATGTTGACTCCTTTCCTTAGAAGAGTATTTGTAGGACTAAGGCTTCTTTGAGGATGATTTTTTCACCTGGACAACTTTGTTAGGGAAAATCCTCATTTCGGATAATCTTTGGTGTTGTATGTGTAAAAAGAGTGGGAATACTCCAGATCACCTCTTTCTTTATTGTGATGTCGTGAGAGATTTTTGGAATATGGTTTTTTGGATGTTTGGAGTAAAGTGGGCTATGCCAAGACACCGGAGGGGGGGGGGGGGTTGGGGGGGTTGGTGGTGGATTATTTGGCTTAAAGGAAGGGTCAATCGGAATAATATTGATATTGTTTGGAATGTAATCCATTCCTTTTGAACATGGTGCATTTGGAAAGAAAAAAATGCTCGAAGTTTCAATGATTGCAAGAAGACGAGTTTGGATCTTCAATTTTATTTTCTAAAGTCACTCTTTTACAGGATTTATGCTATGACCCTTCTTAGTTATATAGCTTTGTAGATTTTGTGCTCTTTTCTCCTTGACTGGCTGGGATGTCTTTCTCTTGGATACTTCTTTAGTACTTGAGTTGTGTCCCATGCACTTTTAATGAATTATTTTACTCATAAAAGAACTGTAGCAATTTTACTTAAATATATATAAAAAATTGATATATATATATATATATATATATATATATATATATATATATATATATATATATATAGGGGGGGGGGGGGGATGGGACTAGAATTAGCTTTTCCAGTTTTATTTGGTATTGCTTGTGCGAAGGATGCCTCAGTTGCGGCTAATATGGAGGTGTTGGGTGGTTGCAATTAGTGGAATGTGAGTTTTTCTAGAGAGGCACAGGATTGGGAGTTGGAAGTTTTTGCCTCCTTTCTGTAGGTGTTGCATTTAGTCAGAGTGAGACGAGGGTGTGAAGATAGATTGTGGTGGATTTCTTCTAAAAGAGGCATTTTCAAGGTCAATTCCCTCTTTTACTCCTTGGCTTGTATTGAAGGTAGGAGCTTCCCTTGGAAGAGTGTGTGGCGGACACAGGCTCCTTTGAGAGCGGGCTTTTTTGGATGGTCGGCGGCTCTTTGCAAAATTTTGACCTTAGATAATCTCAGGAAGCGACATGTTATTGTGATAAACAAATGTTGCATTTTAAGTGAAGTGAGGAGACGGTGGATCATCTTCTTATTCATTGTGAGGTTGCTTATGCTTTTTGGTGTGCCATCTTTAGTCGTTTTGGGATGTCTTGGGTGATGCCTAGACGGGTATTCGATTTGTTCACCTGTTGGTGGTCTTCTGGAAGGCGAAGGAGTGCCGCGGTTTGGAAGATGGTGCCTACTTGTCTCCTTTGGTGTTTATGGTAGGAAATGATCAATAGGTACTTTGAAGACTTGGAGAGGTCCTTGGAGGACATTTTATCATCTTGTTTTCATACTTTGTATCTTTGGACTGTAGCGTATGTGTCCCCGTTCTCGATTAGTTATGATGATTTTATTGTTTGCTTTTCCTTTTCTAGTTAGGTGATCCTTTTGTATACTCCCTGTGTACTTTGGAGCGCCTTACACTTTTAATAAGACTGGTTATTACTTATAAAAAAAATATAAATATAAATATAAATATAAATATATATATATACACACACACACACATTTGACATTAATATCTAATCACCCAAATTAAAAAGAAATTTAAGATTTTAATTAAAAACATGACAATAATGATTGTTTATATAAATAGTAAAAGTTGTCAATAGTAATTTTACAACTTGACAAAATAAGAAAACATGTGGGCATGTTTGGTAAAACTCGACAAAGCTCCTTTCACTTCTCAAACTTTCAAAATGCTAACAAAATGGATTTTAAGATGTGGCTCCCACTACACACTTTTCAAAACAAACTACAAAACTCTTCTCAAAACCCAAAATACGTTTCAAAATATAAAACACAAAACAATTTAAAAAAACAAAATGTTAAAACTAAAAAAATAAAAAAAAAGGTGGTGTTGTCGTTGCTTGGCCGCCAGATCACCACTAGCATGGTGGCATTGCCGTCACTGTGGTGGAACACTTTTTTTTCTTTTTCATCTTTTATTTTGTAAAAATATTTCTTAATTTTTAATTTTTACAATTTTCAACTTTTACCTTTTCAAAAACTCTTATCCCAAGACTTCTTAAAACTTTACCAAACAGGTATTTTTAGATTATTCGAGTTTTGCATGGTAGGGGGAGTTGTTTGAAGAATATGCGCATTTGTATTATATGGTGTAGTATGTATATTTTACTATGTTTTTGGGTCCTTGGCATATCAACCATGGACTGATACAAGGGCCAATCATTTGCTTGGATTATGGTGTGGATTGTTATTTGTTAATTACATGACTTATGCTCCCTGCTTGGTGGAGAAGTATTTTGGTGGCAAAGTATGGGGTGGATGGCGTTCTAAAGTTCCTCGTGACACGCATGGGGTGGGTTTATGGAAACACATTTGTAAGGGTTGGGGGTTGTTTCAAAGCCACTTTAGATTTGATCCTGGATTGGGGGTGAAAGTCAAATTTTGGGAGGATATTTGGTGTGGCGAGATGTCTCTCAAGGAGGCTTTTCCCGGTCTTTTCAATATTGCTAGTAATAAGGATGCTTTCATTGCGGATACCCGGGAGTGTTTTAATGGTATGGTTCACTGGAATGTCACATTTACCCGTAGTATTCATGATTGGGAGGAGTTGGACTTAGCCTCCCTCTTTTCGCTCTTGTATTCGTCCTCGATTTGTGGGGAAGGGGATGATCAGATGTGATGGACCCCTTCAAGAAAATGGAAGTTTGAGGTTCGCGTTTTTTATAGGATGCTCGTCTCAAAAGTGTCCAATCACTTTCCTTGGAAAAGTATTTGGCGCACAAAGGTTCTTTCGAGAGTGGCCTTTTTTGCTTGGTCGGCCACCCTTGGGAAATCTCTCACTTTGGATAATGTTCGGAAGAGAGGTATTGTGGTGGTTAATCGTTGCTGTATGTGTGAAATGGATGGGGAGTCTATGGATCATCAATTTCTTCATTGTGGGGTTGCGCGAAAGTTGTGGGAGGTTATTTTCTCTCGCTTCAATCTGTGTTGGGTTATGCCTAGAAGTGTCAAGGATTTGTTTGCCAGTTGGTGGTCGGGTGGGAGATCTAGTAGTGCTGTGGTGTGGAAGATGGCTCCCCTTTGTCTTTTATGGTGCCTTTGGAAGGAGAGAAATGCAAGATGCTTTGAGGATTTGTCAAGGAACCTTGAGGACCTTGTTCATTTCTTTTTGTACACTTTCTTCACTTGGACTGCAGGCTGGCTTGCTCCTATAGTGATTAATTTTCCTGATTTCCTCTCTATGTTCTCTTCTTCTCTCTCCCCAGCTTAGTCGCTCTCTTGTATACTCCCTGTGTGCTTGGGTTGCGCCTCTTTGCGCTCTTTAATGCATTATTACTTATCAAAAATGACTTATGCTCCCTGCTAATGTCTTTCTAAGTTATATACATATTTATAGTTGTGTATGTTTGATTCGTTTGACGCTATCTACTGCCATATTTCTAGATTCTCCTTATGTTTGTCTAAATATGAAACAATTTTGTTCATGTAGTGTCTCAACGATGGGACCCCCGAAGTGAGGGATGCAGCTTTTTCAGCCTTGGCGGCAATAGCTAAGGTAGTACCTTCAACCTTTTATTGCTATTAATGCATGAACTATAAAAAAATAGCTAATGCTTGAAGTTTAAAAACTACTATTGTAATTTTAAATTATTGTTGTTCATTCTTTTTTAGTTGGTAGGCATGAGGCCTTTGGAGAGGTCATTGGAGAAACTCGATGATGTTCGAAGAAAGAAGCTCTCTGAAATGATTGCTGGCCCTGAAGTTGGTATGTCCACTGGTACGAGCTCAGGTTTGTAAAATATTTGTACTTTCAGGGAACACCAATTTACTTAAGTGTTAATCAATGGAGATTTGGTATCCTTGTCTCTCATATCTTATCATGGCTTGCCAGTCCCAGTCCAAACTTCTGGTGGGAGTGTACCTTCTCTGGAGGTAAGTTGATAATTGCTTTTCGATTTAAGTTTCTTGCTTTGCATACTTTATTTTCTTTTTACATGTGGTACATTGATGAAGTATAACTGTCAATGGATATATCTTTTTTTTTTTAATTTTTTCTGGCACTCCTTGTTTTGTTCTAGCTAATAAATTAAAGCATTAAATTAATGCTTCAGAAAATTCTGTGTCGTATCCAGAGGGCAATGCGAATACAAGAGAAAGTTAATATTGGCCATTTTACATGAGTTCATTGCAAACATTCAGAAGTTTAGAACTAATTATGTGTTTGCATGTTTTCCTTTTCTTTAGTAAATTGGAATAGTTGTATGTTCTGCTTGAGCTGTGTGAGAGCTGTGTTGGCGTGTGGGGGTGTGTGTTAGGTGGTTGGTGCTAGTTTTAGATTGTGCCATGGCTGGACCGAGGAGGTGGACGGTGGAGTCCAAGGAGTTTGAGGTGATGATCAAGGAAGGGGCATCAGGAGTGAGGATTTTTGAGAGGAGCAATAGAATCATAAGTTACATCTTTCTTAAAAAGGATGAACTAGCCTAGATGGTGAGAATAGTGGATGATTTGGTGGCAGTGGATAGTTCTGAAGTATTCTGGGATCAATCCAGAGCTGGATACCCCAGAATTTTTGCTCAGAAATGTTATAATAGGCATGGATACTTCCTGACAGTGGAGGAATTCGATGGAAGAAGAAGATGCGGCTCGATTATCATCCTTGAAGGACGTCGTGGATTTGGGTGGGATTGTTTCGTTAAAGAGATGCAAGCAGCTAACTCCTCTCTCCGTGATCACCGAGTGATTAGTTAGTGTAGAGAGTTTAGGGGAGAAAAGAGAGAAAAGGAGGTGAAGAAGCAGAAAAGTTACGCGGAGATAGTGAGACTGTCGTCGAAGGCAACCCAGAAAGACTGTGAAGTTTGGCAGGAACCAGGTCAGTGAAGCTATACGATGGACAAGAAGAGTTTAGGTCCGAAGAAGTTCCAGGGTCCAGCGATGGCTCAGGGAGTTTCGGGGGGGTTTCCAAAGGAGCCTGTTACGGCTCCGACGAAATCCTTCTGGCCGGCGAAATCTGCTCGAGGTCCGGCAGAGCTTCGCGTGAATGATACGAAAACTGGAGGTTGCGTAGAGTTTGTGACAAGAGCTTCGGCGAGTTGGTCAGCAAAGCCGGCAGCGCAGTCTGTGCAGTTGTCAGTCTCTGATCGCGTGAAGGGACGGGAAGGGATGGGGTACCATGCTGGGCAGACCTACTCTGAGGTAGGTATTGAGCTCCTCAACGTGAAGGAGTCGTTGAGAAGTCTGAAGAGAGAATGTGACGTGGGGACGTATAAGATTGACAGGGTGATTAATCAGATGAAGCTCAGTGGGCTTGGGCTGGGAGAGGAGGAAGCTGCAGGTCAGTGGAAGGCTGTATGGAAAGAGAAGGAGAAAATTGGGCCGGGAGGAAAAATAAAAAAAGGCCAATAGCAGGCTGAAGTTGAAGAAAAAGGTGATGTTTAAGCCAAGAGGTGTCGTGGGCTCAGGTGTGGGCTATAGTTTTAGCCCATCTCAAGATTGTCTTCATTCTCAAGTTGGGCTGGCTATATCGGCGGCCTCTGAGAAAGTTGCGACTGGGTCGCGAGTTCTCACGCCTTCATTGGCGCGTTCGTTGTTGGCCAGCAAAGAGCTAACAGGGGGGGGGGGGGGTTGGGTCAGCGGCAAAAGGGATTCCCAGGGTGTCTGTTGGCACTTCTGCGGGGGATGCTTGCGCTTTCTTGGCCGAAGAGAATTCAGTTCTAAAAACTCCCGCAAGCCCGGTGGAGGAGCTTCAGCCCATTGGTAAAGGGATAACTCTACTGACCTATAGGAGGAGGAAGGCTGGGCCGCAGAGAAGGGATGAAACATGGGTGGGTTTGCTAGAAGCCTCAACGTCGACGTCTGGGCAGCTGAAAGGGCTATTGGGACCGACGCCGGAAAAGTCTCAGAGGGTGCCGGAGACGTTTTTGTCGTCGGAGGAGCAATAGACGGCGCTGGAGAGGCCTATGGAGACCGGCGAGGCTGGGGAGGGGTCGTTTCTGGCCACACGTCAGTTTCTGGGGGGAGTCCCGCTCGCCGGAAGGTAGGTTTGGCCGTGGGGGAGTGGGCTCAGCAGGCTCGTCGGGGGGAGGATAGGAGATTGGGTCCGTTGATTCAATTTGGGCAGGAAAGGATGGATCCAACATCGGCATTGAAGTTGTTTGGGTCTGATTCAGGCGTGGATGGGGATAAAATTGCTGAAACAGTAGGTTTGGAGGACTTAGGGTTAGACACGATATCATCCAGCTGGGTAGTTGAAAATTGCCTCAAATTTTGCCCAAAAGTTGGAGTTTCTGATGAGGGGAAAAAGGAGGACTTGGAGGCTCTATTCAATGCTATTGAAGCTTCTAGAAGGCAGTACGATTCGAACTTGGGAGGTGTTTCTGCATGTGTTCTTGCACTCAAAGGACTTGAAGAGATTGAGGAAAGTGAGAGGGTCGCTTTGGTGGATTATGAAGCTTAATATAGTAGTATGGAATGTGAGAGGGTTGAATGCCCTCAAAAAAAGGTTGCGCATTAGCGGTCTTTTGAAAGATTGGAAAGTAGATGTAGTGTGTTTGATTGAGACGAAGATGGAGACTATCTCCAGAGAGGTGATACATAGTCTTTGGGGAGGTCAACATGTGGGGTGGAAGTATAAAGGCTCTAATGGATTGTCGGGGGGGATGTTAATGATGTGGGATAGGAGGGTAGTGGAGTGTAAGGAGGAGTGTGTGGGACATTTCTCTTTGGCTTGCACTTTTCAAAATGTAGAGGATAGATGGGTGTGGGCGTTTGGGGGAGTGTATGGGCCGAATGAGGAAGTGGAGAGAAGGGCACTTTGGGAAGAGTTGGCTGGTTTGATGAGGGTGTGGGAGCTCCCTTGGTGTTTGGGCGGGGATTTCAACATTGTACGCTTTCCCAGTGAGCGCTCCAATGGTTCTTCTTATTCTTTGGGCATGATGGATTTCTCGGACTTCATTTTAGAGAATAATCTGGTGGATATTCCGATGATGGGGGGTCAATTTACTTGGTCCAATAATCAAGAAAATGAGAGTTGGTCGAGGATTGACTGGTTTTTGCTGTCTTCGGATTGGGAAGATCACTATCCAGCAGTATCACAAAGGAGACTTCAACGCCTACTCTCGGACCACTTCCCTTTATTACTGGACTATGGGACTCCTTGTGGAGGTAAGAAGGGTTTTAAATTTGAAAATATGTGGCTTAAGGCAGAGGGTTTTGTTGATAAGGTTGCTTCTTGGTGGGGGTCGTATTCGTTTGAGGGCTTGCTTAGTTTTGTGCTTGCTAGTAAATTAAAATCCCTTAAAGTGGACTTGAAAAGGTGGAATGAGGAGGTCTTTGGGGATATTGGGAGGTATCCAGGAGTTGGATGAGCTGGCAGAATCGAGAGGCTTAGATCAAGAGGAGAAAGTCCGTAAGGCGGACAAGTTGAAAGATTTGGAGAATACATTGTTGTGTGAAGAAATTCACTGGCGTCAAAAATTGAGAGCTTTGTGGCTCAAGGAGGGGGATCGGAATACTCACTTTTTCCACAAGATGGCTAATTCTCACCGAAGGTACAACCGTGTGGAAGTGCTTCGTATTAATGACATCTTATCCGGTGATCCAGTGGAGGTAAAAGATCAGATAGTGCAGTATTACCAAAGTCTTTACTCGGAACAAAGCTCTTGGCGCCCTAGAATGGATAACCAACCTTTTTTGTCCATCGAGGAGGAGAACAATGGGTGGTTAGAAAGAGATTTTGAGGAAAAGGAGGTTTGGGAGGTGGTAAAAGGTATGGATGGTGATAAGGCTCCGGGTCCAGATGGCTTTTCCATGGCTTTTTTTTCAAGCTTGCTGGGGTGTTATTAAGCAAGATATTATGGCGGTTTTTGCGGAGTTCCATCGTAGACGACAATTGGTGAAGAGCTTGAATGCAACCTTTATTTCCTTGATTCCAAAAAAGGCGGATGCATTGGAGATGAAGGACTTTCGGCCCATTAGCCTGGTGGGAGGGTTGTATAAAATTGTGTCTAAGGTTCTTGCCAATAGGATGAAAACTGTTTTGGGTAAGGTCATTTCCTATTCTCAAAATGCTTTTATTGGGGGCTGGCAAATCCTAGATTCCGTTCTTATTGCAAATGAATGTGTGGATAGTCGCATGAAATCAGGGGTGCCAGGTGTTCTTTGTAAATTGGATTTGGAAAAGGCTTATGACCATGTAAATTGGGACTTTGTTTTGTATTTGCTGCATAGATGTGGTTTTGGCGAGAGGTGGAGGGCTTGGATAGAATGGTGTATTAAGACGATAAGATTCTCCATTCTTGTGAATGGTTCTCCGGAAGGGTTCTTTAACAGTTCGAGGGGAATCAGGCAAGGGGATCCCCTCTCACCGTTATTGTTTGTGCTTGTTATGGAGGCCTTGAGTAAGTTGGTGAATGTGACGGTTGACCAAGGCCTTTTGACTGGTTTCTCGGTGGGAAATAGGGTCTTGTCGGAGTTGATGATCTCACACTCCTTATTTGCGGATGATACTTTGATTTTTTGTGAAGATTCTATCGAGCAAATCCAGTATGTTCGTCTCATTCTCTTATGTTTTGAAGCTGTTTCGGGTTTGAGAGTGAATCTTGGAAAGTCAAAGATTGTGGCCATTGGTGAGGTGGAGAACATTGGGGGCTTAGCTAACATTCTTGGGTGTAGTGTTGCCGAATTGCCTATGAAGTATTTGGGCCTCCCTCTTGGGGCGTCGTACAAGGATACGGTTATGTGGAATGAAGTGATCGAAAAGATGGAACGTCAGATGGCAGGTTGGAAGAGAATGTATCTTTCTAAAGGAGGTCGCTTAACCCTCATTAAGAGCACTTTGGCTAATCTTCCGACTTACTTTTTGTCTCTGTTTCCGATCCCTGTAAGTGTAGCTAAAAGGATTGAGAAAGTCCAAAGAGATTTCTTGTGGGGAGGAATGGGGGATGAGCCCAAGTTGCATTTTGTAAGTTGGAACCAAGTTTGTAGCCCTCTACGTTATGGTGGTCTTGGCATTCGGAAGTTGCATCAGTTTAATCAAGCTCTTTTGGGGAAATGGCTTTGGAGATACGCAAATAAGAACGGGGCGCTTTGGTGTAAGTTGATCAAAGCTAAGTATGAAGACCAAGAAGGTGGGTGGTGCACGAAGGAGGTTTCGGGCTCTCATGGTGTGGGGCTATGGAAGCATATTCGGAAAGGGTGGAATTTCTTTGCCAAAGGTATTTGTTTTGAGGTGGGGGAGGGTTCGAAAGTCCGATTCTGGCATGATATTTGGTGTGGAGACAATTCTTTGAAGCAAGCTTTCCCGTCCTTATACAGTATCGCCAGACACAAAGAAGCTTGGGTGAAGGATAATTTTATTGGGAGGAATGGGGTTGTTGAGTGGAATGTCATTTTCGTACGATCGGTCCAAGATTGGGAGATGGATTTGGTTTCTCCTTTTTTTGATCGGTTGTATTCTTGCAAGGTTTCCTTAGGCAACGTAGATCGTATTTGCTGGTCTCCGTCCAAGAAGGGCAAGTTTGAGGTTAAGTCGTTCTGTAAGGCCTTGGCCATTTCTAATCAAGAGGAGTTTCCTTGGAAGAGCATCTGGCGTACTAAGGCGCCTCAGCGGGTGGCTTTTTTCGGTTGGACTGCGGCCCTAGGCAAAATTTTGACTCATGATACACTGCGTAAGAGGAATATAGTGGTTGTGGAGTGGTGTTGTATGTGTAAGAAGACCGGAGAGTCAGCCGATCATCTTCTTCTCCACTGTGAGCTTGCAAGTGCTCTTTGGCACACAATTTTTCAGCGGTTTGAGTTGCATTGGGTCATGCCTTGCCGGGTGAGGGCCTTGTTTGATAGCTGGTGGTTAGGAGGTCGTTCTCGAAGCGCGGTTGTTTGGAAGATGATCCCTCTATGTCTTATGTGGTGTATTTGGAATGAAAGAAATGATAGATGTTTTGAAAATTCCACTAGGACCATAGAGGAATTGACTCATTTCTTATTCTTTACTCTTTACTCTTGGACGGCCGCTTGGCTAGCTCCTTTAGTGATTAGTTTCTCTGGTTTTCTTTTTCATTTCTCTTCCTCCTAGGCGCTCTCTGTTTATACTTCCCGTGTATATGGGTTGCGCCCCTTTGCGCTCTTTTATATCATCATTACTTATCAAAAAAAAAAAAAATTTGACACTACCAGAGAGTAATCCTTTTTATTTTCTCGAATTAGAGGAGGTTGGGACCAAAAGTAGAATGGTGGAACTTAATGATGTAAGCTGGCACAAACTACGCGAATTTTTAGGATCACCTCTTCATCAACAACACTTGTGAGATAGTGTGGAACAACGACCAATATGCCTTTAAATGCATAGAAAACAAATGTCAAATATAAAACAAGGAGTTTAACTTCTATAGGGACCTGACATAAAGTAGGTACTTTGTGCCCTCTAATAACAGTTTGCTACATCTGATTGGAATACCAAAACACTCAAATCACACCAAACTCATAAACCAAAATCTGAATGTCACAGTGCGCATCACTGGCATAGTGTAGTAGCACCGCTGCAACGTGTTGAGGTAGACCCATGCAGTTGCCGCCTAGACCCACGCTGCTAGGCTTTACACTGCGAAGCGTGACAGATTGTGGACGAACAGTGTGCTCTAGAGGAAAACTAGGAGATCGGATTTGTGTATGTGTGTAACCAAGAAACAAAAGATGCACCAAATGACTTGAGACTCCTCAACTATGTCCATGGACCATATGAAAACAATATTTGCAGCTTTTAGAAGAACAACACTGACGATAGAATCAGTGAAGCCAGACTCAGAGGAGCTTCAAATAAAAGAGGTGAAATATGGTTCATTCAACCCAATTTCTTCGAGATTTGATCACCCTACTACAATTCAAATTTATAAAGGATGCATGAATAAAGAATAGCAAAAAAATTTGCAACTAATAAAGGTGTCAAAAAAGGATGACCACTAAAACATATTTTTAAGATTCACTGGGGCTACCGTACTCAGGCCTTCTCTTTGCTGACAACCCAGTGTGAGTGTTTGTTCATTTCTGGTCGATGGGTTTGGTGTGATTCGGTGCTTTCAGCTTGAAGTGTTTTGGTGTTCCAATCTGACGTGGCAAGCTTATAAGAGGGCACAAAGGACTTGTTTTATGCCTAGTCTTTATAGAAGTTAAAACTCTAAAACAAGATGGAAGTCCCTAACCTAATGTATATACCAGTAATCGATTGTAGTGTTATCTTTGCTGTATCTTGAATATATTAACTGTATAGTGTTGTGTGAGTTATATAGAGTTTTATTTACTTTTTCTTTTATACTGTTTTCTAGTTTATGTAGGGTTTAGTGTGGCATTCAAGTTTATTCTTTTCCTATTTTTAGATTTCAAGTTTAAGATGTCATACTTGATTAAGTTGCAGACTTCAGAAGGTGCGTTTGTGAGAAAGTCGGCAGCTAGCATGCTTAGTGGGAAGAGGCCTGTTCTGGCAGCTGTGAGTTTTTCTGCTTGTTCGTGTTTCTTGTTACTTAATTTACTTTGTATCACAATGTGTTTCCTCGTTGATTTGTTGTGCTTCTTTTCAGCCTGTTATAAAAAAGGGGGGCTCTATAAAATCAGGTGCTAACAAGAAAAGTGATGGAACTGGACAACTGAAATCTTCAAAGCCAATTGAGCCTCCTGAAGACATTGAGGTAAATGAATGGTTTGTTTGTGAAAGCTTTACTTTGATTTTAGTTTGCTTTTCCAAGCTCTGTGCTGACTGCCTTTAGTTTGTTTCAAATTTTTCAGCCAGCAGAAATGGGTCTTGAAGAGATTGAACGCAGATTAGGTTCTCTTTTACAGGAAGAGACCATTTCTCAATTGAAGAGCACTGTATGGAAAGAGAGACTCGAAGGTTCGTTGTCATCTACCTTTGACATCCTTTGTGATGTTGCTTCTTGAGCTAGTCAAATATCAAATTGAAGAATGATTAGGTTGAATGGTCCTATTTATCCAAAAGGAACTGGTCGATGAGTTATCTATTTATATACATTTTTTTGATCAGTAATAGAAAGTTCCATTAAAAAAAAAGAAAATAAAATAAAAGCATAGGGGCCTCTACATACATGGTCAGTAGCTATCTATCTATATACATACATACACACACACACACAAACATACATATATATTTAAACTTGTGTTTGCTGTATTGATGTGCAACCATACATAGTTCTCTTTAGGGTATGTTTTTGTGACCTTTTTTTAATAAATAAATTAATCTATTTTGAAAGCGCAAATGGGTGCAACCCAAGTAAACATTAAGTATACAAAAGAGGCCCCATTTAGGGAGAGGAAGAACTGAAATCTAAAATCAATTACTATATTCATTGCTTAATGGTTTTTTGTTTTGCTGGAATTTGACTCATTTTCCAATCTATAATAATTTTGGGTTTAAGTTGCAAATTAAAACCTAAGAAGTAACCAGTACCGGCACCTCTTTTGGTACATATGTGACCTGAATCTTACTTTTTGAGGTGACAGTTGTCATTGATTTAGTTTGACTTGGAACTGTCAAATGACTAATTCACCTACCATTTACTGTTTATGATTCACTGGAGCCATTTTCCCCTGCATTTGAATTGGTTTTGGTGCAAGCTATGGACATTGGTAGGTTTATGTATTGGCTGAAACTGTGCGGTGACTATTTTGTACAATAGGATAAAAATGTACTATAAAGAGATCATTACCTTCCTGTGCATTTTCCTTGAGGATTTTTCTTAGTCTGTCCCTGAAGTACTTGATTAAGTTTATGATTACTAAAATTTAAATTTTGTTCCAGCAATTTCCTTATTGAAGCAGCAAGTGGAAGGTTTACAGGAACTTGACCAGTCGGTGGAGATTTTGATTCGTTTACTCTCTGCTTTGCCTGGTTGGAGTGAGAAAAATGTTCAGGTATTAAGGATTTTGCTTTTGCTGTCTGAGAGATTCGTCTTTTTCCTTTTCTTTTTTTGGCGCAAAAAATGTTAAGCATTTAGTCGAGCAATGCAGGTTCAACAACAGGTTATTGAAGTTACTACTTACATAGCTTCTACAGCGACAAAGTTTCCAAAGAAATGTGTAGTGCTTTGCTTGTTTGGTTAGTGTTCTTATATTTTGAATTAACAGCTAGCTGCTTGGTTGGCTTTGCATAATTTTTTTAAAGTGCACCTGATGTCTATTTCTATGCTTATGCTGTTTCTTCTTGTGGCTGAATGAATCTATGTCAAGTCAACTTTAGCCTTAGCTGGATTAAATCTGCCTTATTGACAGGTATAAGTGAACGAGTAGCTGATATTAAGACCCGTGCTCATGCCATGAAATGCCTCACTACCTTTTCTGAAGCAGTAGGTCCTGGGTTTATTTTTGAAAGAGTAAGTATGAAGTTTATATAATTTCCCTTAGTGTGCAACTAAAAGTATGCATATTTAGAGTGTCTGCTTTAGCAATGATGAAGGGTGCCTATGTTCATTTGGATATAATTTATTTTGACAATAGTATTAGATAATAGTTCAAAGACTGTGATCTTTTTGTAGCTTTACAAAATTGTTAAGGAGCATAAGAATCCTAAGGTTCTCAGTGAGGGAATATTATGGATGGTGTCAGCTGTTGAAGACTTTGGTGTATCACATTTGAAACTCAAGGTGTTTAGTTCTGTTCTAACATAGTATCATGTGCAGTCTTTCTTTCTATTTGATTTTTGATTATAAACTGTTATTTATAATGAAGTTCACTGTAATTTTGCAGGATCTAATTGATTTCTGCAAAGAAACTGGACTACAGTCTAGTGCAGCTGCCACTAGAAATGCTACAATTAAGCTCTTGGGTGTTGTGCATAAATTTGTTGGTCCAGGTGGCTAATCATTTTTTGTAACTGTCCGTCTGCCTCAATTTTATTTTTAGGTTCTGACAAATTCTCCTTCGCAGATATTAAAGGATATCTGGCAGATGTCAAACCTGCGCTGCTTAGTGCACTTGATACCGAGTATGAAAAGAATCCCTTTGAGGTATAAGAAGTTTGTTTTATCGTTTCATATGTCTGTTTCTTGTTTATGGATTACTGAGTATCCTTGTATATCATCCTCCAGGGTGCTTCTGCAGCTCCGAAGAAGACTGTTAGGGCATCAGAATCCAATTTGTCGGTGACAGTTGGTGGGCTAGATAGCCTTCCACGTGAAGATATCAGTGGAAAGATCACCCCTACTCTGCTCAAGAGCTTGGAAAGTCCTGATTGGAAGGTTTGAGTATTTGTATATATTAACACCAGTTTGGTTTATTAACTTCTTCTGCGGTCAATATTTAGTAACTGATTCAAGAAGACACTAATTGACTAGAATCATTTGGATTCTGGATTTTTTTTTCTTTGTTTCAGGTTCGTTTAGAGTCAATTGAAGCTGTCAATAAGATTTTGGAAGAGGCTAATAAGCGAATTCAACCAACCGGAACAGGTGTAATACCATTGTGCATTCTGTTCAAGATTGTAAAATAAATGAGACCATTGCTCCCTCTATTATTCCTTTACTCTCCCTGCCTCTCGCTGTTGGTTCAGCGGCTGTTTATGCTGCTCGCCATGCTTCTACAATAAGCTTCATTTCTTGTTTACCCTTTTGCTTGCAAATATAGTTAATTTGTTAAACAATCTGTTTGTTCTGACTGCCAGTTGAGTTATTTGGGGCTCTTAGGGGGCGTCTATCTGACAGCAACAAAAATTTAGTCATGGCTACCTTAACAACTATTGGCAGTGTTGCCTCTGCAATGGGACCGGCCGTTGAAAAATCAAGCAAGGTTTGTAAATGTTATTTAGAGGGTGTTTGTTAAACGCCCTCCCTCCCCTAAACACTATTCACTTCCTTTTTTTTTAAAAAAAAGAGCAATATCAAAACATTCTCACTTTTTATATTACATCATTCACTTTTTATATCACATCATTTACTTTTTACTATTATTCAAATAACAAAATCGCTACAAAATAAAACTTTTTCACTTTTCAATACCACTTTTTTACTTTTCTATGCTAATCATTATTCTTTCTTTTTTTTTTTCACAAAAAGGTGCACAGTACCCGGGTTGTTAACAAACAACCCTTTACATTTATCATTTTCTTCTAGGAGCTTGAGAGTTATTCTGAATTGTTTTTATCACAGGGCATTCTATCTGATGTTTTGAAATGTCTTGGTGATAATAAGAAGCATATGAGAGAATGCACTTTGAATGCTTTAGATTCTTGGCTTGGTGCGGTGCATCTTGATAAAATGGTAATTGTTTATTTAACCTGATGTTTTGAAGGTTTGTTGTTTAAGTGTCAGGCTTTGTAACAATAATTTTTTGTAGGTTCCTTGCATTACAGTAGCATTGACAGACACTAAGCTTGGGGCAGAAGGACGTAAGGATCTTTTTGACTGGTTGTCAAAGCAATTTGCTGGAGTAAGTGAGTTTTCTGATGCAGCATATCTGCTGAAACCAGCTTGTTCTGCCATGACGGTAAGAGTTTATTTACGAAAGAGTAATTTTCAGTCGTTTCTTGGCCAAACTTTTCCTGATTATAACTTTTGCATATATATTGTTCTTTTTTTTTTTTGGTTCCCCCTGCCCCCTATTGAAATTACACGTGCGTGGAATCTTTCTTAGGATAAATCGTCAGATGTTCGAAAAGCGGCAGAGACATGCATTAATGAAATTTTGAGAGTTGGTGGACAAGAAACAGTATGTCTGCTAGATAAAATTCTGGTGCATGTTATAATTCATCTGAGCTATGATTGGTCCCTGAACATTTTCTTGATATTATGATTTGTTTCAGATCGAAAAGATAGTTAAAGACATGCATGGACCAGCTCTAGCTCTCGTTCTTGAACGACTGAAACCTTATGGGGCTTTTCAAGGTGGCTTTGCTGGTAGCTTAGTTAACTTTCTTTTTGGTTAGTTGTGTTGTATGCTAACACAACCTTTTTCTCTTAGAATCATTTGAATCAGCAAAAGTAATGTCAATAGGGCCAACATCAAAAAGCAGCTCAAGGGTTGGAAAATCTACGTCAAATGGTGTAATGAAGCATGGAAATAGAACTATGTCTTCGGTATGTTATACTGTCTTCAGTAACATATTCTTGTTCAAAATTAATGAAGGTATTGATTGTGTGTCTCATGGTCTTGAAAGAGAGCCATTGTAACAAAGGGCTCAAAGACAGAGTCAGTAACGTCTGTTCAAGATATAGCTGTACAGTCTCAGGCACTGTTTTATGTCAAGGACTCGAACAAGGTACATTGGCTGAAATTTGAAAAGTTGAAACCTCTATAGAAGAATCTAAGACGCATATAAATTATTTGTAATTTGGAATGGCTTATATACAGGATGATCGGGAGAGAATGGTAGTTCGTAGGTTCAAGTTTGAAGAGCCGCGGATAGAACAGATTCAAGATCTTGAGGTTTGTATTTGTATGGTGTTCATAGAATGATATTTAGGTTTCCCATGTTGCACCAAGTTGTCAAAGATCTTTGAGACATGCCTTTGATGTAGAATGATATGATGAGGTACTTCAGAGAGGATTTGCATAGGCGGCTTCTAAGTACGGATTTTAAGAAGCAAGTGGAGGGGCTTGAGATGCTACAGAAGGTGTTTTGCTTTCTCATGTCCTTGAGTACTTGAATTTCATTTGAGTATATGAAGCTTGTTTTATATGAATCTTCTATAAACATTTCAGGCACTTCCATCCATAGCAAAGGAAATTATTGAAGTTCTGGATGTACTTCTAAGGTGGTTTGTGTTGCAGTTCTGTAAATCGAACACGACATGCCTGTTGAAGGTGGTGTATTTTTCTCTCTTTATTAGTGCTTTCTTTCTGTACGTTATTTGTTTGTTCAGGGTTTATAAGTTTGTTCCATCTATTATACAAAATCTAACTACTTTTTGGTGAAACAAACAGGCGCTAGAATTTCTTCCTGAACTTTTTGACACCTTGAAGGATGAGGCTTACTCTTTGACCGAGTCTGAAGCAGCCATCTTTCTTCCATGCTTAATAGAGAAGGTTCCTTATATTCTTTGGTTGGATGCATATAATCAATAACATTATTATTATTTTTTGCTCAAAACTTTATTTGACATTATTGATTTCGCTGTTGTCGGGTTGTTTCAATAATACATATTTTAGGGTTTTTTCAATGTGGAATGCTTTATGATATCTGCTGTGTGCAAGTTAAAATGGTTATGGAGGAAAATGCTGAAAATTATGTTGTGCTGCAGTCAGGGCATAACATTGAGAAAGTACGAGAGAAAATGCGGGAGCTGACCAAACAAATTGTAACCATATGTTCAGCATCAAAAAGTTTCCCTTATATTTTGGAGGGTTTGCGATCAAAGAACAACCGTACTCGGATAGAGTGTGTTGATCTCGTTGGATTCATCATTGATCATCATGGAGCTGAGGTGAAGTTAGAGGTTTTTGGCTTGTTTGTTACATCAATTGTTGATGCTCTACTACTACTTTGATTTTCTGGTTTTCTGACATACTTGTGTCTACTCTCGTTTGAACAGATTAGTGGACAATTGAAGTCGTTGCAAATTGTTGCAAGCTTGACAGCAGAACGAGATGGTGAAATTAGGAAAGCAGCATTAAATACGCTAGCTTTGGGTTATAAGATTCTTGGTATGTCATTGTGTCTGAATGCCACAATGCCAGTTTTGACTTGTTGTGAGGTTTTTGTAATGTATATAGCTCCCGTTTTGATGATTTATGCCTGTATTCTTTTTATCATAGTATTAATTTTGTGTGCGAGGTTTTGGTCTTATTTGTTGGTTTGAATAAAGATTTGTATTTTAATAGGAGTGTATGATTTCCTTAACTTTGTCTTACTTTGAAGTTGAGGCCACTGGTGTTTGATCTGTCTCCCTTCCTTTTTCCCTACTGCTTGGCTGTTGCTGAGCACTTCTATGCACCAAATTTTTGTAGGTGAGGACATATGGAGATATGTTGGGAAGCTAACAGATGCTCAGAAAAGCATGTTAGATGATAGATTTAAGTGGAAGGTAAGTTAATATTTCTGTTTTGTTCTGTTTTCTGTTTCTATCTATTTACCAGGATGCATTTTATCAGGTACGCGAGATGGAAAAGAAGAAGGAAGGTAGGCCTGGTGAAGCTAGAGCTGCTTTAAGGCGTTCTGTCAGAGAAAATGGGTCTGTTCTGCTCTTAATGCTTGTGATATGCATGAATCTGTACCATTTGCAGCATAAGTTTTGCCTTTGCTTTTTCTTAGTTCCAATCTTTCATATTCTGTGTCATGATAGTCAATTTGTGAATGTGAAATATGATTATTTGGCTTCCAACATTTGTTGTTGGTTACGTCTTACTATTACTACTGTTTATTTTATATTATCAAATTATAAAAAGGATGAGGGACAGAGCAGTCCACAGAACACTAAGGACTGTTGAAGCTGATTTAGAGAAAATAAAGAGAGGTAGGGGAATAGATGGAAAGACAAACCCAAAGTAGTGCTGTAGAGAATAATTCTTTGCAATAGTTTTGTTTGGTCAGAAAAGTATCTTACCATGCTTCAGAACTGATTTATGTAATTCAACATCTCCTAATAATTATCTCTTAGTTCCAAGACGTTCTAGAGACAACTAGCATAATAAATACTTCTATTATGACTCACATAAGGATTCTTGATTTGTAACTCGACTAGTCATTTTAGAATGATAGCGAAGATGTAGCTAGCATTTTCCTTGTATCATTACAAATGGTATCATCGCAACCTAGTACCACCATGTGACGCTGAAACACTGCATGAAATGGGTCCTAATAAGGACTTCATGGATTTGAGTGGGGAGATTGTGATACCTTATAAAGTTAGTCTCACATTGGGAAGATGAATTGTCCATATGGAGTAGTGGATTTTATAAAAGAATTAATGGGTGCTAAGTTTCACATTAGTTCCTTACTAGGTGAAACTGGACTTTATAAGTGATTAATGGGAACTCCAATTGCAACTTGGCCCATACGTTTGAAGTGTTAGCATGGACATAGCTAGCACTTTTCATAGGTTGTTTCAAATGATATCGGAGCAACCTAATAACACAAAGTTGCATTTAGTCATTACATGACATGGGTCCTGACACGTCAAGAATTTGAATGGGGGAGATTGTAACACTCCAGAAAATTAAAAGTCAAATAAGATTTATTGACTCTCATAAAGACTCATGACTGTACTTATCAAACAAAAAAATAAAGACTCATGACTGTCCTAGATTCAGCACAAACTACAAAATAAATACCTAATGGCATAACTGCCCCAAAACTAGATTAATTAATTGTCCGCCAGAGCTGTGAAAAATATTGAAGACACCCCATAAACATGAAATCAGAGCTTGCTGGCTGCATCACTTATGATGCTGTTTCTTATAATTCTTTTCATGGTTATTACAAGTCTAAAAGCTGAGGTTTAATTTGGATTTTTATCCACAATTTTCATGTTATCATGCACAGTTTTCATGGCTGTCATGCTATTTCAACATTTCATGTTATGATTGACAGAACTTATGATACTATAACTTTTACAATCTTGTTTTTTAAATTAGAAAAAGGGCCAGGAAAAGAACCTGGAATGATTTGGAAAAGTTTTGGTCGTAGTCCTTGCATTTGTATAAAGTGTTTTTTTCCTGCTCAAATTACTCATTTAATTTCAAAGAAGGCAGAGAAGCAGACTAGAAAATTTTCTCGTTAATGAAGGGAAACGTTCTTGTAAACCATGTGAACTATTATGACTATGAGTTCAATAATTAGCTGTAATATTTTTGTTGCTGCCTTAGAGGTAGTTCTGAACTTTCAACATGTTTACTGTTGTGAATCTGTGATTACCAGCTCCGATGTTGCAGAGCAAAGTGGGGAAGTTTCACGTTCTGTTTCTGGCCCAATATATTCAAGGTACAATAGACACTTTTGGATTTTAAATTTTTGTAGTTCTTTTTCTTGTTTGGTACAGCATAGTTCTGTCATGATCTTAATGTCATTCAGTTCCAGGAAAAACTATGGTCATACCGAGCTTCACATGGACAGACAGTTGGTGCCCCAGACTCTTGCTAGTGTCAACGGCCCCACAGACTGGAATGAAGCTCTGGATATCATTTCCTTTGGTTCTCCTGAGCAGGTGTCCAACTTATCTTGTGTCAATGTTTTTTATTCTGTGGGCACTCATCATGCACTAAACTAAAATATTTGATTTTTTGCACCTTGTCACTAGATGTGTCCATTTATTTAGTGCAGAAATTTTCCTTAATTATGTAAAAAGTTGGCCTGGAAATTCATAAAAGTTCCTCTATTGAATTGACATATTTTTCTAGGATACTTGTATAAATTAAATCTTTGTTTCAAGAGTTACTGAACTACGCAACTGAAGATTGTTAAATGGGGAGTTTGAGATGGTTTGTCATTGAAGCTAAGTTTTTTGAGTTTGAGTTTAAGTAGGGGTTTTTAGTTCAATTTTCTTGGGAAAAGTCTGTGTCCTGGGTGGGGTCGAAAGATCATGTAAAATCATCCAGGGTGAGCTACAAATGCTTTGAATTTTTTCTAGTTGGCATACGGTATTGAGAGCATATCAGAGACAATTGGAAAACCCATAGCTGGTGCCATATCAATAGGCACGGGTATTACTAGTGCCGATGTTGAAAGCTCCAACGGTGGAGGTGGGTATGCAGTTGTATGCGGAGGTTGCCGGTTTGAGCGGGGCAGATCCCAGTAAATTCCACTTCTTGTAGGGGCAATTCTGGCATTGCTGCCATTGATGCTTTTGAGACAAAGGTACGGAGCATTGGGGTAGTGATTGGGGATTGAGTGATTCCTAGTTTCTTCGTTGGAAAACTGGTTTAAAAGACTCTATGGGGCTTTTGGGTGAAAGTCTTGATTTTCGCCCACTAATAACATTGGTCCCACATAACGAGGAAAAAATCAACCTTTTAATCGGGAGAAAGGATTTTGGCTTGGGTTCTGTAGGCTCGGTAAAATGCATGAGTAGATATTGTTGTTGAGCCAAAGCCTCACCCAGAGGATCTCTTCTAAGCCCATTGTAGTGCAAGCGATCCAGATCAGATAGTATTGGCCCAAGTGAAGGTTGTGCATTCTAAAAGTAAGAGGCTTTTATCAAGTTTTTTGGTGAGGTCTAGTAGTAATGATGAGCTCTCCTTGTCTCATGTGTTATTTGTGGATGGCACCTTGATCTTTTGTGAGGCAAACGCTCATCACCTCTATAATCTGTGTTGCCTTTTTCTATGTTTTGAAGGTGTGTCAGGATTGAAAATTAATTTGGCTAAATCAAAGCTTGCCCCTATTGGTGTTGTGGAAGATGTTGAAGGCTTGTCTCATATCCTTGGCAGTAGGGTGTCTTCTTTGCCTATGAAAGTACCTAGGTCTTCTGTTGAGGGCTTCTTTCAAGGCAAAATCAATATGGGTTGCATTATTGAGAAAGATGAAACATTGTTGGGTTGGTTGGAAGCAACTTTATCCGTCTAAGGGTGATGGTGATCAAAAGCATGCTCTTTAACTTGACTACTAATTATTTGTCCTTGTTTCCCATCCCTACCAGTGTTGGTAAATGTATTGTGACACTTCAACATGACTTTTTGTGGGGCAGAGTGGGTTATGAATTTAAATACCATCTAGTAAGTTAGTCAAAGATTTGTGCTCCGATATCCTCATGTGGTTTGGGTGTTAGAAATATGTTTTTGTTTAACCGAGCTCTTTTGGGGAAATGGTTATGGGGTAATGCCTCAAAGAGGGGAGGCTTTGTGGCATGGGTGCAATTCTATTGATTTGTTAGATTTGATGTGGGTGATGGGTCAAAGATCAAATTTTGGCATGATGTATGTTGCGAGTATCAGACCTTGAAGGCATCATTCTCGGAGTTGTGTAGAATAGCTTGATTCTTCGAGGCTTCGATGGCAAATCACTTGCAGTATTTTATCGACACCTTCCTTATCTTATCGCATGATTGGGAGGTGGAATTGATTACCTTGTTGTTTAATCTTTTATACTATTTTCACTGAGTGCAAACTGCTTCTTGGGGTGATCGGACTGGAGGTTCACCCCTTGATTTAACTGAGGTGCACTTGTGGGAAACTCCTTGCCGAGAGCCTGTGCACCCCCAGGATTAGTTGAAGCAAAGCTTCGGATACTTGGTGCCAAATAAAAAATAAATAAAAATAAAAATCTTTTGTACTCTTTCCAATTGAATTCCAAAAGACAGATGTTTGAGGTAAAATATTTCTAAAATGCGCTTATTCCTCTTACTACTTGCTCTCCCTTTCTTGGGAAGTGCATTTGGGAAAATAAGGGTCCTTCGCAAGTGATGATCTTTGTTTAGTCGGCAATATAGGAAAGATTTGAAGTATGGATAACTTGAGAAAGAGGTGTGTCAATATGGCGAGTCAATATTGTATGTGTAAGAGGAGCGGGAAACAGTTGACCATCTTTTCCTCCATTATGAAGTGGCTAGAGACTTGTGGGTATTGGTTTTCCGCCTTCTCAGGATTGAGTGGGTCAATGCCCTGACAGGTGGTGAAGTTGTTGGCTTGACCCATCTACCACCTCAAATCAAACAAATTTTGATAACATTTCCTACACCCTTATATTTTTCCAAACTAGGCTCAATTATATAATAAAGGAAAGAAAACGTTGGTTATGAATCATTTCTGGCTCTCTAAAAGCAAGGCTTCTGAAGTATTGACAGCGCTGTTCATTTGGCTCACTGCTGCTTCTAGTTTTTGGCTTCCTATTTACTTCTAAAAAATTTTATTTTGATATGTAGTTGTTGATTTGCTGCTACTGTCTTTTATGCCTAGGTGGAATTTCTCATCTTTGGCAAGGTATGGGGTTTGGAAGGGGATTTCTGGAATTGGAATATATTCTGTTGTACTGTGAAGAATTTGAGAAAAATTTACTTTGGCATGCTTAGGCCACTAGTAAAGACAAATGTATCTGTACATGTGTGTGTTTTGGTGTGTATATATACGCACACACACGAACATGCATATACATGTATACATATATAGGTATTTATGTATAAACATCCTCAGATTTAGCAGAAGAACCCAGTTTTTCATTTTTATTTAGTATGTAATCAATATATCATCTGATTTACGAAGATAGTGGCTTCATCTGAACCTAAACTTCTCAGTTAGACTGTATCAGTTGAGCACTTAATGGGGTGTGGTTATCTTCTCATCCTCGTTTGCTATAATTGTTTTATGATTGATTCACCCGTCGTGGGTTTGTTTTCCATATCAATTTCATCTATTCTAGCAGCTAACCTTTTGAATGTATGAGACCTATTTCCATAACTAATCACGTTCTGAGCTCCTTAGTTGTTGTGCTTGGATGTCAATTCTTTCTAAGCTGCTGTTCTCTTTAGGGTGTCTCTTTCAAATACACACACACATACACAGAGACATGCAAGTCGTTTATGTATATGCATGTTATTTCGGTGTAAAAGAAGTTTTGAGCTTTGAAATATGCCTGTGATATGCAGTCTGTTGAAGGAATGAAAGTTGTGTGCCATGAGTTGGCTCAGGCCACTAGTGATCCAGATGGCAGCGCAATGGATGAACTCGTGAAGGATTCAGATAGGCTGGTTTCATGCTTGGCAAATAAGGCAATTACACTTGTATTTTTATCATGAAGTTAATTTGAAAATGTTATATATTCATATCTTTGTTTCTTCTCCTAATAGGTAGCAAAGACTTTTGACTTCAGTCTGACTGGAGCTTCGTCAAGGTCTTGCAAATATGTCCTGAACACTCTGATGCAGGTAAGTGTACCACCCTACTAGCCTGACATTTTTCTTTCTGCTCTTTTATGCATGTTTACGTTTTATCAGACTCCAAATTTTCTCTTCCCAGACTCTGCATCAATTAATTATTTTGTTATAAAATTCTAATGATATGGAATTTTCTGCAGACATTTCAAAATAAAAGACTTGCACATGCTGTCAAGGAGAGTACCCTTGACAGTCTTATCACTGAGCTTCTGCTTTGGCTATTGGATGAAAGGGTTCCCCATATGGATGATGGCAGCCAACTTCTGAAAGCTTTGAACGTGTTGATGCTTAAGATTCTGGTTAATGTTTACTTATCAAAAAAAAATTTTGAAAATACATCCATGTTGCACTGAGTTTTATGCATCTGTTATTTGAGCTTAATAAGTGGTTGTATGTACAGGATAATGCAGACCGAACTTCATCCTTTGTTGTTCTGATTAATCTCTTACGTCCATTGGATCCGTCAAGATGGCCTTCACTAGCAGCAAACGAGTCATTTGCTACCAGAAATCAAAAGTTCTCTGATTTGGTTGTCAAATGCTTAATCAAACTTACAAAGGTAACTTTTCCTTTTCAGTTCCTTGGTTACTTTGATTTTCAGAAGTATCTTTTCTTTCTGAAGCACTTTCGTAAGACAGTACTAAACTCTGCACCTAGTTGAAAATCTTAAATGCTTATCCTTGGTAATGACTTCATATTGTTTCTTGGCTTTTTCCTAAAGAGCTAGGTCGGACAATTTTAATTTTGATGAAGTGCTAGTTATGCTAGATAGTCATTTTCTCCAAGAGTTGTCATTCTTTATTGTTAAGAAACCATGACTATCAAAATTTTTAAAAGAGTCTGGTTATTGAAATTCTATTGATGCAACAAAATTTACTGAGGGTAACCTGTACATATGGATGAAGGATTGCTGTGATATGTTTTTAAATTTTCTTTTTCTAATATATGGTCAGATGTTGTTGCTTATGTCATAGATCTGCTTTCATTGGTACAGGTTCTTCAAAGCACCATATACGATGTTGATCTTGATCGTATCCTTCAAAGCATCCATTTATACCTGCAAGACTTGGGGATGGAAGAAATCAGGAGGAGGTATCTGCTTTATCGTTTGTATTTTATTTGGTGAATAAGGCATCTATTATTTACGTGTGCGTGTATGTGTGGTTTGTTCATTTTGAATATGGCATCTATTGTTATTTATCTCCTTACCCTATATGAACTGATCTCTTTTCTCCTTTTGCTTCCATCTAAAATATATATTTACAATAGAGCTGGTGCTGATGACAAACCATTACGTATGGTCAAGACTGTACTACATGAACTTGTGAAGCTTCGTGGAGCTGCAATAAAGGGTCACCTTTCTATGGTTCCTATAGATATGAAACCTCAGCCAATTATTCTTGCCTACATTGATCTTAATCTTGAGGTATTTATCTAGTCAGGCTATATGTTTTTTCTAGATGTATTGATGGAGAATTACCTGGCTTTCTTACTCCTTTAAATTCAGACTTTAGCTGCAGCAAGAATGTTGACCTCCTCCGGGACGGGGGGGCAAACTCATTGGGGTGATTCTGTGGCTAACAATCCATCATCTGGCACGCATTCTGCTGATGCTCAATTGAAGGTATCATTTTGCCAGTTTTTAAGTGCATAATTATTCAATAACTCATTTGTGGTTATCCTAAATGGTTGTAATATTTTTCTCTTATCAATTCCACTCCTGCATTCATTTTGTTTTTCCATTGCTCTTGTTGTAACTCAATAATAATTTGTTTGGTTTCCCTCCCCGAACTTGCAGCAAGAACTTGCTGCTATATTCAAGAAAATTGGTGACAAGCAAACATGTACCATTGGTCTATATGAGCTATACCGCATAACTCAGTTGTACCCAAAGGTAAGTAATTGAGTTTGTTGTTTCCATTTGGAACATGCATACTCTCATTTGTGGGATGGAAACAAAAGTCGTCAAGTATAACGCTTTCTTAAGTCGTTTGTTTGATTACCTGGTTATAGTATTTGTAATTATTGTTTCAGGTTGATATATTCTCTCAGCTCCAAAATGCGAGTGAGGCATTTCGGACTTACATTAGAGATGGTTTAGCTCAGGTTTTGGACCATCATCCTTGCCTTCGAATTATTTAACTACAGCCTAAGAAAAATTGTGAAGTAAAATATGCAGCTGCAAAAAATGTGTGCACGCATGTGCACATATACACACAGATATCAATTGAAATTGTGGATATAATTTTGCAGATGGAGAAGAATGCAGCAGCTGGAAGGACTCCCTCGAGTTTGCCAATGTCAACCCCTCCTCCAGTGGCCTTAACTATTTCTTCCCCTGATTTTGCGCCTCTTTCCCCTGTACATACAAATGCTTTGAATGATGCAAAATCATTGAATGTGAAATCCGATCCAACAAACTTTAATCTACCACTGTCGTATACTGAAGACAGCAGGGCCATAAATGCCCTTACTTCTTCAAGGGGATTCACCTCTGAGAACTCACTAGGCGACCAAAGAAATGAGAGATTTATAACTGGAGGTAATCTATGCTAGTGAGTCTGGTTTTGATTTGTTTTGTTGTTTCTTGATTTTGTACTCATTTATCAAGAAATTGCAGTAACCAGTGGCACATTAGATGCAATCAGAGAAAGGATGAAGAGCATGCAATTAGCAGCAGCTGCTGGGAACCCAGATGCAGGAAGCAGGCCACTGATGTCCATGAATGACAGCTTAAACCATGGATTTTCTAGTCAGATTCCTCATGCATCAGACCGCACCGGTGCAGAGAATACAGTACAGAGTGGTGTTCTTCCCATGGATGAGAAAGCATTGTCTGGGCTTCAGGCCCGAATGGAGAGACTCAAAAGTGGATCAATTGAACATCTGTAAAAAGAAGAATATATATATATATATATATATATATATATATATATATAATATTGGTTGTAAATGGAGGAGCCAGAGTACATTTTCGGGCAGTTGCCGCCAGTACAAATATTCGTTGGGCTATTTTCACCAGTTGACGTCGTGCGTGGCAACCTTTGATATTGTAGCAGAGCTATTAAGGAGTAGCACTTTTTGGCCATGTGCTATTGGTATCTAATGTTCTGCATAGTGTATATTGTAGTTAAATCTTCTTTTTGGCAGATATGCCTGGTTTGCTCTTAGTTTAAACATTTGTAAGTGTAATTTGAGCTTTCATTAAATTCTTTTCTGACATGAAAAATTTTAATTGAACGGACGCCTTTGAGAATTGCTTCATTTACATACAAGTTCTACGGAGAGATGTTTACGCACTGAGCTGGAGCTGTTTAAGAAGAAAAAAATTCAACCTTTTTGGATGTGGCCGACAATAGAGAGAAATTCATAAAAAATGAAAATAAATAAATCTCTCTCAATCACACGCAGCACTGGCAGCAGAGAAAAATTTCTCTGCTGCCCAGTGCCTCTCTCTTTCACTCTCTCACACACACTAGAGAAAAATTTCTCAGACCCGCCTGGGTCACGGCTGTGACCCACGCGGTCCCTGGAATATGCCCATCAACCCAGTGCCGAACGCCATCCCCAGAATACGCCCATAGCCACTGCGCAAAGCCACCATCTTTCGGATCACGATTATTTTCCAGTTTGGGTTGGTTTGTTTTGTTCCTTCAAGTATGATAAGATTCACGAGACCTTTTTCTTTTTTATCTTTTTTTTTCGGTGGTCGGTTTTGTTTGGACATACCTTAGCGTGGAAGCAAATCAGCTTAAAAAAGATCTAGTGGAAGCAAATCACTGTTTCCGGTTAGAACAAAGGAGAATTTTGGCTTTCTTACCTATTTCAGAGAAGAGTGTTTTGGTCACCATATTTACAGAGACAAAAGAGTTTTGCCCGTAAAAAAGGAAAATGGGTTTTGTATGTCATATTCTACCCTGTAAAAAACGAAAGAAATGGAGGATTTGCATGCTTGGATCCCCCCTCCCATTATTGGGAGAATCGGAGATTTTTCAATTTTTAATCCTAGCCATTCATTTTTATTCAACGGCCTATACAATGTCACATGTCCCAATTAAATTAAATAATAAAATATTAATTAATTTTTAGAAAGAAAATAAAAATTAAAATCAAATAAAAAAAATATAAAATCAAATAAAAATGTGAGTCTAGGCCACCTTTTTTAATTTTTTTAATTTTTTTATTTTTTTATTAATCTTTCTATATTCGGATTTTAATTTTAAAATTAAAATAAAAAATTAAATAATAAAAAATTGCAAATGGTCATGTGCCTTTTGCCACATAGGAATTAGATGGGCCAATTGTGAGAAATTTATTGCATTGTAGCATTTTCCCATCAAAAAGGTTGAATTTTTTTCTTCTTAAACAGACGTGGCAAAAGCCACGTTGGATCCAGCTCAGTGCGTAAACATCTCTCCGTAAAACTTGTATGTAAGTGTAGCAAAGTCTCTTCTTTTTTGGAAAAAGATTAATGTTTTGAAATCTACGCTGCATTTCTTTGTGCAGCAATGCAACTCAAAAACAATTTTCACGCTTGTCATCAAATGCTTGTTTCAATTACGCTGCATTTCTTTGTTGATGAGCAATTTCATCTTTAGTTCTTATGTAAATCTGAGAGAAGAAAGAATTCTCCCTTTCTCCATATTTCTCTTAATTAACGGTTTCTTCCTAAATCAACTACTCAATGTCCCCTAAAATATACTTTAGACTGTTAAAAGAGTTCCTTTAAAAGCTTCACCTGGAGAATAAATCCTGCTTGACGAAGACTTTTAAGGCCACATGTGAAAAACTATGTCCTTGCTTAGTGGTGCCCTTCTAGCATCTACGGACCTCATCGAGAGATCTTTTAAAAAGACCTTTTAAAGTCTTCTCCTGAGGAGTACCACCCCCTCGGCAAAGCTTTAAAAGACTTTGTTGGGGGTCGGCCACTTTGCATATCAATGTTTGTCAGGCAACCAAATATTTTTAACATAGAATAATCAACTAGTTTACCTAACCATACTTCCTCTGAAACCTTGAAGTCAATCCCTACGGCTAGAGATCAATTTGTTAATGAAGCATGCATAATTAACTACCTTAGCCTAAAAACTCTTTGGCAATCCTGCACCCAACCTCATACATATGCCTTTTTCAACAGTATTCTGTTCATCTTTTCGGCAACTCCGTTCTATTGTGGAGTCTCTCTCATTGTGAAGTGACAAGTAATATGCCTTCTATTTTGCAGAATTTCAAGAATGTAGTGTCTTTGTACTTTGATAGCTGCAAAGTAGTGCTCCTGGATGCTCTTCAAGCAGTTCAGTCAATGAGGTTGCGAAGAACCTTCATAGTGGTAAGGAACTCTATGACTCATTCATCAGAAATGTTGACACGTTGCTGTAGTCAGCTAAATCAAATTTGCAAGCATATTTGGAGGAGAATGTACTAATTGTTGACAATGGTGTGGAATTGAATGCCTTTGATTGGTGGAAGGTAAATACCCTTAAGTATCGCATTTTGTCTAAAAAGGCTAAGAATATATTATCAACACCAATTACTACAGTGACTTCAAAGTCCACATTTAATGCTAGTAGAAGGGTTATTGATCCCCTTCAAAGTCCACATTCAATGCTGGTGAAAGGGCTATTGATCCTCATAGAACTTCATTATCTACAGAAACTGTTAAGATTTTTTTTTTTTCTTTTGACATATCCACACAAGAGGGGAGAGGAGGGATTCAAACTAGTAACTTCCGCTTCATGAGGCGTAGTCCCCAACCGATTGAGCTACCTCTTGGGGACCTGTGAAGATGTTATTATGTGGAGGGTGATTGTGTCAGAGCACTACATGAACTTAAAAAGAAGTGCATAGTAAGTTTTTGTTTAACAATTAGCAATTTAGTATTTTTTATGGACTTTTTCATTTACAATATTCTAAATATTTATTATTTTGTATTCTTTTTTTATCCTTAGGAGAAATCTGAAGTGGAGATCGCCTTCGCCTTACCAATGATACTGTAGCTAGCAGACTACCAATGGCCTTTTGCATTTAACTTGTAGTCATGTAGAACTCCTGTACTTTAATAGTATATTTTGTTTGTGAAATTTGTTGGAGAATATCATTTCATAATTTTTGTTGAAGTCTTAAAGACATGAAGACTAGAGGTCCATAGTCTAAGGTAATTTATGACTTCCACATTAATGATTACAACTTTCTTTTGCATTTACAAAGAACTAACTATTTTTAATTTTATATTTGTCTAAACTTAGTGGAATTTGTGAAAATACTAAGAAAGTTTTATTATCTTTCTCAATGAATTACAAAAGAATGCACAAGGCATTATATACACGAAATGTTACAAGGTTTATACAATGATAGAATTGAAAACAAATTATGTACAAGGAATTACAGATAAAGAAGATAATGATGTTTCCTTAAGTGGACAAAGAGAGTAATGCAGTATCTTCTATGAAATGAAGGTTGAAATTGATTCTTGTAATCTTGTTGGTGCACATAATCTGCTTAGGAATGGATTGCATGGATTGATATCGGCATGATGTGTGTTGAGCTGTCTGATTCCATGATCAATGGAATGAATGTTGTGAGCTGGAGTTGGATTGCTGCAATCATGAGCTGGAGTTTGATTGCTGCAGTCACGGGCTTGAGCTGTTATTGAGGCAGGTTCTCTATCAACCCCCCTTAAGCTGATGGGGGAGGAAACCACCATTAGCTTGGACCTTAGAAGAACAAACCTAGGAGAGGACAAGCCTTTGGTAAAGATATCAGCAATCTGGTCATTGGTGGATATGAATTGAAGATGAATGTCTTGATTGAGTACTTTTTCCCTGACAAAGTAGTAATCAATTTCAATATGTTTAGTGCGAACATGGTACATATGGTTGGAGGCTAATGCTAAGGCACTAACATTGTCACACCAGATTGTAGGAGCACGATTGAGGGCAAACTGAATTTCATAAAAGCATCCTTAACCAATAGACTTTAGCAGTGGTGATGGCAAGAGCCCTGTACTCAGCTTCAGTGCTGCTTCGAGAGACAACATATTGCTTTCTTGGCTAGGGGTGTTAAGTGAGCAAGCCACTCACAAGCGAGCTCGGGATCAGCTCATATAAGCTCGGCTCGTGCTCGTGCTTGACTCGATTATTAAACGAAACGTTTTGTGAACACAAATCCTGACTCGAATAATAAACGAAGTAAACTCGACTCGACTCGATTAAGATCGTGAGCAAACTCGTATAAGGCTCGACTTGCTTATTAGGCTTGACTCGTATATTTTTTATTAAGTAACAAATAACAATATATAGTCAACATTACTCAATAATAATAAATATATTATACCTTTGTTTCGTATAAGGTTCGACTTGCTTATTAGGCTTGACTTGTATATTTTTTATTAAGTAACAAATAACAATATATAGTCAACATTACTCAATAATAATAAATATATTATATACCCTTTTTTTTTGTTATTTATACATATGTGTGTATATATATTATATATATTTATGTACTATATAAACACATATAAGAAATATACAATATATATAGTAAATAATAAATAATATTTGATATTATCATTAATCATTTTATCATATGATATAATCATATGGTACAAGTTATTGTGTCATTTAATAAAGTATTATCATTAGATAGTTTAAACTTTGGAAATTGGAATTGTATATCACATAACCGTATATCATTATATAATCATATGGTATATCTGCATAAGTTATTGTGTTATTTAATGAATGCATTATAATTAGATACTTTATTCTTAGAAAACTTATATCACAGGATCTTAAATCTAAGATAATATTAATATGAATTGTTAGATAATATGATCATATAATTGAAGTATGAGTATATGGCCATTAGATCTTGAGGAATTTAGGACTTAGAGTTTGAGAATTACCATTAGATTATAAGTCCAATTCAAAATAAAAGATAATAAGTTAATATGATAATAATTTAAATCATTAATCATATGTTCTAATTTAATGAGATCATACAAATCACAAAGGGCCAGCTTCATATAAAATACTTTCAAAAATCAAATAAAAACTAATAATGAAAGTGATTGATTGAGTTTTTGGTAACTAACATTTTTTATCGCTTAATGGTTGAATATGTCAATTTAATATGATCTAATTAAATCATGTGATCATGTAATTAGCATTCTATATTTTGTATGTGGTTGCAATTGATAGATGAAAATTGATTATTATTGACATAGATTAAGGTACAAAGATGTTGGAGTAGATTTTGGATTTCTTATGGATTTTATGTTTTTTCTCTGATGTTTCTTTTTCTGGTTTGTTCATTTTATTTTTTAATTGATTATTTTTATTTAGTTGAATCAAATACTAGGCTTTGAGTATAGGTGACGCAGTCAAAATATCAATATAGATGATAAATATTGGGCTTTTGCTTTCTATGGAGAAAAGAATTCAAATCAAAGATCAACTAATCACAATAAGCAGTCAGATGAAGAGAACCTTTGGTATAGAAAGGATCATGGTGAACTGAGTCTCTGAGGTATCTTAGAACTCATTTCACAGCTGTCCAATGAGTGGTTGAGGGAGCATGCATATGCTGACAGAGTTGATTAATTGAGAAGGCAATTTCATGAAAAGTTAAGGTGCAGTATTGGAGAGCACCAACCACCTGCATGTATTCTGTAGGATTAGGCAATGGATCACCATAATACTTGGAGAGTTTCAGACCTAAGGATGAAGGGCATTTGGAGGGTTTAGCATCATGCATGTGTGTACAATGGAGTAAGTCAACAATGTACTTTTCTTGACAAAGATATAAGCCTTGATCAGTGCAAGTGACATGAATGCCCAAAAAGAAGTACAGAGAGCCAAGGTCCTTCAATAGGAATTCTTGTTGAAGCTAAGCAATGATGGAGTGCAATAGCTTGTCATCAGTTCTTGTGGGGATGATATCATCTACATAAACTAACATGAAAATGTGAGTTGAACCAAAATGTAGAGAAAATAAGGAAGAATCCAGCAGGGAGGCAGTGAAACCAATATGCAATAGAAAGGAGGAGAGTCTTAAACCAAGCTCAAGGTACCTGCTTGAGGCCATAGAGAGCTTTGTGAAGCTTGCACACATATTCTGGATGAGCAGAGTCAAAGAAGCCTGGGGCTGCTCCATAAAGACATTCTCAAGAAGATGACCATGAAGGAAAGCATTGGATATGTCAAATCGCCTGATGGACCAATTAAACTAAATAGCTAGGGAGAGAATGAAACGAATTGTAGCAGGCTTGATGACAAGACTGAAAGCCTCTATGTCATCAATGCCATTCTGCTGCTCAAAGCCTTTTGCAACCAACCTGGCTTTAAACCTCTCTATGGTGCCATCAGACTTGTGTTTGATGCGATAGACCCACTTGTTGGTGATTATATTGTGATGAGGTGGATGAGGACAAAGGGTCCAAGTTCTGTTATTTAAGAGGGCCTCAAATTATTCTGTCATGGCTTGAAACCCACTTAGGATTAGAAGCTGCCTTTCGATAACATGATGGTGCAGAGTCGAAGAGGGTAATGTGAAGCATTTGCAGAGGGTATTTGGATGTGTGATGGGCTTGAAAATTAGGGAATTGTTTAGGTTTGGTGGAATGTGTTTGGGATCTAATGACCATCGGATACAGGGCTATTGGTGGTGGAGGATTGGGGGTAGCATTGGTGGAAAGGGTTCTGGTTTGGGATCGAGTGAGCATGGGATGTATGGGGATGGATGGGGGAATAAGACTTGGAAATGGAGAGATAGGTTGGATGGTGAGAGGAGTAGTGGCGGAGGAGTTGCTAGAAGTTGCTGAAGTTGAGGGCAGGTTGGAAGATAATTGTGATGATGGTAAAGTAAGGGTAGGCAGATCAAGTTGGGATGTTGGTGAGGAATGTGTAGGTGGTGGAGATGAGGCAGAGACAAATGATTGAGAAATAGAGGCACTGTTTGGAACAATATGAGAGTTACTAGAACTAGAATTAGTAGAAAAAGGAGATGGTAGAGGAAGAAAACTTACGGGCAGTGTGAAGGATGAGTCATCAACAACATTAATCTTGGAAGGCAAGTGAAATGAGGTTTGATCCTTTGCTAGAAAAAGTTTGCTCATAAAAAACCACATGTCCTGACAAATAAACTTTGTTAGTAATAGGATCTAGACACTTGTATCTAGCATAGTTATAGCCAAGAAAAATGCAAGGCTTTGAGCGATATTCAAGCTTGTGTAAACCAAGAGGGCGCAGAAGAGGATAACATTTACATCCAAAGACCTTGAGTTTGTGATATTCAAGTTCTTTTTTGTAGAGTTGGAAGTAAGGAGACACATTGTTCAAGGTTGGTGTAAGGAAAGCATCAACCCAATAAATATTGGAAAGGTGAGAGTGAGCAAGTAGAGTAAGACCTGTTTCTAGAATGTATCTAAGTTTCCTTTTTGCTAGACTATTTTGTTGGGATGTATAAGGGCAGGACTTTCAGTGAAGAATGCCATGTTTGGTGAGGAAGGCTTGGAAGTAGAGTGAGGTATATTCACCTCCTCTATCAGATTGGAGTTGTTTTATGGAAGAGGAAAATTGTTTTTCAACTAGCAATTTGAATTTGATGAAACATTCATACACTTTATATTTGGTGTGAAGAGGGTAAAGTCATGTATATCTTAACTGATCATCAATAAAGATGACATAGTGCTTAAATCCACTATTGGAGGTGATGGGAGAAGTCCATACATCTATGTGGATTAAGTTTAATGGACAAGAAGTTTGTCTAGTGGAGGAATTAAAGGGCTACTTTTTGCTCTTTCCCAATTGACAAGAGTCATAAAAATCAATTTTATTCAAATTCTAAGAAGAAACAAGGAGATCAAAAGCTTTAACATCTTTGGAAACAACATCATTAGCAGGATGAACTAATTTGAAATGCCAAATCAATGCTGAAGTTCTTATTCCTAACAAAGCTACAAATGCATGACTGGATTTGTGTGAGTTTCCTTTGAACAGAAAAGGATATAATCCATTCTTACTCTTGTTTTCCAGGAGAGTTGCCTTGGTGAGGTTGTCCTTCACAAAAAAATGAGATGAAGTGAATATAAAGTGGCAATCATTATCAGCGCAAAATTTTGAATGGATAACAGGTTAGCAGAAGCATTTGAGCAGTGAAGAACATTCTTAAGATGAAATTTAGAGGATGAGTTAGGATTATGGAAAAAGGTTGCACCAGCATTGTCATTCTTAAGTCTAGCTCCATTTCCCACAACAACCATTTCATTACCTTCAAATGGTTGTTGTACAGTGAGATTTTTCAATTCATTGGTGATATGTGCATTTACACCATTGTTAGCCAACTATTCCTAATCTTCATCATATAGAGCATTTGTTTGAGTTGCCATTGCTGCTAGCTAAGGTGGAAGGTGTCTTCCCTGATAAGAGTAGTTCAACCTGTGGAAACAATCAAGTGCTTGATGGCTTGATTTTCACAGATTTGACAAGGAACACACGTTGAGGTGGAGAGGGCAAATGTGGTATTTTGAGGCTGCTATTGATGCTGCATATTTCTGTTATTAGGGAATGCTGGGGATGAGTTGCTAAATCTGAAAAAACCAGAAGGGTGACTTCTTTACTGCTGTGATATGAATGCAAGGTATCCATTTGGCTTGGAGAAATGGTGTGGCTGCTGTCTATTGAGTTGATGTGGTCCTCTACGTTTCTAATTGAAATTACGAGGGCATGCCTTTTGAGCAAACAAGGCAAAGGTTGAGACATCAGGAGTAGCTACTTTGTTAAGTAGCATTTCGTGATTCAGTAACATATCCTGAAATTCAAACAAAACTGAGGGATTTTTCCCTAGTTGCAAAAGCAAAGTTAGTCACAAAATTAATGAAACTTGGATTAAGACCATTGATGATAGAAGATATCAGATCTTCATCATTCAATGGTTTGCCAATTACTGCTAATTGATCAGCCAAATTTTTGGCAGATTATAGGTAATCTGAGCATGAGTTGGAGCTTTGACGTAGGTTCTGTAATTGCTGCTTGATGGTGGAGATGTAGGATCTAGACTCACTAGTGAATCCATTGGCTAGTGCAACCCATACCTGCTTGGAGGTATTGAGTCCATACAATGGCCATCACTTTCTCACAGAGAGAGAGGCATTGATCCAACTTAGTAAATGTTGGTCCTTCTTGATCCAAGTAGAGAATTCTGGATTGGGAGTGGACTGACCTTCCTCATTTGTCAGAAACTTTGGAGGACATTCTTCAGTCCCATCGATTATGCCTACTAGCTCATTGTTGCGTAGGATAGGCATGAATATGGACAACCATTGAAGGTAGCTGCCAGGCCCTTCTAGTTTCACTCCTCCCATTTGATTGTAGTTGGAACGGACAAGTGGAGCAATTGAAGAGGATGCAGCCATTGAGAGAAGAACAAGAAATTAGAGTGTTTGAATATGGCGTTTGCCTTAATACTCTGATACCATGAAAATACTAAGAAAGTTTTATTATCCTTCTCAATGAATTACAAAAGAATGCACAAGGCATTATATACACGAAATGTTACAAGGTTTATATATTAATAGAATTGAAAACAAATTATGTACAAGGAATTATAGATAAAGAAGATAATGATGTTTCCTTATGTGGACAAAGAGAGTAATGCAATATCTTCTATGAAAGGAAGGTTAAGCTTGATTCTTGTGATCTTGTTGGTGCACATAATCTACTTAGGAATGGATTGCATGGATTGATATTGGCATGATGTGTGTTGATTTGTCTGATTCCATGATCAATGGAATGAATGCTACAAGCTGGAGTTGGATTGCTGTAGTCATGAGCTGGAGTTGGATTGCTGTAGTCATGAGCTGGAGTTTGATTGTTGCAATCACGGGCTTGAGTTGCTATGAGGTAGGTTCTCTATCAATTTGAAGTGGAGATTGCTTGGCCCTTACCGATGTAATATGATTGATGGCTGCTGAACTACATATTTTAATATGGCTACTGATCTGTATATTTTATGTTTTAATATGACTGTTGAACTACTCAAGCCTTTATTGGAAGTGTTTTAATATGACTGCTAAAATGCATATTTTGTTTGAGAGATCATGTTGGCAATATAATTTTGTTGAATACAAGAAGTCTTGAAAACTTGAGGTAATGAATGATTTCCCAATTCCTATAGAATGGTGTGACAAATTAAAATTTTCATTTAAATCATACATTTCTTGACATATTTATCAATCGAAGATTCTTCACATTGATTACGTAATGCAAGGGTGTAAAAGAGAATGAAACTTTTATTTAGTGTGTATTAGGTTATTCATAAAATTTGAAGTTGCTGAATGGTGGTGACTATTGATTATTAAGGCTTTTGAAGTTGCTCGTTTAACCACATAAATATATCCTTTTAACTTTTAGGACATGAAGTTGCTGAATTCTAATTATGATATATTGATATAGAATTGACTGCGTTGGCTTTTGTCTTATAATTAGTCATTGCACCGACACTGAGCCGCCACCGACAATCAGCAGCCGGTAGATGACAAGAAATCTCCCTGCTGACATCCGATAGGCGATAGGCGAAGTTAATTTTTTGAAATTGGGTTTCGAACCGAATTGAATCTCTAGTATTGTAATTTATATATATATATATATATATATATATAATCAAAATGACACCGTTTTGTGTTAAACAAACGGACTCTAGATTCTACATTTGTTAAAACAAAAAAATAAAAAAAAAATAAAACCCTAACTTAACTAGAAAGGTTGAAACCCACTTCCTTTGGCTATTGTCATTGCCATTCAGTAAATGCAGTAAGAAAGTCCAAATTCTCTCTTAGTATCTCGTAGTTGCCGATGTTCTCTCAATCTCCGAAACTCACGTTCTCTCTTAGTCTTTCTTGCCCAAGTGAGTTTAAAATAGTAACTAATTTTATTTTTTGGTCTTTATTTTTTTGGGTAAAGTCTGCTTAACCCCCTCAAACTACCACCACATTGACAATCTCATCCCTAAACTATCAATTGCGACAATGTCCCCCTCAAATTACCAAAAATTGACAATATGCCCCCCAATGTTAACAAAATGACAAAATTACCCTTATTAAAATAAAAACAAAAAATACTAAAATTTATAAAAAATAAAGAAAAAACTAATAAATAAATAAAAATAAAATTTTTTTTTTTTTGGAAAAAAAAATGAAAAACATAAGGGGTGCCGAACCACCCCTGGAAAGTGGCCGAACCACTCCTAGGTACCTGGGGATGGTCCGGCCACCCCCGAGCCATTTCGGAGGTGGCTCGGTCACCCCCGTCTCATTAATGGGGTGGCTGGCCACTCCTAAAATGTTTTTTTCAGGTGGCTCGTTTAATCAACCTTTTTTTTTTTTTTTTTTCTCAAGCAATTTAATCAACTTCTCAATTGTTCACTTTGATGTATGTCTGATTTAGGGCTTTTTTATTTCTACTCATTGATTGATCTATGCCTGAGATTGCCATGGCGGAGGAGACCTGTGGGCAGGAGAAGAATTGGATCAGATGGCTTCCCATGCAGGGCCGAATGCGGTGGCCGTGTTTGACAAAGAAGACAAGTACACCAAAAAGGCTACTCATGCGGAAGATGCAGATGAGAAGGATGAAATATTCGAGGAATCTATTGAGGAAATATTCTCCAGCAAGGAGGTGCCCCTCATGGCAGAGGCAACTGACTTTTCGGGCCTTTGTGGCGAGCTCTATGCTTGGGGTTCTCTTCACCTTCATCGTCATGAAGCTGAACCTGACCACCGGAATTATCCCGTCCCTCAACATCTTCGCCGAGCTGCTTGCAATTGCTAGCAATGTTTTTTTTTTTTTTAATAAAATTTATTTTAACTTTTTGAAAGAACAATTCGGTTTTTTTTTTTTTTTTTTCAATTTTTTAATTTTATATATATATATATATATATATATATATATATATTTACTATTTTTTTTCAATTTTTTTCTTAAATTAAAATTTTTCTTTTAAATTTTTTTCTTTTTAAATTTATAGGAATATTTTTGTCTTATTGAAATTTCTATAAGGGTAATTTTGTCATTTTGCTAGTATTGGGGGGCATATTGTCAATTTTTGGTAGTTTGGGGAGAACATTGTCGTAATTAATAGTTTGGGAGGGAAATTGTCAATGTAGTAGTAGTTTGAGGGGGTTAAGTGGACTTCACGCTATTTTTTTTGTTGGAGTGCATTAACTTGCTGCACACTTTTTATGAAAGTAAATGTCTTATCTTTCTATTTTTCGTCTAAGGACAAGTCAAAGATATAAGCCTCTAATAGCATGTGTGTGTCACTTTGTGCATTAGTGATAGTATGCGTGTGTTAGTTTGTGCATTAGAAATATATTGCTTTTTTTTCTTCTATGAAAAATAATATAAAAACTAGATTTTTCAAAGAAAGATCTCGGGAAAAGTGATTGGAAAAGAATTTCAAAGAAGTTTAAAACATAAAAACTAGATTTTTCTTTCTTCTATAGTGTGTCAATGAAGAAAAAAAAAATCTAGTATCAGAGATGTGAAAATTGATTTTCACGTAAAAACATGAAAGCTAACTAAGCAAAAAAACACGAAAAAATTCTATAAGAAATAAACTGTTGTCCATAAATTCATGCTAGATTTGAGTCACATGTTTTTTTTTTTTTTTTTTTTTTTTTTTTTTTTCAATTAGACAATTATTTTTTTATCTTTTATTTTTGAGGTAACATTTTTAGTGTGCATGTGTGATACCATAAAGCAATATGTTTGAATTTTCAATTGAATTTATTTATGGGAAAAATATAAAAAAGCCCTCCAAACTATCAACCGTTTTCGATTTAGCCCCATGATGTTCCAAAAGTCATAAAGTAGCCCCCCAAACTACCAAACTGTCGCATTTTGGCCACTTCGTTAGTCAAAACCGTCAGTCTAGACGGAAACTACAAAAAAACGTCGTTTGGTTACGGGTAAGTTACAAAAATACCCTCATATGTTTTTTTTTTTTGAAAGGAGGAGCAAAACAGCGTCGTTTTACTTAGGTTAAGTGAACAAAACCACAATGCTGCCAACCCACGCACAGGTCCTCCCCCTCACGCATAGCCTTCGCCGATCCTCTTCTCCACACACGCAGCTCCGATCATCGAGCCGATCGCGCCGATTGTCCCCCTCACGCCGATCATCCCGTTGTCCCGCAAAACCTGCAAAATCGAAAAAGCCACAAATAATTCCGTCCAAACAGCCCAATCAGATCGCCTCCCATATCATTCAAATCCTGTAATGATTTTAGGGTTTTCTTACCCAACCTATTAAACACAGAAATCGTAGGGGGAAAGAAGTCTGACTTTGAAGATTTCGGCCAATAGCTCATCAACAATGGAGAAGATTGGAAGTGAGTTCGTTGACAATGATGCGAGTGGCTGTGTACTATCGATGGAAAGTTCACCGCCGAAGTCTACCTTTGCATGTATGAAATGCCTATGCGGAATTGAATCACCAGTGATGACTTCTCGCACGCAGAAAAATCTTGGTAGAAGGTTTATTGGATGCGGTAAATACAAGGTGCGAATTTAGGGATTTAAAAATTAGGGGTTTTCGATTTCTTTCTTTCTTAGTTTCTCCGTTTGTTTGAATTTTGTATAGTGATTGTTGGTTTGGATTTGTGGGTCTCTTCTACGAGATGTGTTCGACGTTGATGTTTTTGATTTAGGGCTGCTAGGTATTTCAATTGGATTTTTTTTTTTTTTTTGTGTGGCTAAAAAATGAATCGGAACTGTCCCACCTGTTTGCCTCTAAGTGGAATGGAAAATTTGATTATTTAAGTTTGATACAAAAAATAATGACTTATACTCTTTCAAGACTCACTTTCTGTGCGTGTTTTGTGGTTGTAGAATTGGTATGTTGGATTGTCAATTTTAAATTTTAGGTCATCTGAGTTTAATTAATTTTGATGTCGGAGCTATGCAAGTTGCTGCAAAAATGAATTGGAGCTACCCCTTTTGTTAGCCCTCTGTGGGAAATGTAAATTACTTGAAAATTTGAGTTAATAATTATTACTATATGACAGTTTGTTTCCTGTCTTTATGACTTGATGTCACAAGAAGTAGGCTATTTCCGAAATGGAAAATGCAAATGCAATGTACCATTTTGTATAAGAGAAATTAATGCAAAATTAAATAGTAAATTTCACTGCCATGTTATATCCCTTTGGCAACGAGAAAAGTGACGTGGGAGCTTAATTAAAACATTGCATTTGCTTAAATTTTAAGTCACTTTCACTCACTTTCTGTGTGTGTTTTGTGGTTGTAGAATTGGTATGTTGGATTGTCAATTTTAAAATTTAGGTCATCTGAGTTTGATTAATTTCGATGTTGGGGCTATGCAAGTTGCTGCAAAAATGAATTGGACCTACCCCTTTTGTTAGCCCTCTGTGGGAAATGTAAATTACTTGAAAATTTGAGTTGATAATTATTACTACATGACAGTTTGTTTCCTGTCCTTATGCCTTGATGTCACAAGTAGGCTATTTCCGAAATGGAAATGGAGTGCTAAAATAGTACATGAAGAACTCCATTGTTTGAGGAGCCATTAATTTTTTTTTAATTTTTTTTTTTTTGTAAGGATCATCATTCATTAATCAAGTAAAAAATATATATTTTACCAAATAAGACAAATAATATAAATTGGTTTTTTTCCACTGCTTTTTCTTCTGACTTCAAATTTCTAATTAATCTTACGTTAGAATTCCTCATCCTAAATGTTATTAGTTGAGGTGACATATTTAATGTTTTTTTAGTTCTGTGGCCGCGAGGAGAAAAAAGATTAGAATATCAACAATTATATGAGTGTCACCCATCAAATGTGAACCTATTGGAATATTTATTAATGGGTGAGAATTTATATTGAACTTATCTGCATATTTAAATGAAGTAATATAAACTATTTGAAAAGAAATGTTCAAATTATTAACTTTGAAAAAAAAAAAAAAAAAACAGGCTAGTAGTTTCCTAATTTGTGTCAAGCAAAAAAGAGAAGGAAAATTTATTGACAGATGATTAATTTTGCAAAAAACTGAGTGCATCAACTTGCTACTCTCACCAGTGAGAGCGTGCCACATGAGCAGTGCCAAGTAATGCTCCTGAATCCAACTTGTATGTGCTTTAATTTACACTCCCATGACAATCATAATTCTTGCATGCTTTTTCCTATCCAACGAGTTTTGGCTTGTTTCAATTAATTTGAGTTCGTAATTATTACTAGATGACTTTGAAAAACTCCATTATTTTTTCAGTTAGCACTAAATTATATTACACTATGTTTGTGAATTGGTTAGTAATTCTCATTTATGAAATATGCAAAGCGAAGGTGATTGTGGTTGTGATTATTTTATGTGGGTTGACGAAGAAGCTATGCTCTCTGTGTCACAATTCAATGCCCAGATAGCTGATCAGAAGAAAGGTTTTGAAACTGAACTGGCGAAGTTGACATTGCAGATTGCTGCTGAAAAGTGCAAAAACACTAGCATCGAAAAAAACTTAAGGATGTCATTGGCCACTTGTTTAATCTTAGCTTTTTTGTTGTTGTCTTGTTTTGTTAATGATAGGGAGAAACGTCATTGCACTATTAGTAGGGCAATGTTACTGTGAGAGGGAGAAACCTATGTAGTTTAAGGAATATTATTTAGTGGGTTGTATTGAAGTGCGAAACCTATGTGTTAGTAGGTAAATGTTTGAGATGTTTCAATTTCAATTTCCTGATATGACAATTTGAGGAGTTTCAATTGTTTGTACATTCACCTATTCCAGCTGAATTGAATTGCTTGTGTACTATAAAGCAGCGTTTACACGTAATCCTGGTCTAATTGGCGTTTTTCTAGTGCAACTGTAGTTAAGAGTATGTTCATGATATAAGGAAATGATTTTGGAAAATTAAGTTCAAGTTCAATTTTCTATCACAAATAATATAATAATGGTTTTGTAAATGTGTCTAAACATTAACTATATATATATATATATATATATATATATATATATATATATATATATATATTACACATCCAAAATGACCAAATTGTAGCATTCACACGGTAAATGTATCTACCATTACCCATATATATATATTACACATCCAAAATGACAAAATTGTAGCATTGACAAGGTAAATGTGTCTACCATTACCCATATATATATTACACGTCCAAAATGATCAAATTGTAGCATCAACCATATATATATATATATATTTACACATCCAAAATGACCAATTGTTTTTGTAGTAATCCCTTTCCTTGGATCTAATATTTTTGTCAATCTGGCTTCTTCCTTTTTCTCTTGTTAGCCTCCATTACTGCAATTGCCTTCTGCACGATATGTATAATAGTTTTACCTCTTCTTACAAGCGTTGATGTACAGGCAGTAGTACGCCCCAACTGTGGTTGAGAAGGCTGAGAAGATCCACTTGGTTGAGCAGACCATTCTGGTTGCGATGTTTCATGTTCCTGCGTCAACAAGTATGGGCTCACATTAACCAACCATTAAATTCAAAGGAATCAAAGCGTAAGCACCCACATGGAGTCAGCTATCATTTTTAAATTGTTTAGAAAGTGAAGCTACTCTGGATGACCACAGATATTAGTATGGCGTGTCATGCCATTAATTAATACCATAAAGGTACATGCAGGAACTATTTGAAAAGAAGAAGAAAAAAAAAAAAAAACAAAACAAAACTGTAAGATCTAATTATCAAAATTGAAAAATCACATAAAAAAATATAGGCAAAATCTGAAAATTTCCAACTTGATATCAAAGTCCCTATTAATAATTACATCATCGGTAATCACATGTATAAATCACACAAACAACCTCCTACCATATTAACCACATTAACCACCTAATTTTCCTATTACCTATTAAACTGACAGGCTTTAAACGATATATTCAAGCTAATCATTTGTTGTGAGCTTTCATTAACTTCATTCATACTCTTTGAAACAAAAAAAATAAATCTAACCCAAACTGTAATAATCCACGTGCCAAATGAATCGATGGAGTAGTGTATCGATTCTTCTAAACATAAATAATATCATTTAATTAACATCATTCGTCAATTTAAATTGAAGTGTATAATAATTTAACAAAAGAAACACTTAGTGGGTTGAAGTACTCACATTAACACTAGCATTCCTCTCTAACTGTGCGGACTGTGTATTAGGTCCATACAACCTTACGGTGTTAATAGTACCCTGAAATTATGTAACATTTTACAATATTAAATAGTTGAAATACTATTATAATTGAAATAACATTATAATTGAAATAACATTTTATTGTGTCATCCAAAAGTAAAATGCACCACAATGAAATAATATTATAAATAGTTTGCTCACACTAGCATTGCCCTGAGACTGTGGTGTTTGATGTTGAGAAGGCTCATACAATCTCACTGTGTGGACAATACCTTGAAACTGACCTCTACCTCCACCCCTAGCCCTTGGTCCACTAATATGTAGTCCAGTAGGCCCTCCCCTAGTCCTTGGTCCACCCCTTTGCAGTCCAGTAGACTCTTCTGGGGTAGGTTGAAACTGACCTCTACCTCTACCCCTAATACTCCCTCTACCTCTAGAAGATGCACCAATATCTTGCGAAATTTGCAAATATGATGTAAACTTGGTAAATCAAATGTAATGAACTAATTGCAATAAGTAATGACATGTAAACAGTTTATCACTTACTGTTTCAGCCTCAATGGTTGGCTGGGGAGTTGGGTTCTGACCATGTACACTTCGACCACTACCATCTTGTACCTATGATAATAAACTTATCAAATATTAACATAATACAATATAATGAACAGGAGTATTTGAGAAGAAAAAAAAAAAGAAAAAAAAAGACAAACATGTAGTAACTCACCTCATGTTGTCTTGCACTACTGCTTCTTCTATTGTAATTCATTGCCTCTATTCTGTTCCGTGGACATGTTCTGCTATTGTGTCCAATCCCTCTGCATTTGCCGCATCTCATCCTCACTTCACCCTTCCTCATACGGTATTGGTTAACCGGCTCTTCTGGACCCATTGCCCTTACTTTTCTCGGCCTCCCTGGTTGTATTCTACTTATGGGAGAGTCCACTTGGTCGTAGTTAGTCTTCACCCATTGGTCCTCTCTAGGCATTGGATACACAATGTCATCATAGGCTTTTTTATACATCTCAACACTATACCAATCATCTACATAATCTTCGGGGTTTGCATTAAAAAACCAAATTTCTGACATTGCATGTGCACATGGGATTCCTGTCATGTCCCACTGCCTACAGCCACAAGTTTTCCTCAACACATTCACAACATACTGTTTATTATTGTGTGTTACTTCATATAACCCAGCCCCTGCATATGTGTTGTAGCAATGCCCAGCAAGCTGTCCAATTTCATCCAATTTGGCAACAACCCTTGGACATAGCCCCCTCAGTCATGGTGCGGATGCCATCCCTCTTCGTTTGATATTTCTTCATCAACTTCTTCCTTATGAATTTCAGCATCGATATGATCAGCAGGTCATGCGCATTCAGGATGTAAGCATTGAAGCACTCATAGAGGTTGTTGACAAGTAGATCACACCTTGGGAATGTATTGAACCAAGCCATGGACCATGAACTTGGGTCAACATTTGACAAGTAGTTGTATGCATCCTCACTTATATGCTTCAATTCATCCATTTCCTTATGGAATTCAGCTTCAGTGTATGCTACAACCACAGCCCATAACTTGTCTTTCAATGCAAGACCACGATGACCTGCATCTCTGTAGTTCGCATACATATGCCTCACACAGAACCGTTGGTCACCTCTAGGAAGCACCACGTCAAATGCTGGTTGCAGCCCCTACAGCCACAATGAGTAATAAACAACACTTGGTTATCTTTTGATGAAAACAATGAAAAACAAAAACAAATGAACCTCATGAACTTATAATATAGTTAACTTTTGACGATCAGAAATAAATGTCCATCCTTGTGCAGGAGGGGTGCCAAGATCTGAGACCAAAGTCTCAAAAACCATATCCAACTGTCTTTGGTTTCTGCCTCAACAACTGCAAGAGCCACTGGGTACATGTTATTATTGCCATCTCTCGAAATGGCCGACAAAAGCTGTCCCTTATAAGTCCCCTTCAAAAAGCATCCATCCAACCCAATGATAAACTTACAACCAGCTCAAAAACCTTTCTTTATGGCAGCCAATGAGAAATACAACCTTTGGAAACATGCTGGATGGTCAGGTAAAGGTCTATCAACCTTCATCATGACACAACTACCCCAATTTGTTTGTCTAATGGTTTCACAATAATTCCAAAGCTTCTTGTACTGCAGCTTGTCTTTGCCATGAAGCATTTCCTTTGCAATTCTTCTAGCCCTATACAATTGCCATTTATTAACATCAACACCCGACTTGTCCTTCACTCCCCCAAGAATTGCCTTCAACGGCATGTTAGGTTGCACTCTAAACTTATCAATAAGTTTATCAGCAATCCATCTAAATTTCACAATCGAATTCCTATGCGGCATGTACAAGTGTGTTTGTCTTGTATCGATCTAATTTCAAATGAATCTTGATCCTTGCATTTACGACCGTAAACCCGATACCTACAACCTGGATCCCTAAATACGACAATACATTTGGCTAGGTAATTTTTTTAAAACCTTATATTCTTACCTTTCTTCAAATTGTTCTCCCTAATTGCTTGTCTAAAGACTTTGATTGAGGGAAACATCTGCCCATTACTCAAATGTGGATTCGACATGTCAATTTGTTGAAACTCTGTTCGCCTAGTTACAAATCTGGCAGCAGATGAAACCTCATTCTCCTTGTCACTTATAGGAGAGGATACAAGAATGTCACTTCGGGCCATGGTAGAGTTTGCATCATCATCTTCAACCTCATCACCATAGCACTTACCCCCTCCACTCTCTTTTTCAACTCCCCTTGCATTTGCATTTTGGTTATCATCCTCCGCTACCTCATCACTCTCATCCTCCTCATCATTATCCTCATCCCCATCATCACCCTCAACACCACCCTCCTCAACATTTCCTCCTGCCATGGATGGCCCAGGGAGGTTGTTATCTTCATCAAACAAGTCCGGTGTGAAAACTTCTTCCCAATAAGGATCATCTCGATCAATCCTACTATTTTCACCATGTTCACCATCATCATCATTATCGTCTTCATATTCATCATCATTAACTGCAGGCTCATCAAATGAAACAAGGTACAACTCAATAACCGGTACCCCTTTATGTGCAGCAACCATTTCCAAGACATTATGATATGATGAAATTAATTTCAAACCACCTTGAAAACTACAATCTGGCTCTAAGTAATACACCAAATCCCCTGACTTGTATCCATATTTTTTTACTATACCCTCAATCTCAAAAATTGACAACTTATCATCGTCATACATCTCATCATGCACATCTACGTCACCCCCCACCTATGTGCATGTAAACCCCTTATTAATCTTACCACCGTAATGCACCTCAAACACAAGCTCCCATATAGTCATCCTACAAAATAAAAGAACTAAAGAAAATTAACAACTCAATAAAATATAATATATATATATATATATATATATATATATATATATATATACCAAGATGGGGGGGGGGGGGGAAAGTGGAGGAGAGCAAGATGGGGGGGGGGGGGGGGGGGGAAGTGGAAGCGCAGTATGCATATAGATGCAGGGGATAGGGGAGAGTGATGTACATGCAGTATAGATATAGATCAAAGCAAGTAAAACCGTCCAAGAAGGCGGTATGACAGTTGATAAATCAGAGGTAAAAGACAGGAGATAAGATAAACAAATCTTGATAAAAAACTCGTTAAAGAGTTTAAAATCGTTACAGATTAAAGACAGTCTTACAAAAGAAAGCGTTAGTGCTTACTAAAGTAAGGGAGCAAAGACAGGGGAATAGCAAGAGGATTTCGAGCTCTGAGGTAAACTCTCAGAAAGCTCTCTGAAAAACTCTGCTTTACAATGGGAGAGGGGAGCCCGTTATATAGGCTGAGCATAAAGCATAAAATAAAATACAATCAATTACAAAACAGTAAAAGCAGGCGCCGCGTCAGAACGGTCACATGTGAACAGTAGAGGCACGTTCGATGCCAATCTTGAACAGTGAAAGACGTCTGATTGAACAGTAGCTGTCGGCACTGTAGTGTCGGCAGACAAAACATGAACAGTGAAGTGAACAGTGCATTTGAACAGTGATTCTGCGCAGTGTCGTCCGTACAATGAACAGTAAAAGTGAACAGTGTTTTTGCACAGTAACTTCAAAACAATTTGAATAGTGACCCGTTTGAGATCACAATTTTCCTTTTGCGGTCGTTAGCGACAGTGAACTGGAAACAAACCGTCAGCGGAATTGTAGCAGTTCTTTTTCTTGGGTGGTCGTTAGGGACCAATCAAAACAGCCGTTAAGGGCATCATCACATATCTTCAATCCCTGGATAAGGATAGTATTCTTGAGTATCCTCATAGTAGGGATTCTGGAGGGGATTTAGGAGAGAATTCTGGACAGGCTTCTGGACAGGTTTCTGGGACGTTGCGGACTTTCGTCTTCTTCGTCAGAAACATCATCAAGAGCAGCAAGAAGGGCTTTTAACATCTCTTTTTTAGAGGAAGATATCTTCTTGGAAGAACTGGAAGTAGAGGAAGGGGAAGAAACAGGAGAAGCTTCTTTTTCTTCTTTTGGAGAAGAAAATATGTTGGGGGTAATAAGGAGAGGGGGTTTTGCCGTTAGTGGCTGGGCCTTGAGGGCCTGAGACATGCTTTTGACAGAGAGGACAATGTCATCAGTTAGTGAGCATTTATCCCACCATTTGATAAACCATTGCCGTTGAATCTTGTCATCGGCCAGATGGTAATTCCATTTTAGAATCCATGGAATCTTATATTTATTGACAAAATAAAGAATAGTTGGAAACTTAGCACCATAAGAATCAACTTTGTAGCTGTTCTTAAATAGTTGGAAAGCTTCAACTAGCTGGAGGGGGAGGATATCAGGAATCAAGCCAAATTGGTTCCACCATCTGGCAAACCAGAGGTGAAGGATACCGGTAAAATTCTTATCGAAATTAACAAACCAAGAATGATCAAAGATAGAGGTTTGGTAAAGTAAGAATTTAAACCAGGCATCGACATAGTCATAATAGGTACAAGGAATCAAGAATCCGTTAAGGGATCTCGTGACAGAGGGATGGGTGCCCCATTCCTTTTCAGAAATAATCCGTTTGAAATAGACACTATGATAAAGTATCATATTAGGATTAAGCCTGTCGGGAATAGATTTGAAAGAGACAGAATCAGTCTGCTTTAGAACAGCAGAATAGAAAGCTAAATTCTTTTGTGGATGTTCAGGAATCCAATAGAAATTTGGAGGGAAATAGGAGACGGCAATATCTCCGGGAGATTTAGAAGAAGAAGCAGAACGATTTAGTTCGACAAAGAACAAGTTCTGGAAATAGGGAAGAATCATGTATTCAGATTTAAAGACAGTTGTTTTATCATGTCTTATGAAGGGAGGTCTGGGTTTATCGGCAAAAGGATCATAGGAGGAAGCAAGCGTACTGGAGTACGTCATTTGAGAATCATAAGAGGGAGCAAAGGGAGCAAATCAGTTGGTTATGGCAACAAATGAAATTGGCAAGGAAGAAGCAAGGGGGGAAGATTCTGACTTTATAGTCAGGGCTTTTGAAACAATTTTCTCTTTATCTTTTTTGCTGGCCATGGTGGCACTGCAAAAATTCAAAATGAAGATAATTAAAATCAAAAAGGTAAAAAACCTTTATAAAATAAATGCAGAATAACGTTAAAATTATTCTTTGTAAAGCAGAAATAATAATATGCGCCATATGACAGGGAAAGGTATGATCAAAGAATTATGGGTAAACACGACCGTTAGGGGGGTGTTTAGACAAGACAAAATTCTGATGGTAATAGGGTCCTCATCTAGATCTAAGGACTGCCTAAACTTAATATCCAACCTATTAACATCAATTTCAAATTTTGACGCAAAAGGTATTTGAATATTAACATCAAATTTAATAGTTGAAACACCAATTTCGTTAACAGAAAATGGATAAAGCAAAGCAAGAAAAGGCATCCCAAGAATTACCCTTTCACCCATGTTTTTGACAAGCACAGTAGGAATATGAAAATGAATATTATCAAAATAGACATATGCATTTTTTAATTCAAAATCAATGTGCAATTTGCTTCCACTGGCTGAATGCAACCGTTGTGTGGATTTTTCAAAATATTTGCTGGGAATGAAACCTTCTTGAATGCAATTCAAATCAGAACCGGAATCAATCAAAGCAAAAACATCAAAAGAATAATCGGGAGAAATGGTAATTCTGACATTTGAATACCATCTCGGAGGAACAAATTTGGTAAGCATACTGACAATCTTAACATCATTGGACAAAGATTTATGACAGGATTCTTCATCATCATGCTCAGAAGTAATTTCGTTATCTGAAATACTTCCAGGAAAAATTTGTTTAAGATTTAAAAGCAAAAGCTTTTGTTGTAAATCTTTGTTTTCATGATTGACATTTTGCAAAGCAATTTGCAAGTTGACAATATCTTTCTTGATGGTACTAATCTCATGCTGCAAATCTGAGATAGTAACTACCTTGGATTTTTGTTTTGAAAATCGTTTTAAGGTATCCTCAAGAGATATAGTGCCGACAGGTTTTTCAACAACATCTTGTGTCATGAGTTTCTTAAGTTTTTTAAGATACTCTTCTTTCAAGTCAAGGTTTTCAATTTTTGAAATCAGGGTTAGGAGCAAGTCTTCTTGTTCTTCTGATTTCGACAAAACAGAGCAGGTTTTTGAATTGCAGCAGGCATCAGTGCAACCAATTTGAAAACAATTTTCAGATATTTCTGATGCAGATCGATAATCAGAATCAGAGGATTCTAGAAAATCATTATCAGAGGAATAATCTGAAAAGGCATTGTTTTGAAAGATTCTAAAGATTTTTTGCTTTTCATCGTTATTGATGTTTAAAGCATTAATCTCTTTTTTAATCTTTTTGGGAGGTTTTGGGCACTTCTCAGCATAGTGACCTTCTTCTCCGCAATTAAAACATTTGTTTTTTGAAAAATATTTTTCAAATTTGGATTGTTGTCTCCGTTTAGGAGGAGGCTTAGAAAATTTAGGTTTATTAAATTTTCTTCTCTTGTTACTATTGTAATATGGAGGGGATGATTTCATGAGAGCTTTAGATTTTTTCCTATGCATTTTGGAGGGAGCCATAGGAGGTAATCCAAACTGTTCACAGAAATTTCCCATTTCATACTTAGCTTTCTTGGCGTTTTTAAGCTGCTGTCTGATCATCTTTTGATCGATGCACATCTTAATGCCAAGTTTTTTGACAGTTGAAAACAAATCACCAAAAGTTAAATTTTCAAAATCGATGAGACCAGTGTCAGTACTGATCAATTCATCTTTGACTTTGTGAGCAAATAATGAAGGCAATCCGTCAATGAACTTTTCTTTCCAATAAGGTTTTTGACTATCAGGTCTAACCATGACACGGGAAAGAAAGACATCTTGATACCATCTATAGTCAGACATAGTAGGGCATCGAAGATTGTTCAAATAATCAGAAATTCGGGAGGTGATATTGGAAGGAGTTCCGACAAAATGTTTGATAATTGTATAAATCAAAGAGTTAACGCCATCAGGTTCACCCATTCTGATTTTCTCATCGAAAATAGGTAATCCTTCTTCATCACTCTTTACTGCTTTCCTGATCTGATCTCTTCGATCTTCAGTGAGATAATTATCCCACCAATTTCTCAAAGTACCAGAAAAACCAGTAGCAAGTAAATCCACAATATCAGCTTGGCTTTTATTGTGATTCGTGAGATAGGCATTAGCAACCATGGACATATGATTCATCTTATTGAGCAGTTCTTGCTCAGACAAACCGTCAATATTCCATTCATACAATTTATCAGCAGACACAGAGAATTGGGATTGGAGAAACCTTTCCTCGAATTGTAAATCAGGAGGAGTAGGTTTGGAATAAAAATTCTTTGTAAGATTGAAGGGTTTGGACCCGTCATAGATCCTTTGGAGTTTTGGCTCCATTTCAATCTTTCCAAAGTTTTGCTCAAGAATTCTGATGTCAGAATCAGTGGATTCTTGAGGAGAAGTTTCAGAATCAGAAGAAGAAACTTTTTTGATGACAAAATTTTGTCCAGAAGAACTAGCACGAGCATGGGTTAATTCAGAAAGCAATTTGTTGACTTTCTCAACGTTCATTTGAGAGGTCGTTTTCAAACCAGAAGACTTTGACAAATCAGGGAGAGAAATTAGGGGTTTTTCAATCTTTGGAGGATCAGAGGAAACTTTTGAATCAGAAGAGAGAGAGGGAAGTTTCTCTTCGATACGATCCAATTGTTGTCCTAAAATATGCAAAGATTGGGCACAAAAATTGTTTTGTTCGATAATTCTCCTATCGTTAGTGACAGGATCTTTATCATGAGTTTTGAAAGGGGAACATTTGACAATTGTTTTGTTGACATCAAGAAGAGTATTTTCAAGAGGGGGATGAGAAGATTTGACAATGGTCTTATCTTCTTTGACAAAATTCTTTTTGACAACATTCAAAACATTATCGACAGGGAAATGTTTTTGAAGATAATCAAAAAACAAAATATGTTTTTGGGACTCAATCATCATCTCAGTCCATTTGACCTTGATGAGATCTTATTCCTTGGAAGAATATTTCTTTTGAAAAGCATGCCGAACAGCACGATTTTCTTTTGACAAAAAATCTTTTGACAAAGCAGGCCAATCAATGACAGAAAAGAAATCTTTGATTGGGGAGGTAGAGGTGATGACATTACACTGATGAGGAGCAGTGGGAAGAGGAGCATCAAAATCAGAAGCAGAAGGAGAAGTAGATCTACCTTCGTCATCCGTTAGGGGATGATTTCTAGTAGAGTAAAAAGCAGAGGAAAATTGGGAATCGGTAGAAATTCCTTTGAGTTTCAAATCTGGGTTAACATGACAAAGAGGAGGAGAGGTGTTAAGTGACTCGTCCACATCTTTATCACGACGACGAAATCCTTCTGAGGTCGTTGAACCCGCAAAAGAATTCCTTCGTTCGTTAACCAACAGAGGCCTTTCAAACAGCGGATGTTCAATCCTGCTGGAAAGTCATAAATCAGAAAAATTGATTTTGACAGATCCATCCATATATTGTTGGATGTAATCAAGATTAGAGGCATCGTTTACTACTCGAGAAGGTTTTGCAACACCTTCCAAAAGCCACTCGTTGGGGAGGTCAATCTCATCCCAGCGAATCATTTTTGGAGTTTTGATATTTGCATTCTGAGTAGAACTTTGAATTAACAAAGTTGATTCACCTGGATTCTTGATCACAGCTTGTGGATTTAGATTTGTCTTCATCAATTTATAATAAACACGATAGATGATAGCAAGGGGTCTGCTACCTTCTTCCATGTTATAACCAGAAGACAGAATATTAAGCGTCAGAGCTTTCAAAATATGTATATCAGACAAAGCAAGAGAGAGATTGGGAAAAACATCAAAATGGACAGGACCAACAAACAAGGACGATTGAATCATTCCAAGTATACTGGTCTTAAAATCAAGAAATCTTGCGTCACGCAAGCAAAGCAAAATAGAAGCATTAATACCAAGTCGAGTCAATGGCTTGACTGCAACTTGAACACAACCAACATGCAAAAACTTATAACCTTTAGCAAGAGAATCGTTAATGAACCTCTTGTTAAACAGGGTTATAGTTTGATCTTTGCTAGTAATAGCAAAGGTTTGTTCAACAGTTTTGACAGAATATTGAGATTTAAAAGAAGATTTAAACCAAGAAGTAGTGTAAACATCCTTAGCGTCCAGCTTAGGGATGTTCCATTTATCAACACATAAATCATTATCAGAATCAACAGAAAAATTTTCATAGTTAACCACGTCCGGTGGCAAACTGGAATTAGAGCTAACAGAAGAATTAGATCTCCACATATTGACACACAAACTAAACTCAAAGTCACACACTCAGTAGAGTCTTAAAGGATCTCATCCTAGGTACTCACTCACTGGGTAAACTCTCTAAGGATCTCCTTCCTAGACACTGGACTATTCACACATACCCTTGGCCGCGAACAATGCTGCACATACCCTAGGCTATACTCTACAGTCTCTTCTTCACGCCCTAAACGCCAAACCCAGGCTCAAGCGGGACTTACAGGTACCTCGACAACTGTAGTAGACGGAGGGTGGCTACAATCTGCACTGACGGGGTGGTGAACTACCGACCAACAGCTAGGATCTCGACACAGAAAAAGGTTAACAGGGGGTAAGCAAAGAGGAGGAGAGCAAGACAATACTCAGGGGGCAAAAAGGAGAGCAGGGTGTACATCAAGCAGCAAAGAGGTAGTAGGGCTGGTGTTGGGGTGTGGAAACAAACAACTAATGCGCTAGGTGCAGTTATTCCATTCCTCTTCCATGTGAAGGCGTCTTCCTCTAGTTTTCTTGGCCTGTAGAATTATCCATGACATCATTTGGTTGTTTTAAAACATAAAGAAAAAAACAAAAGGTGAGTCGAATACTCAGTAAGTAGATACAACACAATAAATAATGTTCAAAACAATTTTAAGTTTCAAAACATAAAAAAAAATACAAATAATACATTCATAATCATAAATCTTTCTTTCCTTTAAACTCTTGAGTGGCCGACACGCAATTACGCCCTGTTTGTAAGGGTTGGTGATCACGAGGATGTTGGCTCCATTCCCATGGCCACAGGTAGAGCCACATCTAGGATATGAACAACACTTGTTAAATGATGGTGCACTCAAATGAGCCATTCTCGGTGGAACATACAAGCTGGCTGCTCCGCCCATTAGCTCCGGTGCCATTGCACATCATTCATATTGCCAAGAAAAACATTTTAAACATTTCATGCATTCATACTTATCAAAAAAAAAAAACATTTCATGCATTCATACAATCGCTTCATTTTCTTTCCTTGCTTTCTTTTCATTCACTTTTTGTCAAACATCATAATTATTTATAACATGTATATAACGTAGTGGAAGCATGCACATAAAGTCATTTACATTAAAACTCTTTTTCAACATATAGAAGGCTAACATTATATCATATACCTTGAAAAAAACTTTAAAAAACATGACATTGACATTTAGAAGAAAGCGGAGGTTTGATCATATCTACTTACCTACCTCACTCCTTAGCTTCAAAAGTACCACTCTTCTGTTAGCAACCTAAGCAAAACATTCACAACAATTACTATAGTTTACGCTCTCGTAAATCATTCATTCTTTTCCATTGTTTGATCCTCCTAAACATTGCTTTCCATACTAAGGGGTAGATCTGATTTCTCTTCTTAAGACATTTATTTCATATTTCTAGTTCAATTATATTCTTTGAACGATCATGGTATGCATGTATGCTCAATTGCTACACATGGATCATGAAGAATGAGTTTATTCTTGTGCTCTCTAGAGTGTAGGTCTCAACACCACATATTTCTAGACTTCATAGGGTTCTTTGAGCACTAGCAGCGGCTTCCCTTTGATTTTTCCTAAGTTTAGGGAATAAAACTACTTTTTGCTTCTCTATTAAAATATATTTCATAATATATTTCAAAATATAAAACTAATATATTTCATAATAAAACTACTTTGAGCACTAGCGCAGGGATTGGGAGGATTCTTTTTCTTTGGTGCCTGAAGCCCGCCTAGGTACGCCTGTGTCTTCGGAGCTTTCTGATTCGGTGTGTCTCTTTGTTCTCAAAGAGGCCTTCTCTGTTCCTTTGGAGGTGGACTTTCCGGCGAGCCCTCTTTGCAGGGATAGGGAGGTTCCTTTTGCTGGGGGGGAGGAAACTCAGGTTGTTCGTCCTTCATCTCCAGCGAAAGGTTTGATTCGTTGTGGGTTCTTTGGTCTGAGAGCTGTCTCTCCCTCTCCGGTGGTGTTGAATGAATCTTCCTTGTCTTCTAAGGGAGAGGACCCTAGTTCGGAAGTCTCTCCTACTTTGCCGGTAGAGGTTCATGTAGGCTCTACTATCTCGCCTACCTTTGGGGTGGCTGAGCTGGGTCTTTATTCCCCTGCGGCTGCCTCTTTGCTCTTGTCTCAGGTCTACACTTCTCTCTCGACTACCTCTCTTTCCAATGGGGTGGCTGAGATGGGTAGGATTCTTAGCTGTCCTTTTCCTCGCATGTCAGAGAGTGGTACTCCCATTTATTCCTCTATTTCCACGTCCCAATTGTGGTATACCCGGAGGGTGAAGGAAAAAGTCGCAAAGCAGCTGCATAAGAACAAGGACTTGCTTGCCGAGGTTGTGGTTGATACTTCGGTGGAAGGGGAGGAGGGCTATTCCGATAGGGTGCTTGATGCAATGAACCTCGCTCCTGTTATGGGGTTGTCTTGGGGAGGTGAAGACAAAAAACTTCGGGACCTTTTTCTGTCATTGAAAAGAGGGAGCTCGTGGTTGAAGCTTCTGCTCCTAAGGTTAAGGGGATGAGGGAGCTCAAAAATTTGGATTGCTCCATCTCTCCGACGAAGGGCCAGTGTCAGCGGGGATTTTTGGGGTCGAAAAATGCATTTTCCTTTCCCTCTGAGGTGCACTAGGGTTTTTCTTGGGTGTTTGGTTGGGTTTCTTGTATACTCGTTTGTGTACTTAGAGGTTTTTATGGGTTTTTGGTTTGTTAGGGTGTTTGGTTAGGTTCCTTTGTATACTTTATTGTGTACTTAGAGGCGCATTGCGCTTTTTTGATATATACTACATTACTTATCAAAAAAAAAAGAAAATTCATAATAGCTTCCCATACCTTTTCCTATACCATTAAAATATTATTTCTTTACAAAATACAAGTTCCCTACTTTCCCTCACTTTTTTAACAAAATTCCAATACAATCCTCAATTAAAGACAAAAAGATGAAAGAGGGGAGAGGAAAGATAAATGTTTATATTAAAATAATGTGTAGGGAACCACTTTTTGTGATTCCCTACACATTATTTTTTGTGATTTTTTTGAAATTTTCCCTAAATATAAGGAAGAGAATGGCATATAGGACATGTGCTACTAGTACTCTTAGGTCACCATAAGGTTCCCTAAACATTTTGATCTTGGGCAAAATATAGGTTTTTAGGGCCGCAAGATTCAACTAGTGTGTTTGTGTGTTGTAATTCCAGCAACATATTAGCAAAGATTACTTCTCTGTAAACCGTACAAGTGTCCAAGGATCACATGGTTTGAACCATTTGGAAGACAGCTCAAACATGGGTTATTCCAGGGTCCAATTATTGCAAAATATCTTTCCAAAAATGACATACAGACACGTTTCTTGGTGACTGCAGTGCTGTAGAATTTTCATCAGCAACCTAATGTTAATGTTTAGTCCTTACACAATCCAACACACTCAATCACTCATACAACATGTTACGCTAATGAAAAACACTTAGGAAATCATGCAAATAATGCTATACAAAACATATTAATGCCGTTTAAGAGAAGAAATCAGATCCCACATGTTTCCTTTGGTGCTGGCAGCAAGTATAAGAAGATCAAATGTCAATTTTAATTCACTTATTAATGTATTAATAGGTTTTTGTTATGATTATGACAATAATAAAACTAAACATCAATGATAAGGATCATTAGAACTTATACCTAAGCAAAATCCAGCCGTTACTTAGGAGAAAACGAAATGAAAAAAAAAATCTGTTCTTTTGGGCAGCAACACTGTTCTGTGCAGGAAACACTCTTGCACTGATTTTGCAAAATTTAAGATATTGGGTTTAAGAAAAACACAAAGGAGATATTTTTCTCAAATTTGTTGAAAAGGTACTCTCAAAAACTTGAAGAATCATTGAAAATACGTACAAAATACTTGATTAGAAACTGGACAGCAGTTGGCAGCTTCTAGGAGACAGTTTTAGGGCTTAACTTACCCCTGATTTTGCATAAGAGAGACACAGAGACTTTAGATAGGCTATATCGAATCTGGATTTCAGTTTTCAATTGATAACTTTGAGAAGAACATGGAGAAATCACCTGTTTTGGTTGCAGCCTTGGGCTATTTGGTTTGTAAACTTTTCAGACTTAGCTTGAAGAGAAAGAGGCTAACTTTTGAAAACTGACGTTGGGTGTTTTTGGGTTGTATTTGATGGCTGAAAAGGGTGACTTTTAGGGTTTTAAAGTTGAAATCTATAAGCTGTTGGCAGGTATATAAAACTGACGGCTGCAAGGCTTTAGGGTTTTAGTGCAACTAGGGTTTTAGGATGCATAAAAACTCGGTTTTAAAAAAAACCACTTTTCCTTTCCTTAATTTGGTACAATAAAGCTAGCTGCAACAGATTTAGTTTCCTTCTAAAACTAAACTTCTTTTCCTTTTTGAAATAACTTAGGAAATCAGCTCCTACAAAATAGGGATGTGTTGACATCCAATTAGGGCAACACATCCAATTAGGGCTTGTTTTAACAAATAAAATTTTCCTTTTTGGGGAAAAAGACATTCATTCCTCTAACATACCCTCCTTGCTTGAGATCAAGGATTTGAGTTTTTTCCTGGGTACATCCCTCTATGTCTCATTGAGCAGAATCTTTCATACAATTCCATTACATAATTAGCTGACAAAAATTGCTTCTGCAACTACACTTTCATGTGCTCTCCCACCTGTTGATTTTTGGCTTGTCTTGTTGAGCGCGTTGTTCCTTCAACTCTCTTCTACCATTGAAGCGCAATACCTTTCAATTTAAGCTTCACAAACAAATCCTTTTTGTCTTCACTTATGGGCTTCCACTCAAAGTAACTCTCCAAACTAGCTTCCCAATCTAGATAATCATCCACATGCATCTTTCCAAAAATATCTACAATTTCTATCTTGATTCCTCCATCATTTAAGTTAAGCACATGCACCAACTGATCCTCCAATCTGCCTCGTGCCACATGTTCTATGGGTTTGGCATCATGAAAGGGAAGAAAGGCCATCACTGTTTGGAATACAATTGATTGTAAAATTGTGCAGTATCATCTCCATTCGAAGAACTTGCCGGCACCACCCTTTAAATTCTGATCCTCTATTTTCCCTTTCTCCACCTTCTTCTCCAAAGGAACTAGGGGGTTCCTGGACAACAATTCACAAGAGGCCCTCTATCCCCTTCTTGATAATCTAACACATGTTGCAAATTTGATCACCCACTTTAAATTTCTCAACTGAACAAGAATCTACCCTCTATTCTGATGCACTTTCTTTGATGACATGCCCACTTTCAAACACCCAATCCCTCGCAACCTTGACCCTTCATTACTAATTCCTGAACCATCATTATGATCGAAGCCCCAAGAAATCCTCTATCAAAAACCCACTCTCCTGTCGTCTAACTCCCTCATCACTGGCACCCATGCTTCCTTCGGCCTTGTTTGTATAAGAACTGAAAATTTTGGTAGCTTTTGCCGCCTTTGTCTGAGCGCTCACCAGCCTTGTTGGAACTCCATCATCACATCCCACTTGACTGTGCTCATTGTAGCTTGTCGTGGTATTGCCAGAGAAACTTCCATCTTACTAGACCTGATCCTGCTGCGAAGCCCACCACACCTTCCTTCACTCTCAATTTAACTGTTTATGCTGGTTTAAGACGTCATTGAGCTTCTTTCTTGCTGACCTTTCAGACTTATTTAAACAGAAGCCCACATTAACCCTTGAAACACATGAGCCCAAACCTTTATAATCCACTCCTCCAGTCGCAGCAGCCAAAACCTTACCTTGCAAGTTGGGCTTAAACTTGGTTTCATCATTTCCTTATAAGGGATACCATCAATTTTTTGATATGAGAAATACTAAATATAGCTACTGAAATATGAATGAGAAGGAATTTAGTATGTATTACTTGATGATAATTGATTTACACAATAGGGTATTTATACAGAATGCTTAGGCTACATAGCCGTTGTAAATTAATGGTGTAATCTTCTATACATGGAAGTTGTTTATTTAGAGGGAATGTTAACGTTGCTGATTGAGGATTTTCCTTTCTCAATTAAGTTATGACCGTTGCACATATTTGTTTCCTTAACACTCCCCCTCAAGTTGGAGTGGATATTCATGACACCCAACTTGCCAAGTAGATAATGGAATTGTGTTGAACCCAGAGCCTTAGTAAATAGATCAGCGGGCTGTTGAGTGGTCGGTGTGTGGAAGGTTTGAATTATGCCATCTTGTAGCTTTTCCCGAATAAGGTGACAGTCAATCTCTATATGTTTTGTTCTTTCATGAAAGACAGGATTCGAGGCGATGTGGATGGCCGCCTTGTTGTCGCAATATAATTTCACTGGTTGTGGATGTGAGATATGGAGGTATACCAACAGTTGCTTCAACCAGGTAATTTCACAACAGGTTGAGGCCATAGCTCTATATTCTGCTTCAGCTGAAGAATGAGATACTGTTGTTTGCTTCTTTGTTTTCCAAGATATTGGTGAGCTTCCAAGGAGTATACAATATCCAGTGACTGAACGTCGAGTATCTCTGCATCGTGCCCAATCCGCATCACAAAATGCATGTAATTGAATGTTGCTTGTGGCTGATAAGAGAATTCCTTGGCCTGGAGATTGCTTGATGTAGCGTAACACTCTATGTGCAGCATCTAAATGGGATGTGCATGGCTTGTCCATAAACTGACTCAACACCTGTACTGCATAGGCCAAATCTGGTCTGGTAATGGTTAAATAAATCAATTTACCAACTAATTGACGATATGACAAGGGATTTGCAATGAGGTCTCCATCATTTTTACTGAGTGCCAAATTTTGCTCCATGGGAAAAGTGCTAGGCTTGGCACCAAGAAAGCCTGTATCTTCAAGTATTTCAAGAGCATACTTTCTTTGTGATAGGAAGATACCTTTCTTTGAACGAGCCACTTCAATACCTAGAAAATACTTCAGGTTGCCCAAATCTTTGAGTTTCAAATGGTCACCTAAGTGTTTCTTCAATTTCTGAATCTGCTCCAAGTTATTGCCTGCCAATATAATATCATCTACATATACAAGAATGGCTGTGAAGTTACCTTCGTGGGATCGGACGAATAGTGAGTAGTCTGCCTTGGATTGTTTATATCCTGCATTAATGAGAGTGGAAGAGAGTTTTGCATACCATTGTCTCGAAGCTTGTTTAAGCCCATACAAGGATTTGTTGAGTTTGCAAACTCTGGTCTCCCCCTTTCGTCCGAAACCAGGAGGAAGGTGCATGTAGACTTCTTCGTCAAGGTCACCATGAAAGAAGGCATTGTTGACATCAAGTTGATGCAAATGCCATCCGCATGAGGCGGCAAGCGCGTGGAAAGAGCGGACAGTGACCATCTTAGCGACAGGAGCAAATGTCTCCGTATAGTCAAGGCCAGCCTGTTGGTTGTAACCCTTAGCCACTAAGCGAGCTTTGTAGCGTTCCACAGAACCATCTGGGTGATATTTTATTTTATAAACCCATTTACAACCAATGGGTTTCTTTCCAAGAGGAAGAGGAGTCAGAGTCCATGTCTGAGTTGACTCTAGAGCATCCACCTCAGCACGCATTGCATCACGCCATTTGGAATCCTGCATGGCCTGCAAAAAAGACTTGGGTTCTTGTGCAAAGGAAATGGCAGTAGCAAATGCACGATGGTGGTTAGAGAGACATTTGTATGATAAAAAAGCATCAAGGGGGTAAGGGGTACCTGAGGAACGCACCAACGCTGATTCAGATGATTGAGTGGTACGAGAAGGGAAAGCATGTGTAAGATGAAAATCACGCAAGTATGCAGGTGGCTGGGTCGACCGAGTGGATCGCCGAGTGATCGGAGATGGGAATGGGTAGTCGGAGTGGTGGAAGGGTCAACCAGAGCTTCGACAATAGGTGACAAGTGGGTAGGGACATCATCAGGGAGGTCAAAAGGGATTGGTAAGACTGGGGAAGATGGCTTAGGGGTGGTTTGGGCAAAAGGGAAATGATCTTCATAAAAAAGAACATCACGAGAGATGAAGGTTTTGTGGTGATCAAGATCATATAGACGATAACCCTTTTGACTATAAGGATAACCTAGGAAGACACATCGTATAGCACGTGGGGAAAATTTTGATGGATTTTGTGAATGAGTGGAAGCAAAGCACAAACAGCCGAAAACTCGTAAGTGATTGTATTGAGGTTTGGAGTTGTGTAACATCTCATATGGAGTTTTGCCAGATAAGAGGGGAGTAGGAGTTCTATTGATTAAATAGGCAGCGGTGAAGATGGCATCTCCCCAAAAACGTGTGGGTAAGTGGGCTTGAAAGAGCAAGGCTCGAGACATATTAAGAAGGTGACGATGCTTGCGTTCAACAACTCCATTTTGTTGTGGAGTAGAGACACAACTGGTTTGATGGATGATTCCTTTATCAGAATAAAAGGATGGAATATTGAATTCAGGGCCATTGTCACTACGAATTATTTTGATGGTAGTTGAGAATTGGTTCTCGACAAGATTAATGAAGGATTGTAGAAGAGAGCGAGCTTCAGATTTGTGTTGCATCAAATAGACCCATGTACATCGGGTGTAGTCATCAACAATAGTAAGAAAATAACATGCCCCATTAATGGAAGGTGTGCGATAACCACCCCAAATGTCAATGTGTAGTAATTCAAAAGGTGCAGTAGAAGAAATTTGACTAGTTGGAAATGGAATACGTGTTTGCTTAGCCAGAGGGCAAACAAGACATTGTTCTAAATCAGAACTACAAATGCCAGATACATTATTGGAAAGAAATGACAAGATTTTATTGGAGAGGTGACCTAATCGACGATGCCAAAGCTGTGAGGTTGACTTTGCCACCTGACACCGTGCGGGTCTTGTGCTGGTGAAGTAATACAGGCCATCCCGTTCAGTGCCCAGACCAATCATCTTCATCGAGCGAAGGTCCTGGATGAAGCAGAAGTTAGAAGAAAAAATAATAAGACAATTCAATGTTCGACATAGTGTACACACAGAGATCAGGTTAAAGTGAAAAGTAGGAACACAAAGGACATTATGAAGAACAAGTGATGGAGAAAAAATCACAGATCCAATGTGAGTTACGGAAGCATATGAGCCATTAGGTAATTGGACTGTACGGCCATGAACAGGATATGATTTGGTCAAGGAAGTGGGAGAACTGACCATATGGTCAGTTGCACCACAGTCAAGAATCCATAATGAATCATTAGAGAAGACATAAGGCGTACCTGAGAGAGATGATTCGGTACTACCTGCTTGGTGGGCCATGGATTGTTGTGGACTGACGTTATTCAGAATTGCAAGGAGCTGTTGGCATTGATCAGGTGTGAAAGGGAAACTGTTGGTAGTGGAAACTTGATGAGCACGGGGCTTAGGACCAAAGCTTGAGCTAGATATAAAGGCAGAGTCAGTCTTGCGACGAGCAGGAGGGAATCCGTGAAGGTGGTAGCACCGCTCAGTAGTATGACCGTCACGACCGCAATAAGTGCACTTTGGTCGTTCCTTCTTTTGAAAACCATGTCGGTTGTCCTTTCGTGGTGGTAGGTTGCCTTTTGCAGCCAAGGCAATGCCCTCAATGATAGGTGGAGTGGTAATGCTGCGTTGGCGTTCCTCTTGAAGGATTAAAGCATATGCACGATTGACTGAAGGTAATGGTTCCATCAAGAGGAGTTGTCCTCGAACTGTTGCATATGACTCATTGAGACCCATGAGGAACTTAATGGTACGTTGACATTGCTGTAGTTGGAGACCTTCCTTTAGTGCGCCACATGTGCAAGATGGGTTGGGCTGAAGTGCGGATAGTTCATCCCATAACCCTTTTAATTTTGTGAAATATGTGGCGATAGGCATGGTGCCTTGAACGAGAGTGCTAACATCTTGCTCAAGTTGAAACATGCGAGGACCATTCACTTGAGAGAATCGCTCTTTAAGGTCCAACCAGATGTCACGAGCAAGGTTGCAATAAATGACACTAGTGCAAATGTCAGTAGAAATTGAATTTAATAACCAAGATTTTACCATATTGTTGCACCGACTCCATTGTGGAAAATCTTTGGAGGAGTTTGCCGGTGGGGTGATGGTTCCGTCAATGAATCCGAGCTTGTTTTTGGCACTGAGAGCCATATTGATTGCCCGACTCCATGTTTGATAATTGTCTCCAATGAGAGGCTGAGATGCCAATACTACGCCAGGATGGTCAGAATGATGGAGGTATAAATGATGATCCGGATCATGGTAAGGAGGTGTGGAAGATGTGGGAGTTGTAGTTTCAACAATGGTGATTTTTTTTTTTTTTTTTTAAATGGGACTCTACACGACTTGTAGTAGTATAACAAAAGGCTAAATGGGTGTGTTGCAGATGCCTATATGCGTGTGGGAGAAAAGATAAAAAAAAAAAAAAAAAAAAAAAAATTAAGATTGTGGGCTACTGAAGGGTGAGCTAAATGGGTTTTAGGAGACAAAAAAAAAATTGAAGTGGGCCCAAACTTAAAACAAAACTTAAGCCAAAACAAAAGAAAGGCTTGGAAAAAAAAAGTGGAAGAAAGGGGCTGACCGTACCCTAAAAATAAAAGGATATCATCTTCTTCATCTGGTGCGATGATGGAAAACACAAAGGGGGCTTGACAGCTGGCTGTGTTCAAAGGAATCACAAGAGCACAACAGCCTGGAACCACCGGAGCACCACCGGAACAGCCTGGAACGACGGTGGGGATGGAACCACCGGAGCACAACAGCCTTGGAAGTGTGATGGTGGGGATGAAACTGGCCGCTGCAGCACCAACGACTAAAAATCTGAGCACAAATCGGAGCTGGCAGCTATTTTGGGCGTGGAATCTGGTGGAGGCTGATAGGTGGTGGTTTCTGACCAAACAAGAACTAGTGGCGTGCACTGATGAAGATGCAAATGGTGGCCTCTGACCAACGAGGACCACTGTGATGGGTGGAGAATAGCCTGCACGTTTTCTGACCGGCGAAGACGTGTGGGGCTGGTACCCAAAGTAATCGGACAAGATATTGCTGAGATATTGCAACAGAAAAGCAGCAAAGTGCAGCAGGTATGAAAAAAAATACAAGACTCTGTTTTTCAATTGAAAAAACAGAGTTTTTTTCTTCTCTCAGGATCAACGTTATGCTCTGATACCATGAGAAATACTAAATATAGCTACTGAAATATGAATGAGAAGGAATTTAGTATGTATTACTTGATGATAATTGATTTACACAATAGGGTATTTATACAGAATGCTTAGGCTACATAGCCGTTGTAAATTAATGGTGTAATCTTCTATACATGGAAGTTGTTTATTTAGAGGGAATGTTAACGTTGCTGATTGAGGATTTTCCTTTCTCAATTAAGTTATGACCGTTGCACATATTTGTTTCCTTAACATGATAGACCGTAAATCAAGTAAATCCCTCATAATCGTCGAAGGAAATTTCAAGCTATCACGGCCAGTTTGTACACCAAAATTTCCGGGTAACGAACGAACCTTCTCACCATAACCATCAATACTCCTCATTGTTTGAATCTCCAAATTACCCAATCCACCTGCGCTCGAAGACTTTATTTTCGTGATAATGCCCCTTCCTCTACCAAAGCATCCACATCTGAGGTCAACCATGATCCACCATCTATGACATCGGTGGATTACCACCATACGCCTTACTGTCCCTACTCCCACAATGGCATGAGGCTTGAGATAATTGACCACCATTCCGAAGGGCCAAGAAGGTAGAGGGTGGGGCAACTTTGCTGTACAATTGAGAAAGGACCTTGGGTTGCACAACCACAAGATTATTCCGAAGGTTTACGAGAAGATCAAAAACCCTACTACACTGTATTCCGATAACTCCAAGAACCTTTCATGACTGTTCGCACACCTCTATGCAACATACACTATGCTACCAAACTTATGAGTCCTATAGAATGTTGAAGATAGAAACTATTCTCTCCCAAATTTTATTATGATTTTATTTACTCTTTTATTCTGAGTGTAATCTCCTAATATTTGCTTTCCATATTAACCTTTGTATTATTTTCTATTTAAACATATGTAAATAGTATGGAAATAATCAAGGAATAAGAATACCATTCTTTGATTCTCTCTTCCTCTCCTCCTTGGTTCTTATTATCTATTTTTCTACTTGGTATTTGAGAGCGTGTGGATCCTATTCTAAACCCCTCGGTTGGTTTTTCTACTTTTGGTGGCGGCACCGCCAGTGTGGGCTTTAGGCTACAGCACACACAGGCAGTGCCTTGATAGAGCTCTAAAAAGAGCTGTTCATAGTGAACTGGAACATCTCCGGTGGAAAAGACAAAAAAAAAAAAATCTCGCTTACCATGCGTTTTCACGAAGGTTCGTTCGAGTTGGTTGTTGTTGTGTTGTGCGTTGTGTTGCATGGTGCCATTTAATTGTCTCCAGCAAGTTTCCAGCGGCTTTGTGGCGTTTAATGGCATCTTTTGTGCTCTCCAGCGATGTATGAGGTGCTCCAAGGTGTACGGAGGTTTTATTTGGTGTCACCGGCGAGATCTGGTTGTTTCCAGGGAGGTCTGGTCGTTCTCAGCATGTTTCCGGCAAGTTGATGGAGACGATTGTTGATACATAGTTTTCCAAAAGATGACGTGGCACGCTTGCCGAGCTTGAGTTGGACCAACACCCGAACAATTTGACTGCACAACAAAGAAGAAAGAAGGATCGAAGTGACCGGGGGTGAGCCGGCGTGAGCACTCCGATGCCTAAGTGAGAATGGGAAAGGATAACAGTAACAACTACAGAGCTCAAGTTATGAGAGTTGTGATTACCTTTGCTTTGATCATATGACTTGTATTTATAGGCATTGGAGGAAATTTGATTTCCCACCTATTAAGGAATCTTATCCCTTGATATCGGCTAAACAAACATTTGAATGAGAAGATCATGTTTGTTAGCTCTTCCACGATTTAAGCGACTTGAGATCAGAGGATCAACTTCGTAATCTTTTAAGATATTAGAGTTATTCCCTTTACTGAGACTTAAATGTCCTGAGTTATTCTCGGACTTTATGGTCTCGGCTAGGGGTTGCCTCGGATTGGTGGTCTCGGATCACATGAGTAGGCCTCGTCTCGGATCACTTGAGTAGGTCTCGGACTTGGGCCTTTTGAGTAGGTCTCGGATTTGGGCCTCTTATGGCTGGGCCCAAGGACTGCTCAATAAATGGTAAGCTAGTTCATGACCCAACAACGATGACCCTGTTTGGTTCTCAGTTGGTTGTTGTTCTCTATCCTGGATAAAGATTGCTGGAGTGGTGTTTGGCTGGTTCTCAGCCGGTTTAGATGGTTTTCGTCCGATCTAGTACATATTTTATCCGGTTCAGCATCTTTTTCATCCGGTTTGGTGACTTTTCTGACCAGTTTAGTGGTTTTCCGACCGGTTCAGAGCATATTCTGACCATTTTAGTTGTAACAGTTTTTGGGTTTTGTTATCCTATGGATAGGCCTATTGTATCTCGGTCAGTTTAGTATAAAAGCCCAATACTATTATTCAGTAATTCATTCAAGCTTTCAAATCTGACGAAAGCATTTACTTTAGCTAGCTTAATCTGTAGCCAGGAGTGTGATCATACTCGAAATAATCTTTGTGACTACTTTTAGGGCTTGATTCAATAATACTTCATAATTCAAACTCCATTTCTCATCCATTTTTTCTATTGAATCACATCCAATTCAAACACTTTTCCCTCCTAAACACTAGAAACGTAATCAGTGTATTACAGTTCCCCCCCCCCTCTTTTGATAGAAGCTCGAAAGATTTTGCTTCAACGTAGAAATAACCCAAGTAACCCATTGCTAACTAACCAAAAGGCAAAACTGCAAAAAATCATATGACAATTAGGTTGGGACGTGCCCTCACGTGCCGACTATCATTGTGGAACGTCCGGTATTGCCTATGACTCAAACGAGGCTATTTATAATAGGCTTTTGTAACCCTAGAATCCTAACCCTTCATCTTTCATAAAACAAATAAATCTTAATCATCCAACTTCATGAAAAGTCACATGCTAGTCAGATGACCTTTTTAAAATACTAAAACATAATAATATAAAGCATAACATAATAGTGAAAGACTGGTCTTGAGATAACTAATGAACTGGATTAAATAGACTAGGGAGCCTTCCTTGCTTTGGGCTAAAGATGCTCCTGCATCAATGAATATCCTGATAACCTCTCTGCAGATAGTGTTGCATGTAGTGCTTTAATAGTTGGGTTAACCTTTATTAATTTGTAGGGAATTCAGTAATAGTAATTGATTTTCTTTTGATATATACAAATACAATTTTCAGCATTAGAGGAAACTAGTAAATATATGGGATATTAATTATATATTTTACTGTGTAATTTTACTACTTCGATATACAACTTTTGTATATTATGAGTTTCTATGACTCCTTCAAAGAAAGCGTTTTCTCTCCTCTCCCCTTCGGCTCTTTCCAGCTTGCAGAGTTCTGCTGTTGATGCCGCTTCTTCGTCGCCGGAGGTTTCCTGCTTGTCAGATGCTGTCTCGTTGCCCTTCTCTTTTGATGGGTCTCCTGTAGGTGCCTCTTCTGTAGGGGCGGCTGCGTTGGGGGAAAGGCTCTGGGTGTCTCTTTCTGAGATGTCGGATAGTGGGACTCTTATCCTCCCCTCGGTTTCCACTTTGGAGCTAAGATATTATCGGAGAGCGAAGGAAATTAGAGGGAGGGGAGCACTTAAAAAGTCTTTGGGTGCTCTTTCTCAGTCGTTGGTCGGGACCGTAGTCCGGCCCACGTCGGCACCAGGGAAGGGAGCGGTCGAAAAGTCTATGGGTGCTCTCTCTAAGCCATTGGTCGAGACTGTAGTCCAATCCACTCCTGACTAGTTTACTTTGGCAAGGTTTTCTTCTCCCGAGCGCTTCTAGTGTGATCCAGAGACCCACGGTTGCCCAGACATATGGGGAGTTGGGTCTGGTTTTGGAGGGATGAGTCAGTCTTCTTGTGTCTATGAGGTGGGTGAATCTTCGGAGAGAGGGATTTTGGGTGAGAAGCAGCTAGACTTAGGTCCCCCGCCTAGGCTTTTGCTGGACTTGCCTTGGAGTCTGTCTTCTTCCTGTGAAGTGGGAGGTTCTTCGTGTGGAGGTGATTCTGTTGGAGCTATTTTCTCTCTTGCTGCAGCGCTGTTTCTTCAAGCCGTGGGGATTTCTTTTGATGGGAGACGATGCAATTTTTGAACCTCTTGGCTCAAGTGGATCAGGGTCTGCGTCATGAGGTCCCAGATCCCATTCCTCCCTCTCCCAAGCTTAGATGGAGCAGGGAGTTGAAGAATTTAGAGTGCTCGATCAACTTTGATGCTAGGAGTCGTGGATCTAGTCGGGGCAAAAGCAAGAAGGCTCTTGTTGTGATGTAATCTTGTTCAGGGTTTGTGGGCTGGTTTTGGTTGGGTTGTTTGGTGTTTGGGGGTTCTTATTTTCTTTGTTTTTTCTGTTTTTTTTTCGCATCCGTTATCTTTTTATAAAACTTCTCTGTTTATCTTTCGAAAGAAATATATATTATGAGTTCCTTTTGTACCTGATATTAGCAAGTGTGATACTTTACTGAGATTTCTCAATCACAAGGCAATTTAAGGTTCTTTATATCATCATATACTGATGGAAAGGGCAAATTTATCCTATTACTTTAAAATGAAAAGATTTTGAGAAGGAAAGAAGTGAAATCAAGAATATATGCAGTGTATGGTGCTTATGAATACGTTGTGATAGGCAACCAGTATGTAAGCAAATTGTAAAAGGTCTTGTTAGTCCAACTTAACATAATCTGACTATTTACAGATGTTGGAGTAGTTGCTTCGACCATCATGTACGCCTTCTACTTGAATGAAACATGCAAGAGCAACCAGTTGTGCACTGTGCCTGTCATCAACATGAAGAGGGCAGAGCTAACTTCTCATGCTGAAATAAGATGGTTGATTGAATCATGTCAAATTGATCAGTCATCCTTAATTTTTGTAGATGAGGTGTGTTCTATGTTTTAAATTCTCAATTGTTAAGGTATTGCATTGAGTAACTTATTCTGCATGTTTGAATGTGGACTAAGAATAATTTATATATTTAAACTTGGTGTTAATTATTTGATTTGCTAAATGGAATAAAATATCTATATCAAAAAAAAAAAAAAAAAATAGTAAAAAAATTGGAAGCAGTTAGATATAACCTTTCATGCGGTCTGTGTACCTTGTAAGTTGATCCATTGGCTGCCTCAAACACCCCCACCCCCCTCCCCCCGAATAATAATAATAATAATGATCCTGATGTTCTGTCAGATTCTTTCAATTTAATAATAATGCAGTTAACTCATTCTGGAATTTATTTATTTTTCCTTTCTCTTGCCATTGAAGGTAAGGTCCTGAAATTGTTGTTTTCAATTCTAGCTTGCCTGTCCAACTGAAATTTCGTTGTTCCTGAATTCTCAAATATTGAGCAGATTGATCTGTCATATTATGACCTATTCGGGAGTCTTAAACTAGTTCTAGTTAACAGCAACAAGCTTCCAATTAAACAAGAGGTAACATTTTATTAGAAAATCTAGCTGTACTTTTACTCTTAACCATTGGAAATGAGGTATATTTGTTAGTGTGTTCCTGAAACAGGCATTAAAGGAGGCGGTAGTTGAAATCTTCAGTTGCAGAAAGGTGTACTTAGTTGCTTCAGTGTGGTTGACTTTCTTGTTTTAGCTTGATATGTCCAAACAGCTTTGGAATGAGAGTATACCCTCATGAAGTTTTATCTCATTTGCAGGGTGAGTCGACATATCCATGGGTTGAGACTGTTACTGCGGGACAGGTATAATGTTGTAATCAAGAGTATGCATCTCTAGTTTTTAGCCGTTAGTTATCTATTTGCAATTAAAATTTATTCATGGCACCAAAATAGAAAACACTGATATTAATCTTTTAGGTTTTCAGGGATATCCTTTTTGACTTTACTCTTGCGGGAAAGCTATCTTGTGTTGAGATTCTACTTACTGCTTAGATTCAATGCTTAGCTTAGTAGTTTGTTATAATTGTTTCACCTATTCTCATAAGTCAAATAAAGTGAATCTCATGATCTTATGGGTTATCTCGTTAATGTAATTAGAAATTATTATTTTTTGTATAGTGGATCTGGGAGGGTTTGGAGAAGAATAGCCTGTCTGGAAATCAGAGATAATTGGGCATATGTTGGTTATTGGTAATGAAATTATGTTACAATTGAAAAACTGATTACATGAGTTGGAATTCTGTTATTTATACTCTTCTATGACTAATAATATGCTATACTACCCTTACATCCTGGTTACTTAAGCAAAGGACAGCCCAAAACAGCTAACAATCAACAACACTCAAACATTATTGAAAATACCCTGCATCGAACTTCCCTTCTTAAAAAAAACTTGTCCTCAAGTTGGAACAGTTACAGAAACATCTTCTTCAGCCGCAAAGTAAGGTGATAAGATCTTCACATTGGAGACATTAGAAATGTTGAGGTGGGGTAGAAGCTGCACTTGATATGCATTATGATGCAACATGGTTGTGGTGGATCCAAAACCAAACAACATAAGATTAACAACTCTTCCCAAAACCAAGATTAAAATCAAGGAATTGAGGCAAAATAGAAGAAAACTTAACCTTTGAGTATTTCTTCTGAAAACTAATGAAAAATATAACATAAACTGCAGTCTAAACCGCTAAACCGTCCTTATTAGGTTTCTTTTAAAACTAGAGTTGTAACCCTACTAAAACGATCAGGTCACGATCTCGTTCGGAAGAGGGTACTAACTCGTTCGGACGATCATCAAAATGAAGCTTCTATGTATACTCCTGTTTGAACAAGGATTGAACGGCCTACCAACCAAACGTCTTAGATTTACTACTAATTTAGATAAGTTCCGTCCAAGTTTACAACTAGATGCTATTGCATTGTGCTCGTTCAGACATTGATTGAACGCCATTTTGATCGATACTCCCTGGAGTCGCTCCTAAAGCTCAGCCTAAAGGCTCATTCAGACGAATGTTAGACCTAGTTCAGATGACGTTGCCTTCTTCTGATTTATTCATGAAATAGAACACAACACACAACTTAATTTGGATCAACTTCCCCGGGTTGGAGAGAATTCGCATTCTCATCAGAAGATTCTCCCGTGTACGAAACAAGATGCTTGATATTGAACATGTCGGATGTTTTGATGGGTTGTAAACTTCAACCAAGACTAATGTTCTCAATGATCTCCATGTATTCAATCTTCCGTGCAGCAAGCTTGCTACACTCCCCGAAAGGAAACCTGTTCTTAGTCAAAACAGCCCATATGTAATGTCCCACCCCTAATGATACACAATATTGTCCGCTTTTGGCTCCCCCGCACTAGACTTCTCAAGAGGTTACCCATCCCGGTACTACTCTCGCAGAAGCACGCTTAATTGCATAGTTCCGATGAGTTTATGACCATCACGGCTTTAAAATGCGTTGGTGTTAAGAAGGGTGCAAATATACATATAAGCACATCTCCATCCCTAGGCGATGTGAGATGCCATACACATACAAAATCTTCTTCATCAAATTCCACAGCGAGCTGCTTCTTGTCAGCACTTGTATTTAGCCACAAAGTCTTGTAAACTTTGAACCGTAGCTTTGTGAACTTCTTGAATCTGAGCAAGGATCTTCAGCCTTAGTATTCACCCACTTCAAATTAGGAATAGGTGCTAAATCCAATGGAGCACGAGGATTAGTTCCATAGACAATAAAGAACGAACTAAAACCAGTACTCTGATTGGTAGACCTCTTATAGGCAAAATCAGCTTCGAATAGCTTCTGATCCCATATTTTAGACAATAAACCACCAAGCTTCTAAGCAAACCTCCCAAAGATCAATTTACCACCTACGTTTACCCATTGGTTTGAGGGTGATAGGCACTGCTAAAATCAAGCTTGGTGTTGGATAAATTCTACAAACACTTCCGAAAGTAGGAATTGAGTATCTCGATTAGAAACTATAGACGATGGCAACCCATGGAGTTGATAAACCTCTTGGAAATACAATTGAGCTATATTCACAACATTAGAAGTTTTCTAGCAAGCTTATAAAGTGAGTCATCTTAGAAAATTGATCAACCACAACAAAGATGGAATCATTAACTTGTGCCCTTGGTCCCCAACACAAAATCCAAGCTCACATTAGTATATGGTTGCTCTGGAATTTGAAGTGGCATGTACAAATTGGCAGCATTAGTAGGTGTACCTTTTGAAACTTGGTGAATCTGAAGGCCCTCCACAAACCTTGGAACCTCCTTCCACATGCTTGGACAATAAAATTTGCCCAATGCTAACTTGAATGTCTTGTCACGTCCTATGTGACTCTCATTATGCAGTTCTTATATAATCTTCAATCTCAAACTAATCTTAGGAATACATAATTGATTTACTTTGAGAAGGAACCCATCATGTAAGAGAAAATCATCCCGTAGTTCAGGTGCCACCTTACTAACAATATGACCAAATAATGGATCAGTAGACAGAGAATCATTAGATCAAATCCAAGTACCTTTGTCGTCATTGTAGTTAGGTCGCCTTGTAACTAAGCAAATCCACCACCTTATTCAACTCTTTAGATTTATGCTTGTGACGAAAGAAAACTGCTGGATATATTCTGACCAATCAACATGTCTAGATGACAGCTTATCTTGACTATGAAGATGCACTTCAATTCTTCATGGTCCGAGTACATGATTTTTTTTTTTTGATAAGTAAACAAATCAATACTTACACCCACCGTGGGGCTCGAACCCACGACCACAAGAGTACATGATAAACTCATTGTAGGCTAAATATGAACTCCAATGCATCAAGGCTTGCACTAATGCATAGAACTCCACATCATAAGTATTGTAGTGAAGCTTGGAACAGCTCAACTTCTCACTATAATATGCCACCGGCTTCTCTCCTTGACTAAGAACTGTTCCAATACCAACTTCAGGTTGTGGCCCTTTGCAAGTCAGCCCTAGTGCTCTTGAGGAAGTCCCTAAAGCTCAGACAGTAAGACTTTGAAGGACAAGGCTTCATTGGTGGGTGCAAGGCCTAGAAGAGCCTTGAAGTCTGGGAAGAGATTAGCTGGGCCGTTTTCACGGCGCAAAAAGGTCCAGCAGGGTTGGGTTGCAAGTAAGGCAAGCGACCTAGGAGCCTCATCCTCTGCTGTTGAGTCTCAAGCTTCTCAGAGTCAGTCGCTAGCAGTCCCTCCGGCATCCTCTACGGCTGTATCTCAGCGATTACAACAATCTAGGGAAACAAATAAGGTAACTAAAATCTACCTATTAATTACAATATACTATAGCTATAATACAAGAACATGCCATAACTAGAAAGACTAATTATGGCTAAATATATATGGACCGTATCTGATTGACATCCTCCCTCAAATTGATGCTGGTCGATCAAGAAGCATCAATTTGCCCACAAGAAACTGATGACGTTGTCGTGTCATAGCCTTCGTGAAGACGTCAGCTATTTGGAGATCAGTGGAAACATGAGGAAGAGAGATAACACGAGTGTCCAAGGCTTCCCGAATAGAATGGCAGTCTACCTCAATATGCTTCGTACGTTCATGGTAAACAGGATTAACAGCTATTTGAATGGCACTAGTATTATCAGCATGAAGAGGAGTAGAATCAGTTTGAGAAAAACCAAGCTCAGCCAAAAGCCCACGAAGCCAGACAATCTCAGAACAAGCAGCAGACATTGCCCCGTATTCGGATTCAGTAGATGATTTAGAAACGCGAGCTTGCTTCTTACTCTTCCAAGAAATCAAAGAATCACCAAGAAACATGCACCAACCCGTGACAGACCGCCGAGTGTTAGGACATGCTGCCCAATCCGCATCACTATAAGCAACAAGGCGAAGAGAAGAGCCAGTTGGAAATAACAATCCACGGCCAGAAGAGCCCCGAAGATATCGAATGATACGCCGAACAGCAGCTAAATGGAGATGGCGGGGAGTTTGCATAAATTGGCTAACTTGCTGGACAGTGAAGGAAATATCGGGCCAAGTAATAGTCAAATAATTCAAGCTGCCTACCAACTGTTGGAACACAGTAGGATCAGAGAGAAGATCACCCTCCTCACTTCGATATTTCACATTAACCTCCATAGGAGTATCCACCGAAGAAGAATCCTGAAGACCAGCTAGACTAATCAAGTCCTGGGTATATTTGTGTTGATTAAAGAATATACCGGAAGAGTCAGTGTGCACCTCCAACCCCAAAAAATACGTAAGAGGACCAAGGTCTTTCATATGAAAAGAGTCTTGAAGATTCCGCTTGAGATGTGCAATCAAACTGGAGTCGGTTCCCGTAATGACAATATCATCCATATACACAAGTAAAAGAACAAGACCAGTCGGAGTCTTGCAAAGGAACAAAGAAGAATCATATTGGCTTTGGACAAAGGAGAAGCGAAGCAGAGTAGACCTGAATTTTTCAAACCATGCCCGGGGAGCCTATTTGAAGCCATAGAGAGATCGCTTCAATTTACACATAGCGGCAGATGGAGAAGAAAACAACCCCGGAGGAGGAGTCATGTAAATATTTTCTTTGAGATCACCATGAAGAAAAGCATTTTTGACATCCATCTGGTGAAGTGCCAGCCTTGGGAGGTGGCAATAGAAATAATTGTACGCACTGTAGTCATCTTTGCGACCGGAGCAAATGTCTCCTCATAGTCCACCCCATATTCTTGCCTATTCCCAAGAGCAACTAATCGGGCCTTATACCGATCCAGAGTCCCATCAGAGCGAAGCTTAATCGAGTAAACCCATTTACAACCAATGGCTTTAACATGAGAGGGGCAAGGAACCATGTCCCATGTATGATTGTCTTGGAGAGCCCGAAGTTCCTCATCCATCGCTTTCCGCCAACATTCATATTTAACAGCCTCGGAAAAACATGTAGGGATGGAAATAGAAGATAAAGTAGTAGTAAAGGAAGTGTGGGGAAAACCATACCTATCAGGAGGACGTGATACCCTAGCAGATCGTCGAGGACCAGACTCATGAACTGTCTCAGATGGCGGGTCAATCGGAGAAGTTTTCGGAACAATTTCAGATGAAGGGTCAGTCTCGGGAAGGGGCAAAGTTGGTAGACGTCGAGTATACACAATTCCAGGTTTGAACCGCTCAGGCAGAAGAGGCAATTCATCAAAACAAGGTAGAATACTAATCTCAGGCAATGATTCAACATGTGTAGAAAAGAAACATTGATGCTCAAAGAACACAACATTACGAGATATACGAAATTTGTCAGAACAAGAATCATAGCAAACATAACCTTTGTGAGAAACACTATAACCCATAAAAGCACATTTAACAGACTGAGCAGAAAGTTTGTAACGTTCATGAGCAGGTAAATGAACAAAACAAACACATCCGAAAGTATGCAGATTAAGATAGCTAGGATGCTGATGATACAAACGATAATAAGGAGAATCAAATTGCAAGACCTGAGAGGGCAGTCGATTAATTAAGTAAACGGCAGTAGATAATGCCTCAACCCAGAATTTAGAAGCAACAGAGGACTCAAGTAATAAAGTACGAACAACATCCAAGAGATGGCGGTTCTTTCGTTCCGCCACCCCATTTTGCTGAGGAGTATAAGGACAAGAGCGCTGAGAGACAATTCCTTTGTGGCGTAAGAAATCATGAAACTCGTGCGACATGTATTCTCCACCAGAATCAGACCTCAAAATCTTAATGCCTGTAGAAAATTGATTCTCTATATATGTTACAAAGGTCTGGAAAATAGACAGAACCTCGGATTTGGCCCGAAGAAAATAGACCCAAGTATATCGACTGAAATCATCTTTGAATGTTACAAAATATTTATATCGAGCATGAGAAATTACAGGAGAAATGTCCCATACATCACTATGCACAACATCAAAGCATTTTGTAGCATGACTACCATGAGAAGAAAACGAAAGAGTTTTACTCTTACCAAGTTTGCATACAGAACAATCAAATGACAAATTTTGAGAAACTCGTTCTTTATTGCCTAACAAACCAGAATTTAACATATGAGACAGAATAACAGAATTTGGATGACCCAAACGTTTGTGCCATACTTCGTTCGGAGTATTAATTGTCCTACAAGCCAAAGATAAACAACTTGGAATTGAAAAGTGCAGTGGAAATAGTTTGCCAACTTTAGGCCCCTTCGCGATTGTCTTCCCCGACACCTGATCCTGCACAAGACAACCATCACGAGAGATATGGACATCATAGTTTTTTTCAACTAACTGGCCAACTAAAATAAGACTATTAGAAAGGGCAGGAGAGACATAAACATCTCTGAATGAAGGATTAATATCTCCTACTTCATTAATAGCTAAATGACTTCCATTAGCTACTTGAATATGAGATGAATGAGAAAGACATCTCTCGGTCAGAATGTCTCTCTCTCTCTCTCTAGACTCGGATGATTTTCAAAATTTGAATTTTTGAAAGTTGAATTTCTGTGAACGGTGGCGCGGCTGGTGCTGCGCGTTAGGGTTCGTCGCACTAGTTATGGAACGCAGCTTCTCTTTTGAAGCTAAGACCTTCTGTCTCTCGGCAAAAGTTGGGTGTCCTAACCTTCGTCTGGAGGAAAGGAGAAAAGGATTCGTGGGGTATATTTTTGCAAGCATTCGGTGTTCGTCGTGGTTGGTGGAAACGGTGGAAGCGGCGATTCAGGTTCAGGTGAAGGAAGAAATTGCCAAATCTTACCGTGAGGGTGATAAGGCCACGATGGTCCACGGGGGAGGTAATAAGGCCGGTAGGTTCTTGGAGGTATCGGTGTTGGCTGAGGGGGGTCGTAAGGGAGTCATCTGGCTTCCGGAGGGACGCTTTGGGAGGGGCTGGCGGCGTTTTGCGGGAGAGCTTCGGCAACTGTTGGCGGCCCAGATCAAGTTGGATGGTACGGCGGAGTTTGGGGTTCCATCTTCGGCGGGGTTTCTCATGGATGTTCCTTCTTTGGGGGTCGACTCCGGGAGGTCTTTCGTGGATGTCCTTCGATCTTCTCCGAGCGTCGAGGCGAGAGCAGTTGAGTACCCGAGGTCTCTCGATTTGCTTCCGGGGTCGTTTTGCTGGGATTCGGAGTATGACGGTATGGGGTTGCGTTCTGCCGTGGATTGCTCTGCGTTGGAGAGCTTGCCTTCTCCTCTGGCGGAGGCGGCTGGGTCAGTGAGTTTGAGGAAGAAGAAGAAGGGCAAGATCGGCATTAGTGGGTTGTTGAGGCTTCTAGGGCAAATCCAACGTAAGTTGGACCGGGTCCGTGCTGGGGTTGTCTCAAAGCCCATTCGCAGGAGTAAACGGGCTCGTTTTTTGGGCCTATCAAACTCTGCTTTGGGTTGTGTTTCCGGGTCGGTCTCTGAAGTGGGATTAGGTCAAAATTTGGATACGGTTCAATTTTTGGATCCGGATTACTCGGATCCAAACCAAAACTCGGTTCCGGGTTCGGAGCTGGGCTTAGTCTCGTTTTCTTTACCTCGGGAGTCTGTTTCTGCGTGTGCGTCGCTCTTGGTGCCTTCTCCGGGGATTCCTCTGGTCTCTGACGAGTTGTTGGAGCCGTTGGCTAGGTCTTCTTTGAGTTTGCAGGTTACCGGTTTGGATTCCGGCGATGGGTCTTCCCCGGCGGAGGTCTCTCTCTCTCCGGTGCGAGTTTTGGGCGAGATTGATGGGTCTGCCGATAACGGGTCCTCTCAGGGGGCTGTTTCTTTCCTTTCTGCGGAGGATTTATCAGCGAGCTCGGTGCGCAGGGACTGGGAGGGTGCTCTTTCTGCGATGCCTGAAGCCTGCCTGGGTGCGACTGTGTCTTCGGAGATGTCTGATTCGGCTCGTCTTTCTATTCTCAAGGAGGCCTTCTCTGTTCCTTGGGAGGTGGACTCTCCGGCGAGCCCTCTTTGCAGGGATAGGGAGGTTCCTTTTTCGGGGGGGGAGGTTCTGGTTGTTCGTCCTTCTTCTCCGGCGAAAGGTTTGTTTCGTCGTGGGTTTTTTGGTCCGAGAGCTGTCTCTCCCTCTCCGGTGGTGTTGAAGGACTCTTCTTTGTCCTCTAAGGGAAAGGACCCTGTTCCGGTTCCCTCTGTGCCGGTGGAGGTCCAAGTAGGTTCTACTGTCTCGCCTTCCTTTGGGGTGGCTGAGCTGGGTCTTCATTCCCCTGCTGCTACCTTCTTGCTCTCGTCACAGTGCTGCACTTCTCTCTCGACTACTTCCGTTCTCGATGGGGCGGCGGAGATGGGGAGGAGTCTTAGCCGTCCGTTTCCTCGCATGACAGAGAGTGGTACTCCCATTTACTCCTCTATATCCACGTCTCAACTGTTTTATACTCGGAGGGTGAAGGAAAAGGTCGCAAAACAGCTGCATAAGAACAAGGCCCTGCTTGCTGAGGTTGAAGTCTCTGCTCCTAAGGTTGAAGCTTCTGCTTCTAAGGTTAAAGGGTTGAGGGAGCTCAATAATCTGGATTGCTCCATCTCTCCGGTGAAGGGCCGGCGTCGGCGGGGATTTTTGGGGTCGAAAAATGCTTTTTCATTTCCCCCTGAGGTGCACTAGGGTTCCACCTGAGATGCACTAGGGCTTTTATTGGGTTTTGGTTGGGTCTCTTGTATACCTTGTTGGTGGGGTGTTTGGTTTGATGGGGTTTTTCTGGGTTTTTGGTTTGTTAGGGTGATTGGTTGGGTTCCTTTGTACATTTATTGTGTACTTAGAGGCGCTTTGCGCTTTTTTTGATTTATAATACATTACTTATAAAAAAAAAAAGAATATGAGATGAACCATGATATGGACGAACATTGAGTATCAGACGATCTGGTCATATGATTGGATGCTGCAGAATCAATAAGCCAAGACTTAGACAAAATAGTACCATTACCTTGGAGCCCTAAGGCAGAAAAGGCTGACATAATCATCTGCTGGACCATTTCAGGAGTAAGAACAGCTGATCCGGCCGCAGAAGAAGAGGCTGAGGACATCACTGGAGCAGCAGAGGTGTTTACTGTAGCCTGATAAACAGTAGCTTGATGATTCTGAGGCCGAGTGGGACATTCTTTGATAAAGTGGCCCGATTTCTTACAGTAATTGCAAGATTTCTTTGCACAATTGGCGGCAATATGACCATACTCCTTACAACTAAAACACTGGACCTTGCGCATATCCTTACCTTTTCCTTTCCCATAGGCTGCATAGGCTACTGGATTTGGATTGGAATCGTGCTAAAACGTAGCCTAGTGAGAAGACGCTGCTCCTCACGAACTAATTCTCCAAAACAAACATCCAAAGATGGCGAAGGATCCCGATTCATTAAATTTGTGCGAGTAACCTCAAATTCAGGGCGTAATTTCATCAGGAATTGATCTCTCTTGCTCTGCTCATGAATAGCCTGAACAACCGAGAGAGATGCAGCAGGTACCTTCGCATAAACCATATCAGAAAATTCTCCCCACAAATTCTGAAAACCAGAAAAATACTCCGGAATGCAGAGATTGCCTTGAGTGTAATTAGCAATCTCATATTCTAGCTGAAAGCGGCATGCAGTATTGTCCTGATGATAAACCTTCAGCAAATACTCCCACATAGTCTTTGCAGTCTTATAGGGCCTCAGATTGAGCACAATAAGAGGATCAACAGACCCTAAGATCCAAGACATCACACGTGCATCCTTGACCTTCCACTTAGCCAAATCCTTAGCTTCCGTAGGAGCTGGATCATTATCGTCAATATGGTCCCACAACTCTTTGCCCGTAACAAATAATTGAAATTGAAATTCCCAAGCAGAATAATTTTTTCCAGTAAAACGAACCCCAAAAGTCTCGCTAGAAGACATAATGAAATAAAAATTAGAAATTATAAAACCTGATAAATGAGTAACAGGCCCACCAGAACAGCAACCCAAAACAGCAACCAAGCCCAAACAGCAAGCCCAAGCCGAAACAGCAAGCCAAAACAGCAACCCACTAAACCACGGTGCACGCTCCTCCAGAAATCAACCCAAAACAGCAACCCACTAAACCACGGTCCACGCTTCTCTAGAAATCAAGAACCAGCGACAGTCCACGCTCCTCAACACCAAAATCGCACCAAGAAGGCAAGAACCAGCGACAGTCCACCCCGGCAACGGAACCAGCCAGTGATGACAACGTCAGCAACGAGAGCGTCACCGACGAGAGCGAGATCGACGCCGACAGCCCAACTCCTCCAGAAATCTCCGGCAGCCCCACTCCAAAAATCTCCGGCAGCCCCAAAACCTCACGCCGACCGCCCCAAATCCTCCAGAAATCTTCGGCAGCCCCAAAACCTCCACGCCGACAGCCCCAAATCCTCCAGAAATCTCCGGCAGCCCCAAAACCTCCACGCTGACAGCCCCAAATCCTCCAGAAATTTAGGTAAGAATAAATTCCCTACCCTCAACTGAATTATCGACAACTTCCCTTGAAGTTACCGACAGCCAAAGAGACCGATAACTCAATCCCGACCCAACTCAAAAAAAAAACTCGAATCAAAACCCTAATTTAGATGATTTAGGCTCTGATACCATATCAATTGTACTGAATACCTCTCAATGTGAGGGTTGCTCATATTATATAGAAATTATCTAGGTAATTACAGGCTGTATCTCAGCGATTACAGCAATCTAGGGAAACAAATAAGGTAACTAAAATCTACCTATTAATTACAATATACTATAGCTATAATACAAAGAACATGCCATAAATAGAAAGACTAATTATGGCTAAATATATATGGACGGTATCTGATTGACAGTTTCAGCTAGGACAAGGCTGGGTTTGCTGGGGAAGGGGCCGTCTAGAGTTGGCCATAGATCTCTAGTATTGTTGATGAAGGCGCCGATGAGGGTGGGTTCAACTTCGGCTGGAGTATTGGGTGGCGGTAGTGTTCCTGGAATCTTGTCATAGCCGTTAGGTGTGTCGACAGTGGGGGTTATTCCCCAGGCACAATCGTCCTTGGCTGTTAGTGAGGGGGTTGAATATGAGGGTGTAGTTTCAAATGTGGTTAGGGGTGAGGCGCCTAGGCTTGTGGGCCGGCAGACTCCATTCCCATGGGAGCTTGCAAGAAAGAGGTAGTTAGTTTGGGTCCTAGTTTTCCTTTGGCAGTTTTGGATGTTGGGATGGTAGAGGGGGTGGAGGGGATGGTAGAGGATTTTTTGGAAGTTCCTTTGGACCTCAGCAATGCTACGGATAGTGAGAGTATCCAGGCCAGTTTTGAGGTGTTTAACTCTCCACATTTTATGGAGAAATCAGCTCCACTTGTTACGGAGACTAATTTGGTGGGATTGGAGTTGGAGTTGGAGTTGGAGTTGTATGTGATGGAGGAGCATACCCCATTGTTGTGTTGTCCAGCATCGGAGTTTTTGGGGAAGGAGGGGCCTCAATCCTCTGAGAGGGCCATGAAACTAGTAGAGGAGTTTAGCCATTATGTAGGCCATTTGTGTGAAGGGTATGTAGGGAAGTTATCGGCTTTGTTTGTGGATATTATTGCAAATAATGAAGAGAAGGGAGCTGTTGCGGCCTCAAATGCGGGAAAGAAAGGTACAAGAGAACTCAATAATCTTTTTTCTTCCATTAATTATGATGTTCACAGTGGAAGTGTTACTCGGGACAGAATTAAGGGGAGGGCTCGTAGAGATTATTCATGAAGCCTAAGATTATTTCTGGGAATGTGAGAGGGTTGAATGAGGGTGGTAAGTGTTTGAGGGTGAGAAATCTACTTAGGTAGTGGAAGGTGGACATTCTGTGTCTTCAAGAGACTAAAATGAAGTACATTTCCAGCAGTTTTGTGAGAAACTTGTGGGGTTGCCCTTATGTCGAGTGGTGTTATGTTGCATCCAGAGGGGCTTTAGGTGGCATCTTGCTGATGTGGGATATAAGGGTGGTCATAAAGCCAGAGGTTTGTGTGGGAGAGTTTGTTGCGGCCTATTCGTTTAGAAATGTGGAGGACGATTTTGTTTGGGCTTTGCGGGGCTCTATGGTCTGAATCTTGATAATGTCATATGTTTTCTTTGGAAGGAATTGGTTGGGCTTATTAGCTAGTGGGATATGCAGTGGTGTATGGGTGGTGATTTTAATGTCACCTATTTCCCAAGCGAAAGGTCGGGTGGTGTGCGCCCTAATCTTGCGATGTCAGAGTGCTCGGACTTCATCTCTGAGCAGGGCCTTATGGATATTCCCCTTGCGGGGGGGGGGACGTTTACATGGTCCAACACTTCCTCTTGGTCTAGGGTTGACCGCTTTTTAGTTTCTACGGAATGGGAAGTCATATATCCCAGAAGAGGATGCTTAGATTGTGTTCGGATCATTTTCCCATCTTGCTTGACTATGGTTGCTTCCTAGGGGCCAAGAGGCCTTTCAAGTTTGAGAATATGTGGCTGGAAGCTGATGGGTGTGTGGATAGGGTGAGGTCTTGGTGGTTGTCTTATCACTTCCATGACACCCCGAGTTATATTCTGGCTCAGAAGTTTAAGGCCTTAAAGTGGATATCAAAAGCTGGAATGAGCATGAATTTGGCAACGTGAACTCTCTTAATAAGGAGAGAGTTGAAGAACTGGAGGCTATGGATAGATTGGAGGAAGGGAGAGGCTTAGTAGAAGAAGAGAAGGAAAGGAAAAGGTTGATTATTAGTGAGTTGGAGACTTCTCTTTTACAAGAGGAAATCAGTTTGAGGCAAAAATCCAGGATCCGCTGGCTTAAGGAGGGTGATAAGTGTAGTATGTTTTTCCATCGGATTGCCAATTTGAATAGATGATTCAATTTCATTGAGTCTTTATCTATTAATGGCTCTCTTTCATCCAATCAAGCCGTCATTCGCGACCATGTTGTTCATTTCTATGAGTCCTTGTTCTCTGAACGTTGTAGTTGGAGGCCTAGGTTGGATGATCTTACTTTTAATTCTTTAGAGGCGGGTCAGGTCTCTTGGCTAGAAGTTCCTTTTGAGGAAATGGAGGTGTTGGAGGTGGTGAAAGGCATGGTAGAGATAAGGCTGTAGGTCCATATGGTTTCTCTATGGCTTTCTTCCAAAATTGTTGGGAAGTGATTAAGAATGACATTATGGCAGTTTTTTCAGATTTCTATGTTCGTGGTAAGTTTGAAAAAAGCCTTAATGCTACATTTATCTCTCTTATTCCGAAGGTTCCTGGGGCTTCTGAGCTTAAGGAGTTCCATCCTATTAGTCTTGTGAGTGGGATCTATAAGATTATTGTGAAAGTTCTCGCGAATCGGATGAGAAGGGTTGTTGATGGGGTTATCTCAAAGCCTCAAAATGCCTTTGTTCAAGGTAGGCAAATCCTGGATTCAGTTCTTATTGCGAATGAATGCTTGGATAGTCATAGCAAATCTGGTGAATTAGGGCTGCTTTGTAAACTGGACATGGCGAAGGCCTATGATCATATTGATTGGAAGTTTCTTTTGTATTTACTTAGGAGGTTTGGGTTTGGGGAGAAATGATGTTCTTGGATAGAGCATTGTATATTGTATGTTCGCTTTTTCATGTTGATTAACGACACTCCTTCTGGATTCTTTAGCAGCTCTCAAGGGGCGAGGCATGGTGATCCTTTGTCTCTTTTTTCTTTTTGTCATTGTTATGGAAACGTTTAGCAGAATGATTGCTGCTTCTATTGATAGTGGTTTTATCTCGAGTTTCTCAATGGGAGCTAGATTGTTTGAGTGGGTTAACATTTTTCACCTTTTGTTTGCAGATGATACCTTGGTATTCTGTGGGGCAAACTTTGATCACATTTGATCCATTCGAGCTTTACTTGTATGCTTTGAAGTTGTTTCTGGTTTGAAGCTGTTTCGGTAGGCGTAGTAGATAATGTGGGTGATTTGGCTGGTGTCTTGGGTTGTGGAACAACCTCATTACCTTTGAAATATCTGGGTCTCCCTTTGGTGGCTTGCTTTGAGGCCAAGTCCATTTGGGATGACATTATGGAAAAGATTGATCGCACTTTGGCTAGTTGGAAAATGATGTATCTTTCTAAGGGGGTAGGGTCACTCTTATTAAGAGTACTCTTTCTAATCTTCCTACTTATTTTTTGTCTCTCTTTCCTATCCTTGCTTCTGTGGCCAAGCGAATTGAGAAGCTTCAATGTGATTTTTTATGGGGTGGGATAAGCGAAGAGTTCAAGTATCATTTGGTCAACTGGGCCATGGTTTGTTCCCATATCTCTGAGGGTGGTTTAGGGATCAAGAACCTGAGAGTGTTCAATCGAGCTCTGTTAGGGAAGTGGTTGTGGCATTATGCGTATGAGAGAGAGGCCTAGTGGAGAATAGTTTTGGACGCCAAGTTTGGTTCTGAGTGGGGTGGGTGGCACTCCATTGACACATCTAGGCCACATGGGGTCAGGCTCTGGAAGTATATTAGTAGGGGGTGACAGTTGTTTTCTAGCCCCACCAGATTTGATCCAGGAGATGGGTCCAAAATTAGATTTTGGTATGATGTGTGGTGTGGAGCCTTGACTCTCAAGGAAGTTTTTCCGGCTTATAGAACATAGCTAGTGTGAAGGATGTGCATATTGCAGTTAACATGGATCTTACAAGTGGGTCCCTTCAATGGAATGTTAGTTTCATTCGGTTGGTTCACTATTGGGAAGCGGAAGTGCTAACCTCTTTCTACACTTTGTTGTATTCCCATAGAATGAGAAGGGAAGGGGAGGACAAAATTTGGTGGGTTCCTTCTTGTAAGGGGAAATTCGATGTTAGATCATTCTATAATGTTCTTGCATTTAAAGAGGCTAGTCTTTTCCCTTGGAAGAGTATTTGGCGTACAAAGGCCCCTTTGAGAGTGGCTTTCTTCGTATGGACAGGGGTGCTGGGGAAGATTCTTACCTTTGGCAATCTTCGAAACAAAAATATTATTCTAATCAATAGATGTTGTTTTTGCAAATTGGATGGAGAGACTATCAATCACCTTCTTCTTCATTGTGAGATTACCTGTTCTTTATGGTATGCTATTTTCAGTTGTTTTGAGTAGTCGTGGGTCATGCCTTGTAGTGTGGTGGATTTGTTTGCTTGTTGGTAGACGAGAGGTTGTTCTCGGAGTGCTATTGTGTGGAAAATGGTTCCTCTTTGCCTCATGTGGTGTTTATGGTTAGAGAGGAATGCAAGATGCTTTGAGGACTTTGAGAGACCCCTCGTAGGATCTGATGGCCTTCTTCTCCTATACTCTCTTCACTTGGACAGCTGCTTGGCTTGCTCCTTAGTGATTAGTTATTCTGATTTTCTTGTTCTTTTTTCTTCTACTATTTAAGCGTTTTCTTGTATACTTCTTGTGTACTAGGATTGCGCTCCTCTGCGCTTTTTGATATATACAACATTACTTATTAAAAAAAAAAAAAAAAAAAAAAAACAAAAAACTTTGCAAAGATACTTGAACCACATGAGTATCTCACTCAACAAGGTAACCCATAGCATTCTAGGGTTTCCATTTGACACCATTTTAACTTATAACACTAAACCTATAGAGAATCTCTAGGGTTAGACACTCAAAACACCAAAACTCAACACTGAGACAAAAATTAGGATTTTGGGTCTTACCTCGATTTCTTGTGAATCTGGATTTTCCGAACCACAAGATTGCAACCCGTTGTTCTAGGATGGTTTAAAAGTCCTCTCGACAGAAAAACCCCCAAGAAATTTGAGAGATTAAGCAAAACCCCCAAAAATCTAACTCAAATCATGAAAACTTAGGGTTTGTGGATTTACCTCAAATTAATAGGTAGAAGCATTGATCTAACACCAAGAAATGCGTTCCTGGGGTTAAATTTGGCTTTGGAAACCTCTACAAATCAATACCCAAACCTTAGGAGAGAGGAGAGAGAAAATCAGAGAAAGAGAGGAGAAAAAGTGAGAAATGAGTTTTCTCACATGTGCTAGGTATTTATACTAGCGCAGCTCGTCTGAACGAGAGGTCACTCATTCGGATGGGATAAGTGAGCTCGGATGCAACTCGTTCGGACGAGGTTGAAGACGAGGCGTTCTGTGACAATCATTGTATACCCTTGTCCGAAGGGTTTTCAGATGAGACTCTCTGGAAGAGCCTCATTTGGAAGGGGGAACAACTGTTTGGTCGGCAAGACAGAAATTAGAAATCCAGTTCAGCAGCAGCCTTCAATTCAGCAACACTTATTTCCTTTGAAAACATTTAAGTAATTTAATTTATAATGTATATAAGGAAATATCCCCATTTGGATTCAATAAAAAATACTAAAAAATCAAATTCCCACTAGATCAAAATGTCAACATCCAGTTTTAGTACAAAATACGAGTTCCGACAGTTTATTGACAAGTGATTCATCAATGTTCATCCATGTACATTTTATAATAAAATCCCATAAAATCACATTTGGCTATTCAATGTACGACGAACAAAAGGCGGCGAAAATTATTTTGAAAATATCAATAGAAGATAAATTTATTTTTCATGCTTAGCGAAATTTAGAATGAACAGCTTTTCCATCTAATTTTCTTAGGCATTACAATAAGGCTTGCTATCGACGCACAATTGGGAGGTTAATATATTTGTCACACACTCGTCTAGATGTTGCCTATGCAGTTAGTATAGTGAGTCAATTTATGCATTGGGAATGGAAGCATTTACAGAATACTTCGCTATTTGAAATCTTTACGAAGGCATTGTTGTTTGCTCGACATGATCACCTGAAAGTAGAAGCTTATACAGTTGCAGATTGGCTGGGTCAGTCATGGATACAATATCTACTTTGGGATACTGCTCTCTTGTAGGAGGAAATCTAGTTACTTAGCATAGTAAGAAATAGTCAATGGTTACTAGATCTAGTGGAGAAGATGAATTTTGAACTATGGCTCATCAGATATGGGAGTTATTTTGGTTGAAGATTCTACTGAGCTAACTTGGATATGATTGTAAGGAGCTTATGAGATTACACTACAACAACAAGGCCTTGATTAATATTGCTCTTAATCTAGTTCAACTTGATCAAACTAAATACATTGAAATTGATATACATTTTATCAAGGAAAAATTTTGTGAAGTGTTGATTTGTGCACCTCATGTGAGGATTGAGGAGCGACTTGCGGATATTTTGATGTAGGGAGTGTCTAGTAGTATTTTTCATTCAGTTTTGTGCAAGCTGGTCAAGCGAGACATCTTTACCTCAATTTGAGAGGGAGTGTTGAAGATATGCGGCTAATTTGATTCTGATATGATTTGATTTTCATTTATTTCCCATTTCTTGTCTGTCCATATTAGACAGTATTGCTTCTCTTTATAAACAATATGATTGTATCAGTAAGATTATCAAGGAAAATAAGACCATATTCTCTACAGATTCTCCCTTCTTCTTTTTCCAAGTTTTCCTTCTTGTATTTTAACTGCATCTTCCCAATAAGTGCATGTACAATTTCAAAATCAAACTGAAAGCTTGTCTTCCAACATCTGCTTTGATTGGAAAACTAATGCAATTCGTTCCAAGAGAAGCATATAAAGCATCAATTCTGAAAGTGAGAATATATTACTTCTATAAGGGATAAAAACAATTGAGGTAGACATCACCCATCCATGCAAAATGGTTATAAGGGGAAGAACTAAGACCTTCTCTGTGTATTTCTTTCTTGATTATTATTAAAAAGATGTAAAATTAAGGTTGAGGTAATGGAGGTTTTCTGATGCCCTTCTCTTTCCAGATGATTTCTTCCTTTGACAGTCAAATTCATGCATACAAATATGTTTGTATACATATACGTACATCCTCACATACGTGTAAGCATATGTTGAAACATTTTACGCATAAACACAGATATTTGTATGGATGTCTGCAGGTTATTGTTCATTTCAACTCTATAGTTATTATTTTAATTCTATCTTAGGGTGTTCCCTTTACTTATATACAGGATTGTTCATGCTCTACACTTATTGCTGAGAAGTTTGCACTGACTTCCCCTGAGATTTTGACTGGGCAAGGATTTAGTAGACTTTTGGTACTTGATGTCATTTTATCTTTGAAGTTTCCAATTTTTGTTTTTTAAGTTTTCCTTCATACAATATCATCTTTTAATAATTTAACTTCTCATTTTTCTCGTTTTTTCTTCTTTCATTTTTTTTTTTTTTTTGATATATTCTACATTATCTAGGACAGATTTTGTTTCGATTAGGTATTCCTTGAAACAACTACCAATATTTGTTTTTCCCTTAACTTCCCTCATGTCGTAGACTTGTCCTTATACAGCACCTATATAAAAACCCTGGAACCAAGAGATCTTGTACATAAATGACTCAGTTAATTATTTTTACCTACTTGAAGCAATATTTCCCCTTATCAATATTTTTTATTTAATTTTTTGGTATATACCCTTTTGCCTTCCATTACCATTTTTTTTTTTTCTTTTATTGTTTTCTGGTCTTCCTATTTGCTTGTAGTTAGCCGGCATCCTCATAGATACTGGAAATCTAACCAGCCCCCACTGTACCTCAAAAGATAAGTACATGGCTTCACTATTAATCAGTGGTGCCGGTCGCTTTGGATGCAATGGTCTCTACCACATATGTATGTTCATTGTCCTCTACATTCTGTATGGACTTTTATGGATTTTTTTCCTCATATCTTCTACAGCTTACCTGAGAAATATAATATATCATTTGCAGTGAAGTACAAAATGTATGATGTGTCTGATCTCAAAATAGTCGACATCTTGCACAAGGATTTCAAGAAGTGGACAAGAGTAGGTCTGGACTCGTGCTAGCCCTTGATTTGCTACCTAATATTAGAACTAAGTTATTCCTATGTTTTTTTTTTTTTTTTTTTTTTTATAATTAATGTGAATATTATTGAAAAAGTGCAGATGAGCGCAATCCTAGTGCAAATATATATACAAGAGAACCCCTACGGAATATACAAAGAGCACATATTCAAGAACTCTTCTATAGTCAGGACATCAATACGGTGGCGAGCCAACGCCCACAAGCATAGCATAGAGATCATATTCTTCCTCACCCCATCCACTGAACACTCCTTATCCTCAAAAGTTCGTGCATTCCTCTCCCACCATATACACCAAGTGACACACAAAGGAACCATCCTTCAAATAACTTTAGAGAGATCCCTACCCCCCACCTGATTCCAGCAAGCGAGCAAGTCGAGGAACCTTTGCAGCATAACCCACTCAATACCAAACAAAGTAAAGATATAGTGCCTTAGCCGAGTGGCCACTTCACAATGGATCAATAAATAAATGATCTACGAATTCCCCATTCTTCTTACACATACAACACCATTCCACTACCACAATACTCCTCTTTCGCAAATTGTCATATGTCAGAATTTTGCCGAGAGCCGTAGTCCACCCAAAAAATGCCACTTGCGTCGGTACCTTAGAGCACCAAATACTCTTCCACGGAAACACCTCATAAGCTGGAATGGACAAGGCCTTATAGAACGACTTCACCTCAAACATACCTTTTTTAGATGGGGACCAACGAATTCGATCTACATTACCATGAGAAATTTTACAAGAGTACATCAGTTCAAAGAAAGATGATATCACATCCAACTCCCAATCCTGGACGGAACGCACAAAGATGACATTCCACTCATCAACAACCCCATTCCTCTACATAAAATTATCCTTCACCCACGATTCTTTGTACCTTGACTAAACAAGGGAAAGTTATTCCTATGTTGCAGCAAAGTTATGTTAAAAACCTCAACTTCCAATATTGATTATTTTAAACATGAGTTCTCCATATTTAAAGGTGACCCCCTAACTGGATCGCGTCCGACATATTTACTAGAGAAAAGTACAAATAAGGGTGATCTGAGCTCAATTACTAGAATAGTTAGGCTTATATATGCTGGAGATTTATCTGTGGCTAATAATTTCGAAACTTTTGTACATTAGCTTCTTTGTAAGGATTTAGATAAAATCTGCAGGTTCATTCTCACTTTGGTAAGTTTACTTCTAGTAGTAGTGATAAGATCTGGAGTGAAGTGTGCGCTGTAGTTTTAGAGGATTAACTATTTAGGATAAACAGATTGATCAGAAGAGCTATATTTTTTCTAAGATGAGTGACCAAAAGGCTTGTAGAGAAGAATATATATATATATATATATATATATATATATATATATATATATATATATAAAACATTTATGTTCTTTTAGATACTCAGGTGGATACTACTATATAACGACTGAGTATCATTTATATATGTGATGACCTATTTTAAGACTTATACGCTGGAATGAGTCCAGTTAGCAGAGGTATAAGTAAGTTGAAATATCACAATGAGGTCACATCAAGGAGGGCCTTGATATTTTTATGCTTTATGATCAAATGATCAAGAATATCCACAAGTTCCAGTGATGCGTGTCGTTAACTGATAAGATTTAGCCAATAAGAAGTTTTAATAAGTTCTCATTTATTTTAATATGCTTTTGAAATAAATAAACTTAGGATAGGTAGGGCTAAGACAAAATATTTGGATTTTACTAGTGGAATTGGAATGTGCTTCTAAGTCAAAAGGAATGAGGGAATTGAAGAACTTGGAGAGTTCTATCAATTGTGAGGGTTTTAGTCGTGGCAAGGGCAAGAGAGTGTAGGATTTCTGTGGTGGGGCTTCGGGTTCGTTTTGTGGGTTTCTGGGCTCTCTCTTTTTTCTTTTTTTTTTTTTTGCTTTTGTTTCTTGGTGTCTTTGTGTATACTTTTGATGTATGTGGACATAATAGAATATGGGGCTGTCAAACATCACACACCCACACTCCCCTCATACTGCATATATATACAAACCAACATAGAGTACAAAGACAAAAATACCCATACACAAAAATACCCATACAATATATTTTTCTAACACTCCCCCTCAAGCTGGAGCATATATATCATATAAGTCCAGCTTGGAACAAATAAACTCTAACTGCTTCCGACACAAGGGTTTTGTAAACATATCAGCTAACTGATCTCCAGACTTCACGAACGGTGTAGATATATCGCCATTGAGTATCTTATCTCGAACAAAGTGACAATCAACCTCAATATGCTTGGTTCTTTCATGAAAGACAGAGTTAGATGCAATATGTATTGCAGCTTGATTATCACAAAATAATGGGATAGGAGTAGGAGCGGCAAATCCGATCTCTTGGAGAAAGAGTTGTAACCATGTCAATTCACTAGTAGTGTTAGACATTGCCCTGTATTCTGCCTCGGCACTGGACCGTGCCACCACCGTCTGTTTCTTGCTTTTCCAAGTTACTAGATTACCACCCAAGAAAGTACAATATCCTGTAGTAGATCGCCTATCTGAGGGAGAACCAGCCCAATCTGCATCAGTAAACCCTTCTACCCGAAGGTGTCCATTCGGTCTATACAATATCCCAAGGCCAGGAGCTCTTTTCAAATATCGAATAATACGAGTAACAGCTTCCCAATGTGAAACCCTAGGAGCCTCCAAAAACTGACTGACAACACCAACTGCATATGAGATGTCTGGTCTAGTAATGGTCAGGTAATTCAACTTTCCAACTAAGCGACGATACCTACCAGGATCTTCAAACAATTCCCCTTCATCTTTTACTAATTTCTGAATAGGATCCATTGGAGTGTCAACAGGACGAGCACCCAGAAGACCCGTCTCTTCTAACAAATCAAGTACATATTTTCTTTGAGATAAATTGATACCTGTTTGGGATCTAGCAACTTCAATCCCCAAAAAATATCTTAGTTTTCCCAAATCTTTTGTCTGAAACTTCTGTTGTAAAAACAATTTCAACCGAGCAATGCCTCCTGAATCATTACCTGTAATCACGATGTCATCCACATATACCACAAGGAGAATATGACCAGCACTTGTATGCAAGTGAAATACTGAATGATCTGTCTGACATTGCTGAAGACCAAACTCCATAACTGCCGCTGAGAACTTCCCAAACCATGCCCGTGGAGATTGCTTGAGGCCGTACAAAGCCTTTTTCAATTTACAGACACAACCCTGATACTCCCCCTGAGCAACAAACCCAGGTGGTTGCTCCATATAAACTTCCTCGTGCAGATCCCCATGTAAAAAGGCATTTTTGACATCCAATTGAAATAAGGGCCAAGCCAAATTAGAAGCCAAAGAAATAAGAATACGGACGGAGGAGATTTTGGCAACTGGAGAAAATGTCTCATCATAATCAATACCATATGTCTGGGTATAACCCTTAGCAACCAAACGAGCTTTCAACCGTTCAACTGAACCATCAGGATTAAACTTAACCGTGTAGACCCATTTGCAACCAACAGGCTTCTTAGCAGGTGGTAATCGAACAAGCTCCCACGTACCATTTTGATGCAAGGCCTTCATTTCCAATTCCATAGCTTGCCTCCAACCAGAGTCAGATAAAGCATCATGCACTGTCTTTGGGGTGGAAACAGTAGAAAGATGGGAAATAAAGCAAGAATAGGAAGGAGACAAAGAACTAGTAGATACAAATTGACTGATAGGATGTGCAGTAGTGCAAGAACGTGTACCTTTCCTTAGGGCAATGGGCAAGGAATCAGATGCAGGTGGCAGCGGATCCGAAGACGGGATGGATGATGGTGGAGGTGCAGGAGCGGATGGACGTGGCCTACGTGTATAAACCTGGAGAGGAGCAGAAGAGCATGGAGGCAACACGACAGACTCAGAGAGATATGGAACAGGCAGCGGAACAGACGTGACATTGGGCTCAAGGGTAGACGCTTCGAAAGACGCATCAACAGGAAAATAGGCAAGAGACTCAACAAATGTGACATCAGCGCTAGTAAAGTAGCGACGAAGAACAGAACTATAACAACGATATCCCTTCTGAGTTGTGGAATAACCAAGGAAGACACATTTAGTAGAGCGAGGATCAAGTTTATCATAGCCAGGACCCAAGTTATGAACATAGCAAACACACCCAAAAATCTTTAGTGGCAAGGCAAATGGAGGTGAAGAAGAGTACAAGAGTGAATGAGGAGAAACACCATCTAAGACTGAGGATGGCATCCGATTAATGAGATAACAAGCAGTGAGGACTGCCTCACTCCAAAAATGTTTGGGGACATGCATATGAAACAAGAGACAACGTGCAACATCTAATAAATGACGATTCTTACGTTCAGCCACACCATTTTGTTGTGGAGTGTGAGCACATGAGGTTTGATGGATAATGCCTTTATCAGACAAATAAGTGGCAAAAGAACTAGATGTGTATTCTTTGGCATTATCAGAACGCAAGATACGAATTTTTTGAGAAAATTGAGTCTTAATCATATTACGAAACATTTGGAAGACAGAAAATAACTCGGAACGATTTTTCATTAAAAATAACCAAGTCATACGGGAAAAATCATTCACGAATGTTACAAAATAATGAAATTTATTGGACTCGATCTTCATAGGACCCCATACATCAGAATGAACTAACTCAAAAGGACGAGAAACTCGACTAACAACTCTTGACGGAAAAGAAACATGATGGTGTTTGCCAAGCTGACACGCTTCGCACGACACAGACAACTCATGACGGAGACTTGGGACTTGATGCTTCAATGCAGGAAGGGAAGGATGACCAAGGCGACAATGCCACTGAAGAGCTGAACTTGGCGACTGCAAAGCACGAGAGGGAAATGAAGGTGAGAGATCCAGATAATATAGGCCACCAACTTCATGCCCACTACCAATCATCCTCCGCGTCTTGAGATCCTGAAAAATGCACACAGAAGGATAAAAACTAACAGAACAGTTAAGAGCTTTGGTAATTTTACTAATGGATAATAAATTAAACGGAAAACCGGGAACATGTAAAACGGACAACAGCTCAATATCTGGACTCAGATGTGTATGGCCAGAGCCGGCTACAGTAGAAAGGGAACCATTAGCTAGAGTGACACTGTGGGGTGCAGTAACAGGATGATAATCAGAGAGAGAAGTAGACGAACCAGTCATATGTTCATTGGCACCGGAATCAATAATCAATGGGTTGCAAGTGGAGGATAAGAGACAGTGAGATGCAGTACCTGACTGAGCAAGAGTAGCAGTGGAAGTGGAGGTGGCCCGCTTATGAGCCAAAAACTGAACATACTCATCTTTCGGAATGGAGATGAGATCATAATCCGGAGTTGAACTTGAACTAGCAGGTGGTCCAGAAATAGCTGGAGAATCCTCGAAAGAAACAGCCTGATTGGCAAAACCGGGTGGTTTGCCATGTAAATCCCAACAAGAATTCACCGAATGATTAGGACGGCCACAATGAGTACATTTGCGATGCTCACGACTACCAAGTCGACCACCGCCTCGAGAGTCATGGCCACCACGAACACCACGACCACCACGACCACCTCGACCACCACGATACCCACCAAAACTGCCACGGGTAGCAACAAAAGCAACGCGCTCACCAGTACGCTCAGAACTCATCCGAGAGCCATGGTCAGTGAGAGTAGCACGCTGAATCCGAGAAAAGACTTCTGGAAGTGAGGGAAGTTCAGAACCACCCAAAATCTGCGCACGAACCAACTCAAACTCGGGTTTCAAACCAAGAAGGAACCGAACCACATCCACATCTTGACGTTGCTTTTCCATTTTCTTCAGGTCCGTAGAGAGTGGTTGGTACAAGTTTCTCTCCTCACAAATGGCCACAACATGGTTGTAATACTCATCCACAGTTTGAGTACCTTGTTCAAGCCCAAAATATTGTTTACACACTTCATAAATCCGAGTAATATTCCCAGTTCCAGAGTACATGTGACTGAGATGATCCCAAATGTCCTTGGCAGTGGGTAAGTAGATGCATGAGGATCCAAGGTGAGGCTCAATACTGTTCAACATAAGAGAGATAATTTGATTATCTTCTTGCTCCCAAAGGCTAGGAGTATAGTCCTTGGGTATACCCGAGGTTAAGTGAGTAAACAAGCCCTTGCCTTTGAGAAAAACTTCAACAGACCTTGCCCAATAACTATAATTCTTCCCATTGAGCTTCACATAAGTCATAGGGGTATTAACTAAGGTAGTCTCAGGTTTAGCAGCCATAATATCAATCAACAAAGGAGCAAAGACTCCACCACAGTAACACAACAAATAAGTAGGAGAACAACCACTCAAAACTAATTGAAAGACCTCAATGCAACACTGCAACAATGCTGGAAAATGGCAAAAACCAGCTCAACCAATGCCAATCAGTAAAATAGGGAGAAAGAGAGGGGAACCAGTGTAAATACGGCAAAAAAAAAAACTTCGCTGGAGCTTCGCCGGAGCCTCGCCGGAGACGGTCCACACTCACCGGAAGCAGCAGACAACTCCGAAAATACTAAAACTGAACTCACAGAATGAATTGATGACAAAAAGTAACCTTTTTTTTTGTTTTTCATCTCCAAGAAATTTTTTTCCGATGACCACCATGTACACCGGCCACCTTGCGCATCACCAACCAGCACAGACCACGCCGAGACTCACACTCATACTTCCTGGCAGAACGAACACCCCAACACAGACGACGAAAAGCTTGACGGCGGCGATGACGACGACATCACATCCTTAAGGACGATGATATCGACGTCATCTACCCCCGTTCATGGGCATGAAGCCCAACCAGAATCCTGTATTCCTGGATTCAACTGTGTTTTTTTTTTTTTGTTGAGAAAAGAGAAGAAAAAAAAATGGCAAATATGGAGCAGCTACGAGAGAATTGTTACTACTGCTCTGATACCATGTGGACAGAATAGAATATGGGGCTGTCAAACATCACACACCCACACTCCCCTCATACTGCATATATATACAAACCAACATAGAGTACAAAGACAAAAATACCCATACACAAAAATACCCATACAATATATTTTTCTAACAATATACTTAGGGGCACCTCACGCTTTTTAATAAAGCTGCTTGATTACCTATATAAAAAATAAAAAATAAAAATTTAAATGATGTGCTTTTGTTAGATTGGTTCTGAAGAATCCAAGGCAATTGGAAAACAGTTCTTTGTTTCTTTTTTCTTTTTGTATGAGGGACGTATTATTTTCAAAGAAAAACGATACAAAGGCACAAGGGAATTGGAAAACTATCTTTTGTTGATCTTGGATCTATTAGAATTCATTGAAGTTTTAGTATTTTCAAGATTCTTGATGCGATTTTATTGTCCAACTTCTAACTCATTTTTAGGTGATTATCCTACCAGATTTGCACTTAGATTTTCTGATTGGTTTCATAAAAGTGTCTGTACTTGTACCAAATTTCACCTTTAATTGTATTTATCTAGATAGACCCTTGATACGAATTAGTACAAGTATCTGTAGAATATAGAAGACATGTAATCAGCAATATATGTGTGCATGTATGCGTGTGTGTACATGCTCACACACACAAATATATAGAAAGAAAATAGCGATATGGATTTTAAGCAACCTCCATATTATTATTTTTTTGATAAGTAATGTTGTATATACCAAAAAGCGTAGAGGGGCGCAATCCAAGTATACAAGACGTATACAAGAGAATGCCTATAAAGAAGAAGAAAATAGAACAAGAAACACAGGAAAGCTAATCACTAGCGGAGCTAAGTAAGCAGTTGTCCAAGTGAAAAGGGAAATGAAGAAAAAGGACTTGAGCTCCTCTAGAGTCCTCTCTAGATCCTCAAAGCATCTCGCATTTCTCTCCCTCTACAAACACCACATAAGACAAAGAGGGACCATTTTCCACACCGTAGCGCTCCGAGAACAACCTCCCATCCACCAACAGGCAGACAAATCTGCCACGCATAACCCAATGCAGTCCAAAATGGCTGAAAGTGGCATACCATAATGCCTTGGCAACATCACAATGAAGAAAGAGATGATCGACTGTCTCCCCATTCGATTTGTATAGGCAACATCTGTTGATCACAATAAGGGAGCTAGTCAAAAGATCCATATTTGCATCAATAGACGCATCCTTCGCACTAGCCATGTTATATAATCCTAGGAAAGCTTCCTCAAGGCTCGAACCTCCACACCACACCATCTCAGAATCTAATCTTGGACCCATCCCCTGGATCAAATCTTGTATGACTAGAGAATAACCTCCACTCCCTGCTAATGTACTTCCAAAGCCCCACCCCATGCGGCCCTGAAGTATCCATGGAGCGCCACCCACCCCACTCAAAGCCAAATTTGGCATCGAACACAGTTCTCCACCAAGCCTCCCTCTCATACGCATAGCGCCACAACCACTTCCCTAACAATGCTCGATTGAACACTCTCAAATTTCGAATCCCTAGGCCAACCTCAGAGATAGGAGAGCAAACCTTGGACCAACTTACCAGGTGATACTTGAACTCTTCGCCTATCTCACCCCTTAAAAAATCCCATTGAAGCTTCTCAATACTATTAGCCACAGAAACAGGAATGGGGAAGAGAGACAAGAAATATGTAGGTAGATTGGAAAGTGTGCTCTTAATAAGGGTGACCCTACCACCCTTAGAAGGATACATCATTTTCCAACTGGGCAGTTTGCGTTCAATTTTTTCCACAATATCATCCCAAATGGATTTAGCCTTTCAGCAAGCCGCTAGGGGGAGGCCAAGATATTTCAAAGGAAGAAAGGATGTCCTGCAACCCAAAATACTAACCAAATCTCCCACATTACCCATGGTGCCCACTAGAACCAAGATAGATTTGGCCATATTCACCTTTAGGCTCGAGACAGCTTCAAAGCGTATGAGTAAAGCACGAATAGATCGAATCTGATCAGAGTTCGCTCCACAAAAGACCAAGGTGTCGTCTGCAAACAATAAATGAAAATGAGAAGTGTTAACCAACTCAGACAGTCTCGATCCCATTGCGAAGCCCGATAGCAGACCATTGTCGATAGCTGCAGTGATAATTCTGCTAAGCGCCTTCATAACAATGACAAACAAACAAGGAGACAAGGGGTCCCCTTGCGTCACCCCATGATAGCTATTGAATAATCTAGAAGGAGAGCTGTTTATCAACATAGAAAAACGCACCGTCAAAATGCAATGCTCTATGCAAGAACGCCATTTCTCCCCAAAACCGCACCTCCTAAGTAAATATAAGAGGAACTTCTAATTGATATGATCAAAAGCCTTCTCCATATCCAATTTGCAAAGCAATCCCGGTTCACCAGATTTGATACGACTATCCAAGCATTTGTTTTTTTTTTATAAGTAAAATTTATATATCAAAAGCGCAGAGGAGGTGCAACCCAAGTACACAGGGAGTATACAAGAGAAAACGCCTAATTAGGGGAAGAAAAAAGAACAAGGAAGTCAAGATAGCTAATCACTAAAGGAGTAAGCCAAGCTGCTGCCCAAGTGAAAAGAGTGTAGAAGAAAAACGCCTTGAGGTCCTCCAAAGATCTCTCAGAATCCTCAAAGCATCTCGTATTCCTTTCTAACCATAAACACGATACTATGCAAAGGGGAGCCATTTTCCACACAACGGCACTTCGTGAACGCCCTCCCAACCACCAACAAGCGAACAAATCCACCACCTTTTGAGGCATGACCCATGACAATCCAAATCGGCTAAAGATAGCATCCCATAGAGAGTGAGCAATCTCACAATGGAGAAGAAGATGATCAATCGTTTCCCCATCCGATTTGCACAAACAACATCTATTGATCACAATGAGATTCCTTTTTTGAAGATTATCGATTGTGAGGATCTTCCCTAACACCGTCGTCCAAGTAAAGAAGGCCACTCTCGAAGGTGCCTTGGTGCGCCAAATACTCTTCCAAGGGAAATGACTAGCCTCAGTACTAGCCAAGCCACTATAGTAGGAGCGAACATCGAACTTCCCTTTACTGGACGGAATTCACCACATTTTATCCTCTCCTTCCATATTCATTTTATGAGAGTATAACAAAGTATAGAATGAGGCTAGCACTTCCAACTCCCAATCATGAATCAACCGAGAAAGGCTAACATTCCATTGAAGAGCTCCCCCCGTGAGATCCAAGTTGTCAGCAATAGATGCGTCTTTAGCATTAGCAATGATGTAAAGGCCTGGCAAAACAACCTTAAGACACGCTTCTCCGCACCAAACATCACCCCAAAATTTGATTTTGGAACCATCTCCTGGATCAAATCTTGTATGGCTAGACAACATCCGCCACACCCTACTAATATACCTCCAAATGCCCACCCCATGAGACCCCGATATATTAATAGAATGCCAACCCCCCCATTCGGGCCCATATTTGGCATCCACGACCATTCGCCACCAAGCCCTTCTCTCATGCGCATAACACCATAGCCACTTCCCTAACAAAGGTTGGTTGAACAATCTCAATTTCCTGATCCCTAAACCTCCTTTGGAAATAGGAGAGCAAATCTTATCCCATTTACCCAAATGATATTTGAATTCATCATTTAAACCTCCCCATAGAAAATCACGTTGGAGCTTCTCTATACGTTTAGCCACCGAGACAGGAATAGGGAAGAGGGAAAGGAAATAAGTAGGAAGGTTAGAGAGAGTGCTCTTTATAAGAGTGACCCTACCTCCCTTGGAAAGATACATTCTTTTCTAGCTCGCAAACCTCCGATCAATCTTTTCCAAAATGTCATCTCAGATAGATTTTGTCTTAAAGTGAGCACCCAAGGGGAGTCCCAGGTATTTCAAAGGCAATGACTCCGTCTCACAACCCAAAACATAATTCTTCCATATTATCCACATCACCTACTGGGATCAAAGCTGATTTAGCCATATTCACCTTTAGACCCGAAACAGCTTTGAAACAAACAAGAAGGGCTTTAAGAGAACGAATTTGATCAAGATTCGCCCCACAAAATACCAACGTGTCATCTGCAAACAAAAGATGGGAAATGTTGACCCTCTCCGATAGCCTGTTTCCCACTGAAAAGCCCGAAATGAAACCACTCTCGGTGGCAGCAGCATCCATCCTACTAAACCTGCCTCACCCCTCAGGGGCTACTAAAGAAACCGGCAGGAGTGCCACTGATCAAAACGGAGAAGCGAGCGGTCGAGATACATTGCTCAATCCAAGAGCACCACTTCTCCCCGAATCCACATCTCCTCAATAAATACAAGAGAAATTTCCAGTCGATATGATCATAAGCCTTCTCTACATTCAATTTACAAAGCAAACCCGGTTCCCCAGAATTGATACGACTATCCAGGCATTCACTTGCTATAAGAACCGAATCCGTGATTTGTCCTCCTTTAATGAATGCATTCTGAGGCTTTGATATCACCCTATCCAACACCCTCCTCATTCTATTAGCAAGAACTTTGGCAATAATCTTATACATCCCACTAATAAGGGTAATAGGGCGAAACTCCTTAAGCTCGGAAGCTCCAGGAATCTTTGGAATAAGAGAAATAAAAGTAGCATTAAGGCTTTTTTCGAACTTACCCCTAGTATGAAATTATGAAAAAATTGCCATAATGTCTTCCTTGATCACTTCCAAACAATCTTGGAAGAACGCCATTGAGAAACCATCCGGCCCCGACGCCTTGTCTCTATCCATACCTTTCACTACCTCCAACACTTCCTTTTCCTCAAAAGAACATTCTAGCTGATCAGCCTCTCCCGCTCCCAAACAATCAAAGTTAAGGTTGTCCAACCTAGGCCTCCAATTGCATTGTTCAGCGAATAAAGACTTGTAGAAATGTACCGCATGATCCCTAATGTTGTCTTGATTAGAAGAAGGGACACCATTAATGGACAAGGATTCAATGGAGTTGCATCTTCTATTAGAGTTGGCAATCCGATGAAAGAACTTAGTGCACTTATCACCCTCCTTGAGCCAACGGATCCTAGATTTTTGTCTCCAACTAATTTCTTCTTATAAAAGAGCAATCTCCAATTCCCTAACAATCACCCTTTTTCTATTCTTCTCTTCTTCATCCAATTCTCTCTCTTCCTTCAATCTATCCATGGCCTTCAATTCTTCCACTTTCTCTTTGCAAATAACATTCACATTTCCAAATTCATTCTCATTCCATCTTATGATATCCATCTTTAACATCTTAAGCTTTCGTGCCAAAATAAAACTCGGAGTGCCAAACAAATTGTAAGAAGACCACCAAGCTCGCACCTTTTCCACAAAACCATCAGTTTTTAACCACATATTCTCAAATTTGAAAGGCCTCTTACCCTCGATCATACCGTCACAATCAAGCAAGATGGGAAAATGATCCGAGCACAATCTAAGCAACCTCTTTTGAAGCAGGCTAGGATATTTGGCTTCCCATTCTGTGGAGATTAAAAAACGATCAATCCTAGACCGCGAATGAGCATTGGACCAAGTAAATGTCCCTCCTGCAAGTGGAATGTCCATAAGCCCCTGTTCGGAGATGAAGTCCGAGAACTCTAACATCGCGTTAGTGAACCACGCTCCCCCCGACCTTTCACTAGGATAGTGCGTAACATTAAAATCACCTCTAATAACCCATGGCACCTCCCACCAACTAGAAAGGCCAGCCAACTCTTCCCAAAGAAAACGTCTCAAGTAATCCAAATTTGGGCCATAAACCCCCGCAAAAGCCCATGTAAAATCATCCTCTACATTCTTGAATAAACAGGCTGCAACGAACTCCCCCACATAGACCTCGATCTTTGAAACCACCCTTCTATCCCATATCACCAAAATGCCACGAGAAGCTCCATCCGAAGCAACAAAGCACCAATCAACGTAAGCACGACTCCACAAATTATTCACAAAACTGCTGGAAATCAAATCCATCTTCGTCTCCTGTAAGCACACAATGTCTACCTTCCATTGCCTAAGCATATTCCTCACCCTCAAGCACTTATTGCCCTCATTCAAACCCCTCACATTCTAAGAAATAATCCTAGGCTTCATGACAAATCTCTAAGAGTTCTTCCCTTAGCCCTCCCCCTACCAGCATTGCCGTCATAATTAATGGAGCATGCAAGGTTATTGAGTTCTCTCATACCTTTTTTCCTCGTATTTGAGGCCATTCCCATTCCCATTCCTTCATTACTTGCAATAATAGTTGAGAACAGCTCTGAAAGCTTCCTTTCATACCCATCACACGAGATCCCCACATAATGACTAAACTCCTCCACAAGCTTCAAAGATATATCAGCAGAATTAGACCCCTTTTTCACCGGAAACCCCTAGCTGGACAGCACGCCAGTGGACTGTGCTCTTCCACCTCATTCTTCCAATTTCGGACCTGTCAACCTGGACTCCCTGAGACTAATAGAATTCTCCATCAAATGAGGAACAATAGACACCTCCATGCTGGCATTAGGGGATCCACTGTTCCTGTCCTTCTGGTTTTCTAAAGGAACATCCACACAATCTCCTATCATATTTTCCATCCCTTTTGTCAACCCATCCTCCACCTCTGCCTCAGTTGAAGATAAATCCACTATTCTAGTTTCAATCTCGCACACTGTCAAAGATGATGGGCTAGCGGCAATCTTTGCTCTCGATGATTCTACAACCCCAGGATTATCCCCTCGCTGCCGGAATACCCAGGAACAGCCCCTGTTAGCACCTCCCGATACTCAGAGACAGCGGAAGCGCCTGCCGTTGGAGTTTCCAGAAGCTTTGAGCCCCTATTGCCGCTCCCCACCTCACCACTTCCTCAAAAGGCTTCATCGGCGCCCTTTGTTGCCGGCCCAGATGTAACACGCCATTCAACATGCCGGTCAGCCCCATACCCACACTGATCGGAGCTTTTCCCAATATACCCAACTTAGATATTGCCGATGAAGCTACTTGAGGTTGACCCATCATACAACAATGCTTGGCGATAGACGAGGAAGCTCCTTGGTCACCTGGTTTGGTCATCTTTCTTGTCCTTTGAATCTGTTTCACTCTTCTCGGCCTTAGTCTCCTGTATTTCTTACCAAATCTTCTGAGCCCAGCCCTTACTGCATGATTCACGCCCATCTTCTGGTTGGGCTGAACGCTCACTTCTTCCGATATTGTAGTATCGGTTTGCGCAGCCCAAGCTCTGAAGGCCCATTGACGTATTAAGCCCATTTGCCCACTGCCAGTCGCTCCAAGCAACATCCAATCTCCAGCTGTAATTTCTCCAACGAATTTCTTAGATTGTCATATTTGCTACCTCCAAATACCACGTATCCATTATCAGAACATTCTTTCCTTCCAATACAGTCCTTCATAACCGCCATCGCATGAGACAAAGCTTTGCTACCCAACAAAACAGCTGTTGCCGAAGCTGGGTTGGCCGGAGAACTATATTGCAACAGTGACAGAATCCCTGGAAAATCTTTGGCGTACCTCTGTTTCTCTTCTTCTTCCACCAAACTATCCATATCTTTCTCTTTGCCCTTTGATTTTGCTGGACATCCCACCGAAGACTTGAGAATGGTTACTGGAACTGATATCGCCGGACAATCCACTGGAGACTTGAGGATGGTCACTGGACCTGAGCTAACTGGAACAGAAACTTGTCTACACTTCTTCGTCTGTAACTCACCTGAACCTGCATTTCCTTCTGACAGCCATTTGGGCACCCTAGCGACAGGTTCAGACGATGGCTCAAATAATTCCTCATTCGAGCGCATTGTGGATTGTAACACCTCAGTATAGCTTCTCCTCTTCTTCCTTGCATCGTTTCTTTGATTCAAATAAGGTTGAAGGAACCTTATGGCTATTTGCAGTTCAGACTCAAGTTTGTTCCAACCTATCTGATTTTTTCCTTCTAGCACCATGACTGCCTTACGCTTCTCCCTCCCCTCACATTCTTCAATCACCAAAAAACTGCCATACGTACTAGAACATTTCTGGGCTAGCACTTGAGGGTACCCTGGTTTAGATTGATCTCTGAAGACCCTATAATCCTTCACTAAAATCAACTCCTCAAAAATGTGCAACAGCCATACTGCTTCACTACTTCCCAGCCTTATGAACCTCACTAAACCCTTGCTTCTCTCCTTGAATATCAAACTAGTATCACCATCCATCACCATCATTTGAAAATCTTTGGATTCCACCGACCAACTTCTTGATAAACCCATCTCACCACCACCGGCAGCTCGCCTGAAACAAAAAACTATTCCTCCCACACCTTCAGGAAGGAAAAGAAGAGAGAGGAGAGCCTTTTTTTTTTTTTGAAAAAAGCAAATGCAGGTCGTGGGGTTTAGGATTTTTATCCAAGCATTTGTTAACAATAAGAATTGAGCCTAGGATTTGCCTACCTTTGACAAAAGCATTTTGCGGCTTTGAGATAGCCTTGTCCACAAACCTTCTCATCCTATTGGTGAGGATGTTAGCGATAATCTTGTAAATCTCGCTCACAAGACTAATAGGACGAAAATCTTGGAGATTCGAGGCCCCCGAAACCTTCGGAATGAGAGAAATAAATGTGGCATTCAAGCTATTTTCAAACTTACCACGAGCATAGAAGTTTGAGAAGACCCCCATAAGATCAACCTTGATCACTTCCCAACAATCTTGGTAGAAGGCTATAGAGAATCCATCTGGACCTGGAGCCTTGTCTTTGTCCATACCTTTGACCACTTCTAACACCTCCCTTTCCTCAAACGGAACTTCCAATCGAGAAGCCTCTTCTACATTCAGAGAATCAAAAGGAAGGTCGTCCAACCTTGGCCTCCAACTGAATCGTTCTACAAGTAAGGACTCATAGAACTGAACAACATGGTTCCTAATAAACGATTGATTGGACGAAAGTGATCCATTAACAAACAAGGACTTGATGGAATTGAATCTTCTATTCGAGTTGGCTATCCGATGAAAAAACTTAGTGCATTTGTCACCCTCCTTGAGCCATCAAATCCTGGACTTTTGTCTCTAGCTGATCTTCTCTTGTAAAAGAGAAGCTTCCAAGTCACTAACAATCACTTTTTTTCTCTCCTTCTCTTCAGCCGTTAAACCTCTTCCTCCCTCCAATCTATCAATGACTTTCAATTCTTCGACTCTCTCTTTGTTAAGGGCGACCACACATTACCAAATTCATGTTCATTCCATCTTTTGATATCCTCCTTCAAGGCCTTCAATTTTTTAGCCAAAATAAAGCTACGAGAACCACGGAATTGATGGTAAGATGACCACCAATGCCTCACCCTATCCACAAACCCATCCTCTCTCAACCCCATATTCTCAAACTTGAAAGGTCTCTTGCCACCCAAAGAATAACCACAATCAAGCAAGATAGGGAAATGATCATAGCACAATCTAAGCAGCCTCTTTTGTAATAAGCCAGGATATCTAGTCTCCCACGTTGGGGACACTAGGAAACGATCAAGCCTAGACCAAGAGGAGGTGTTAGACCATGTAAATGTCACCCTGCAAGAGGAAGATCCATCAACCAGTGCTTAGAGATGAAGTCTGAAAACTCTAACATTGCAAGACTAAGGCGCACACCCCCCAACCTTTCACTGGGGAAACGAGTGACATTGAAATCGCCACCAATGCACCACGGCAAATCCCACCAGCTAAAAAGACCAGCCAATTCCTCCCAAAGAAAACTTTTGTCATTATCGAGGTTAGGACCATAGACCCCCGCAAAAGCCCAAACAAAATCATCCTCAACATTTCTAAAAGAGTAGGCAGCTACAAAATCTCCCATGCAAACCTCTAACTTTGTGACCACCCTCCTGTCCCACATCAACAAAATACCACCTGAAGCTCCTTTGGAAGGAACATAGCACCACTCAACACAAGGAACAACCCATAGATTATTCACAATACTGCTGGAAATAAACTCCATTTTAGTCTCTTGGAGGCATACAATATCTACCGTCCACTACCTTAGAAGATTCCTCACCTTCAAACGCTTACCACCCTTCTTCAACCCTTTTAACATTCCATGAAAGTATCGTAGGCTTCATCAATAGTGTCTATGAACCCTCCCCTTGGTCCTATCCCGAGATACACTTCCACTATGCACATCATAATTAACGGAAGAGAATAAATTGTTGAGTTCTCGTGTACCTTTTTTTACCACTGTTGAAACCGAGCCCACTCCCCTTCATTGTTTGCGATAATAGCTGCAAACGACGCTGATAGCTTCCCTACATATCCATCGCATGAGAGACCCACATAGTGATTGAACTCCTCTACTAACTGCAACACCCTCTCCTTTCCCGAAACCTCCGAAGATGGACTTAGCAGCAAAATGGCCACCATCTCCACGAATAAATCCATCTCCAACCCAAACAATTCTGTCCCCGTAGTAAGAGGTGCCGATTTCTCCAAAGAACAAGGAGAATAAAACCCCTCCATGCTAACTAGAGCATGCCCACTTTCCTTGAAACTGACCAGCTCACATGAACCCTCCAAATAATGCTTCCCCTCCTGCTGAAACAATATTCACCATCCCCTCCTCTCCCTCTACAAGCCCAGAAATCGGAGGCTCTTTCTGGGGGATAAAAGAGACCAATTTTGCTGGAATTATCCCGGAAACCCCGGCTGAGTCCATACGTGGGCAGCCCGCTTGGGACAGCACCACGCCCAAAATAGAAGCCTCGGCTCCTACCTCAAGCCCCACCAAAGGAGTGTCAATTGTACTGAATACCTCTCAATGTGAGGGTTGCTCGTATTATATAGAAATTGTCTAGGTAATTACAGGCTGTATCTCAGCAATTACAGCAATTTAGGGAAACTAATAAGGTAACTAAAATCTACCTATTAATTACAATATACTATAGCTATAATACAAGAAAATGCCATAACTAGAAAGACTAATTATGGCTAAATATATATGATATATATAGACCATATCTGACTTACATCCCCTCTCAAATTGATGCTAGTCGATCAAGAAGAATCAATTTGCCCACAAGGAACTAATGACGCTGTCGTGTCATAGCCTTTGTGAAGACGTCAGCTATCTGGAGATCAGTGGAAGCATGAGGAAGAGAGATAACACGAGTGTCCAAGGCTTTCTGAATAGAATGACAGTCTACCTCAATGTGCTTCGTATGTTCATGGTAAACAAGATTAGCAGCTATTTGAATGGCACTAGTATTATTAGCATGAACAGGAGTAGAATCAGTTTGAGAAAAACTAAGCTCAGCCAAAAGCCCACGAAGCCAGACAATTTCAGAACAAGTAGCAGACATTGCTCGGTATTCGGACTCGGTAGATGATTTACAAACCCGAGCTTGCTTCTTACTCTTCCAAGAAATCAAAGAATCACCAAGAAACATGCACCAACCCGTGATAGACCGCCGAGTGTCAGGACATCCTGCCCAATCTGCATCACTATAAGCAACAAGGCGAAGAGGAGAGCTAGTTGGAAAGAACAACCCACGGCCAGAAGACCCCCGAAGATATCGAATGATTCGTTGAACAGTAGCTAAATGAAGATAGCGTGGAGTTTGCATAACCTGGCTAACCTGCTGGACAGCGAAGGAAATACCGGGCCGACTAATAGTCAAATAGTTCAAGTTGCCTACAAATTGTCGGAACACAGTAGGATCAGAGAGAAGATCACCCTCCTCACTTCGATATTTCACATTAACCTCCATAGGAGTATCCACTGAAGAAGAATCCTGAAGTCTAGCTAGGCTAATCAAGTCCTAGTATATTTGTGTTGATTCAAGAATATAAAGGAAGAATCAATGTGCACCTCCAACCCCAAAAAATACGTAAGAGGACCAAGGTCTTTCATATGAAAAGAGTCTTGAAGATTTCGCTTGAGATGTGCAATCAAACTGGAGTCGGTTCCCGTAATGACAATATCATCTACATACACATGTAAAAGAACAAGACCAGTCGGAGTCTTGCAAAGGAACAAAGAAGAATCATATTGGCTTTGGACAAAGGAGAAGCGAAGCAGAGTAGACTTGAATTTTTCAAACCATGCCCAAGGAGCCTGTTTTAAGCCATAGAGGGACCGCTTTAACTTACACATAGCAGCAGATGGAGAAGAAAACAAACCCGGAGGAGTCATGTAAATATCCTCTTTGAGATCACCATGAAGAAAAGCATTTTTGACATCCATCTGGTGAAGTGGCCAGCCTTGGGAGGCGGCAATAGAAATAATTGTACGCACTGTGGTCATCTTCGCGACCGGAGCAAATGTCTCCTCATAGTCCACCCCATATTCTTGCCTGTTTCCAAGAGCAACTAGTCAGGCCTTATACCGATCCAGAGTCACATCAGAGCGAAGCTTAATCGAGTAAACCCATTTACAACCAATGGCTTTAACATGAGAGGGGCAAGGAACCAGGTCTCATGTATGATTGTCCTGGAGAGCCCAAAGTTCCTCATCCATCGCTTTCCGCCAACATTCATATTTAACAGCCTCGGAAAACATGTAGGGATGGAAATAGAAGATAAAGTACCATTAAAGGAAGTGTGGGGAAAACCATACCTATTAGGAGGACGTGATACCCTAGCAAATCGTCGAGGACCAGACTCATGAACTGTCTCAGATGGCGGGTCAATCGAAGGAGTTGTCGGAACAGTTTCAGATGAAGGGTCAGTCTCGAGAAAGGGCAAAGTTGGTAGACGTCGAGTATACACAATTCCAGATTTGAACCGCTCAGGCAGAAGAGGCAATTCATCAAAACAAGGTAGGATACTAATCTCAGGCTATGATTCAACATGTGTAGAAAAGAAACATTGATTCTCAAAGAACACAACATTACGAGATATATGAAATTTGTCAGAACAAGGATCATAGCAAACATAACCTTTGTGAGAAATACTATAACCCATAAAGGCACAGTTAATAGACTGAGCAGAAAGTTTGTGATGTTCATGAGCAGGTAAATAAACAAAACAAACACATCCAAAAGTATGCAGATTAAGATAGCTAGGATGCTGATGATACAAATGATAATAAGGAGAATCAAACTGCAAGACCTGAGAGGGCAGTCGATTAATTAAGTAGTGCAGTAGATAATGTCTCAATCCAGAATTTAGAAGGAACATAGGACTCAAGCAATAAAGTGCGAACAACATCCAAGAGATGGCGGTTCTTTCGTTCCGCCACCCCATTTTGCTGAGGAGTATAAGGACAAGAGTGCTGAGAGACAATTCCTTTGTGGTGTAAGAAATCATGAAACTTGTGGGACATGTATTCTCCACCAGAATCAGACCTCAAAATCTTACTGCCTGTAGAAAATTGATTCTCAATATATGCTACAAAGGTCTGAAAAACAGACAGGACCTCAGATTTGGCCCGAAGAAAATAGACCCAAGTATACCGACTGAAATCATCTATGAATGTTGCAAAATATTTATATCGAGCATGAGAAATTACAGGAGAAATGTCCCATACATCACTATGCACAATATCAAAGCATTTTGCAGCACGACTACCATGAGAAGAAAACGAAGAGTTTTACTCTTACCAAGTTTGTATACAGAACAATCAAATGACAAATTTTGAGGAACTCGTTCTTTATTGCCTAACAAATGAGAATTTAACATATGAGACAGAATAACAGAATTTGGATGACCCAAACGTTTGTGCCATACTTCATTCGGAGTGTTAACTGTCCTACAAGCCAAAGATAAACAACTAGGAATTGAAAAGTTCAGTGGAAATAGTCTGCCAACTTTAGGCCCCTTCACGAGTATCTTCCCTGACACCTGATCCTGCACAAGACAACCATTACGAGAGAAATGGACATCACAGTTTTTTTCAACTAACTAGCTAACTGAAATAAGACTATTAGAAAGTCCAGGAGAGACATAAACATCTCTGAATGAAGGATTAATATCTTCTACTTCATTAATAGCTAAATGACTCTCATTAGCTACTTGAATATGAGATGAACCATGATATGGACGAACATTGCAAAGAGTATCAGACGATCTGGTCATATGATTGGATGCTGTAGAATCAATAAGCCAAGACTTAGACGAAATAGTACCATTACCTTGGAGCCCTAAGGCAAAAAAGGCTGACATAATCATCTGCTAGACCATTTCAGGAGTAAGAACAGCTGATCCGGCGGCAGAAGAAGAGGCTGAGGACATCACTGGAGCAGAAGAGATGTTTACTGCAGCCTGATAGGCAGCAGCTTGACGATTCTGAGGCCAAGTGGGATATTTTTTGATAAAGTGGCCCGGTTTCTTACAGTAATTGCAAGATTTCTTTGCACAATTGGCGGCAATATGACCATACTCCTTGCAGCTGAAACACTGGACCTTGCGCATATCCTTACCCTTCCCTTTCCCATAGGCTGCATAGGCTACTGGATTCGGGTTGGAATCGTACTGGAACGTAGCCTGTGTGAGAAAACGCTGCTCCTCACAAAGTAATTCTCCAAAACAAACATCCAAAGATGGAGTGGGATCCCGATTCATTAAATTTGAGCGAGTAACCTCAAATTCAGAGCGTAATTTCATTAGGAATTGATCTCTCTTGCTCTGCTCATGAACAGCCTGAATAGCAGAGAGAGGTGAAGCAGGTACCTTTGCATAAACCATATTAGAAAATTCTCCCCACAAATTTTAAAAACCAGGAAAATACTCCGGAATTGAGAGATTGCCTTGAGTGTAACTAGCAATCGCATATTCCAGCTAAAAACAGCGTGTGGTAATGTCCTGATGATAAACCTTCAGCAAATACTCCCACATAGTCTTCACAGTCCTATAGGGCCTCAGATTGAGCACAATAAGAGGATCAACAGACCCTAAGATCCAAGACATCACACGTGCATCCTTGACCTTCCACTTAGCCAAATCCTTAGTTTCTGTAGGAGCTGGATCAGTACCGTTAATATGGCCCCACAACTTTTTTCACGTAACAAATAATTGAAATTGGAATTCCCAAGCAGAATAATTTTTTCCAGTAAAATGGACCCCAAAAGTCTCGCTAGAAGACATAATGAAATCAAAAAATTAGAAATTATAAAACCTGATAAATGAGTAACAGGCCCAGTAGAGTAGCAACCCAAACAGCAACCAAGCCCAAGTCCAAGCAAGCCAAACAACAATCCTAATTTGATGGTTGCTGACCACACCAAACAGCAAGCCCAAATCCAAACAGCAACCCACCCAGCAAACACTAAGCCACACTCACCAAACAGCAAGCCTAATTTGATGATTGCTGACCACACCGAACAGCAAGCCCAAATCCAAACAGCAACCTACCCAGCAAGCACTAAACCAAGGGCGTGGGTTCAAATCCCTCTTCTGACACCAAAACCGCACCAAGAACCAGCGACAGTCCAACCAGAAACAGCGACAGTCCACGCTCCAGAAATCTCCGGCAGTCCCAAAACCTCCACGCCGGCAACGGAACCAGACATCGATGACCACGTCAGCAACGAGAGCGTCACCGACGAGAGCGAGATCGAAGCCGACAGCCCAATTCCTCCAGAAATCTTCGGCTGCCCCGAAACCTCCACGCCGACAACCCCAAATCCTCCAGAAATTTTGGTAAGAATAAATTCCCTACCCTCAACAGAATTATCGACAACTTTCCCTGAAGTTACCAACATCCAAAGAGACCAATAACTCAGTCCCGACCCAACTCAAAAAACTCGAATCAAAACCCTAATTTAGATGATTTAGGCTCTGATACCATGTCAATTGTACGGAATACCTCTCAATGTGAGGGTTGCTCGTATTATATAGAAATTGTCTAGGTAATTACAGGCTGTATCTTAGCGATTACAGCAATCTAGGGAAACAAATAAGGTAACTAAAATCTACCTATTAATTACAATATACTATAGCTATAATACAAGAACATGCCATAACTAGAAAGACTAATTATGGCTAAATATATATGATATATATAGACCGTATCTGACTGACAAGGAGATGGTTGTACCTGGGAAGAAGATGCTTGGAATGACTCCTATACAAAGACCAAGCCCCACTATCGACTCCTTAGCCCTCATTGGCGGCGAGACCACTAGAGGAGGCGACGTGATTGCTGGAAAACCTGACTGTGAGCTTTCCAAACGAGTTTGAAACCCTCCGGTGGAAGAGGAGGCACTTGGGGCACCCACCTGACCGAGATCCAATCCAAAGACTTCTTCGGCCGATAAAGCCCAGCCTTCTTTCTCCTGGGTTTAAAATATTTCTTAGGCCAGCACCCACCAGAATAGCCTTGCCTTTCAACTTGGTGTGAGGCTGATTATTAGAAACCTCAGCTACATTCTTTGGCCCGTTACGCAAAAGCCCACACTTGCAAGAGAGACATGGCCCTGAAGCCAGACGATCCAAATACAACCCTCTCCCCCCTTGTATTTTCTCTAGCATTATCCTTAATCTGTCATGTTCGGTACCTCCAAAACTAACGTTGTTGTTGATAGGAGAATTTTCCGCAGCGGGTACGACGTGCCCCTGCGTGGCGTCTTTGCAACAAGGCCAGTCAAATCTCGCCGCAAAACACAATGAACCGGTCAAACACCTCAAAACATCAAGGCTTGTCGGATCTTGAAAACCATCTACGATGATCATGATTCCAGTGATCATTATGATCAACAACCAACAACAATCGCATTTCCCGTGATCAATACAACCAACAACAGTCAACCACAACCAACAATGAACAACCAAAACCAACGTTGGATTGATCATCATCCATACTACCAACAATAGAAAACAAGCAACAACGAAACTTGAAAACACTACTTGGTACTTCTCTTGAGCAACAAACCCGATGGTTGCTTCATGTAGCCCAATTGAGCGATCAAACACCTGAACCGATTAAGAAATCACTTGAATGGGCCAAAAAACCATTGAATCGGTTGAGAAACCGTTGGAACTAGTCATGAAATAGCAAGAACTAGCCAAAGAATGTACTAAATTGAAAGAAAAACCATTGACCAGGTCTGAATATGCTCTGAAACAGAAAGAAAATCAATGAATTGATCAAAGAAGACACTGAACCGGATGAGAAAGGTGCTGAACCGATCTCAAACTACACTGAACTAGAAGATAAGTTGATGAACCAAACACGAGAACACTGTACTAGATAAAATATGTAATGGACCGGATGAAAACCAGCTGGACTGGTCGAGAACCAGCAAATCGGGTAGGGCTGGATCAAATATGGGCCTCCATTTTCTTTTACCAAAGACCTTGGCCCAAATACAAAACTGAGCCCAAACAACCAAGAGTTGGGCCAAACCAATTGAGCCTATACACTACGCCTAGCTATCCCTATCTAGGATAGTGAATAGCCAAGAAACACTCCAGCTTTGGTTATCCAGGATAGGGAACAACAACCAACCAAGAACTAAACAGGGTATAACCTCCCCAAACAGCGACGCCGTCGGAGAAACTCAAAATACTTCGACTACCACCATGCCAATGTGGACACAACATGGATACAACCAAAAACTACCCAAACATGCCACCATTTTCATCACGCCAACCGTGACAATTTTCTCTACCGATCGAAAAATGTCACCACCGCTCAGAAACCGTTGATGACCACCATGAAAGCACCTGTTGATGTCATTGACTACTCTTCCAACCACTGAGAACCAAGGTGAAACAACACAGTTTCGACAACTATTGACAAAGATGCCAGTAAATAAATAGTGAAAATACCTATACCGAAATTCACAAATGAATAACTCTTTAGAGCTTCATCAAGGCAATCTTGTGTTGGTTAAGCCCACATTGGCAATGCTGCCACCAAAGGAGGACTCACCAACACTAGGACGTGAAGTTCAACCAAAAGGAAGAAAAACTAAGACTATATAATAGTTACACGAAGTGGCTTTGCTTTTAGGGGGGGGGGGGGGGTTAAACCAAGGCTCTTAAACCCTAAACCTACTTTGATACCATGTTGTAGTTTCCTTGCAAGGTTTAGACAGAAGGTGGAGGCTCATTATTCTCACTTAGCCTCACATACTTTTATATAGGTTGAAAATTACAATAACTAAAATATCCACTTACTCTAAATTGGAAGAGCATTCCTAGTAACCTCAGCAAAATAACCAAAAGTACACATTTCTCTATTTTAACTATCCACTTTTTTAAAGCACACTTAGCAGCCTTACTATTTTAACTATCAACTTTCATTATTCCATTTAAATACTTCATTTTTTTTAAAGAATATGGAAGGAGAGATAAAATTTATATTATTTCTTATTCATTTGGTGAGTGAATTGTACTCACTAAAGATAGTGGGTACTGTTTGCTCACAATTTATTTTGGGTTAAAATGGTTGAGGCTGAAAAATGAGGATTTTAGTCACTTTTGCTAAATTGGCTTGCCAAAATAATTAAAAAATGGTTTTGGTGAGGCTGCAAGGATTGTTCTAACAAACTTTTCTAACTTTGGGTAAGTTCAATTATGAGTTTTATACCTGTTGGGCCTCTCCACTTGATGGCTAAATCTTTCAAGTTGGATATTTTACCATCATCATGTAAAAGGAAGATATTGTGTCCACGAGCTGAAGAGTGACTAAAGAGCAATATTTGGAATTCACTTTATAAATTGTTATCAATTGTATGCCTGCTTCTTGTGTTTCTTAATGCATGTTTATTCATACTCTAATTTGTATGCATTTTTTCTATATCTGCATGCATGTATCTTCATTTCAACCCCACAAGATCTTGAATAATCTAAAAATATTCAGCTCTTCTAGAACACGTGCAGCTATGTTGTACATACAAATACTTAACTCGTTCACTTGTAATGTCACTTCACCTTGGCTTGACTATTACTAGTTATGTATATCCTGCTTATTCGTGCAAAACACATATGGCTTTATTCAGCCCTTAAAATACATTTTGTTGTCATGGAAATTGTTATTTCAGGAAAGCTAGATGCTGTTGGGTCACAACTTGTGGCACCACATCTCGGGATGAGTTCTATTGGAATTTCAATTACACAACTTGCTGCTCATGAAGATACTTCATATCAAGAAATCAAGAATTTCCAGAGTGAGTAGTCAATTGCATATTCAATATCTAATTTAGAAGTTTGTAGACATTTTGTAAATAAAAAATCAAACTAATAGAATCATCATTTCCTTTTCTTTTCTTTTCTTTTTTGTCTTAGTTTCTCCATGGTAGCTTTGAACTGGTAAATAGGGTTGTACCAATGTGGATGCGGTTATAGTTTATAGGCAATAACCGCATCCACAACCGCTAATTGCATCCGCAATTGCATTATGTGGTTTTCACTTTTAGGTAATTGCATTCACCTAGGCGTATCCACGCCATTATTGCGGTTATTGAAGGCAAAATTGCACCACTAACCACTTATTAAGTAATGGGCCTATTTTAGTGTTTTGAACCATCTTTGGCCTTTTTAGGGCCTATTTAAACGAATATAAAACTATTTTGGGCCTGATCTAGTGTTTTTTTTTTTTTTTTAAGCTTTAATGTTTTAGATAAAATCCATATCTTGAGTCTACATTCCAGCTTAAAAATAACAAAGAAAATACATATATTATATATAAGGGCATGCGGTTATTAACCGTATTTTCCTATCCTAAAACTGCTAACTGTCAGTCAGATACGATATATATATTTAGCCATAATTCGTCTCTCTAGTTATGGTATATTTTTGTATTATAGCTATAGTATCTTATAATTAATAGGTAGATTTTAGTTGCCTTATTTGTTCTCCTAGATTGCTGTAATCGCTGAGATACAGCCTATAATTAGTTAGACAATTCCTATATAATATGAGAAACCCTCACATTGAGAGGTATTCAGTACAATTGACATGGTATCAGAGTCATCATCTAAATTAGGGTTGTTTTCAATTACCTGTTGAGGGGCGTAGGAATTGTCAAGCTTGGGATGGGACTGGGTTGTTGTTTTTTGTGGCGGTCAATAACTTCAGGGGAGTTGTTAATCATTCTGGTGGGTTCTAAACTACTATTCGACAGTTTCTTGGTTTGTGGAGAATCCTTGGTGGCTGTTGGCAAGGTCTGTGGTGGTTGTCGGTAGGTTCTGTGCAGTCTTGGAGCGTTCCCGGCGATCTGTGGTGGTTGTCAGCAAATTCTGTGCAGATGTGGGCTTTCGGCAATCTGTGGTGTTGTCGGCGATCTGGGCTGTCGGAGCTTTGGCGCTGTCGGCAGGTTCAGGTGTGGTTGATTTTATTTGGTGTGGTGCGGTGAGGCAAACTTAGGCTTGCGGGGATCTGGGCTGTCGGAATTTTGGTGCTGTCGGCAAGTTTAGGTGTGGTGCGGTGAGCGTGGTGTAGCTGCTGCAGATTCTATTGTGGTGTTGAGAGTGGGTGCAGACTAGGCTTGTGTCGTAGCCACTGCAGGTTCTAGTGTGGTGTGAGTGCAAACTGGGCTGCGGATCTGTGGGCTTGTGGGCTTGCTTGTGGACTGCTGCAGGTTGCTGTTTGGTGAGCTTTGGGCTTGCTGTCCAACAAATCTGGTGGGCCTGTTACTCCTTTATCAGGTTTTATCATTTCTGATTCTATTTTGGTTTCATCATGTCTTTTAGCGAGTCTTTTAGGGTTCGTTTTACTGGAAAAAATTATTCTACTTGAGAATTCCAGTTTCAATTGTTTGTTATGGGAAAAGAGTTGTGGGGCCATATTGATGGTAGTGATCTAGCCCCTACGAAACCTAAGGAGTTAGCTAAATGGAAGGTCAAAGATGCACGTGTGATGTCGTGGATCTTAGGGTCTGTCGATCCTCTTATTGTGCTCAATCTGAGACCCTATAAGTCTGCAAAGACTATGTGGGAGTATTTGTTGAAGGTTTATCACCAGGATAATACCGCATGTCATTTTCAGTTGGAATATGAGATTGCTAGTTACACTCAAGGCAATCTTTCCATTCAGGAGTATTTTTCTGGTTTTCAAAATTTGTGGGGAGAATTTTCTGATATGATTTATGCGAAGGTACCTGCTGCATCTAGCTCTGTTGTTCAGGCTGTTCATGAGCAAACCAAGAGAGATCAATTCCTGATGAAATTGTGCCCTGAATTTGAGGTTACTCGCTCAAATTTAATGAATCGGGATCCTTCTCCATCTTTGGATGTTTGTTTTGGAGAATTACTTTGCGAGGAGTAGCGTCTTCTCACACAAGTTACATTCCAGCATGATTCCAACCCAAATCCAGTAGCCTATGCCGCCTACGGGAAAGGGAAGGGTAAGGATATGCGCAAGGTCTAGTGTTTCGGCTGCAAGGAATATGGTCATATTGCCACCAATTGTGTAAAGAAATCTTGCAATTACTGTAAGAAACATGGCCACTTTATCAAAGAATGTCCCATTCGGCCTCAGAATCGCCAAGCTACCGCCTATCAAACTGCAGTGAACACCTCTTCCGCTCCAGTGATGTCCTCAACGTCTTCTTCTGCTGCCGGATCGTCTGTTCTTACTCCTGAAATGGTCCAGCAGATGATTATGTCAACCTTTTCCGCCTTAGGGCTCCAAGGTAATGGTACTACTCCGTATAAGTCTTGGCTTATTGATTCTGCTGCATCCAATCATATGACCAGATCATCTGATACTCTTTGCAATGTTCGTCGATATCTTGGTTCATCTGATATTCAAGTAGCTAATGGGAGTCATTTAGCTATTAATGAAGTAGGAGATATCAATCCTTCATTCCGAGATGTTTGTGTCTCCTGGACTTTCTAATAATCTTATTTCAGTTGGCGAGTCAGTTGAGAAAAACTGTGATGTCCATTTCTCTCGTGATGGTTGTCTTGTGCAGGATCAGGTGTCGGGGAAGATACTCGCGAAGGGACCTAAAGTTGGCAAACTATTTCCACTGCACTTTTCAATTCCTAGTTGTTTATCTTTGGCTTGTATGACAGTTAACACTCCAAACGAAGTATGGCACAAACGTTTGGGTCATCCAAACTCTGTTATTTTGTCTCATATGTTAAATTCTGGTTTGTTAGGCAATAAAGAACGAGTTTCTAAAAATTTGTTATTTGATTGTTCTGTCTGCAAACTTGGTAAGAGTAAGACACTTTTCTTCTCATGGTAGTCGTGCTACAAAATGCTTTGATATTGTGCATAGTGATGTATGGGGCATTTCTCCAGTAATTTCTCATGCTTGATATAAATATTTTGTGACATTCATAGATGATTTCAGCTGATATACTGGGGTCTATTTTCTTCGGGTTAAATCTAAGGTCATGTCTGTTTTTAAGACCTTTGTAGCATATATTGAGAATCAATTTTCTACAGGTATTAAGATTTTGAGTTCTGATTCTGGTGGAGAATACATGTCCCACGAATTTCATGATTTCTTACACCACAAAGGAATTGTCTCTCAGCACTCTTGTCCTTATACTCCACAACAAAATGGGGTGGCGGAACGAAAGAACCGACATCTCTTGGACATTGTTCGCACCTTATTGCTTGAGTCATCCGTTCCATCTAAATTTTGGGTTGAGGCATTATCTACTACAGTTTACTTAATTAATAGACTGCCCTCTCGGGTCTTGAATTTTGATTCTCCTTACTATCGTTTGTATCATCAGCATCCTAGCTATCTTAATCTACATACTTTTGGATGTGTTTGTTTTGTTCATTTACCTTCTCATGAACATCACAAACTCTCTGCTCAGTTTGTTAAATGTGCATTTATGGGTTATAGTATTTCACACAAGGGTTATGTTTGCTATGATTCTTGTTCTAACAAATTTCGTATATCTCGTAATGTTGTTTTCTTTGAGAATCAATGTTTCATTTCTACACATGTTGAGTCATTGCCTGAAATTAGTATTCTACCGTGTTTTGATGAATTGACTCCTCTCCTTGAACGGTTCAAACTTGGAATTGTGTATACTCGACTTCTACCAACTTTGCCTCTTCCTGAGACTGACCCTTCATCCGAAACTGTTCTGACAACTTCTCCGGAGATTGATTTGTCATCCGAGACAGGTCCGATCAGTTCTCCCACGCCTCCTGAGCCTAGTCCTTGACGATCTGCCCGAGTATCACGTCCTCCTGATCGGTATGGTTTTTCTCACACTTCTTTTAATGCTACTTCTATTTCCATCCCTACATGTTTTTCCGAGGCCGTTAAACATGAATGTTGGGGAAAAGTGATGGATGAGGAACTTCAGGCTCTCTAGGACAATCAAACATGGGAGGTGGTTCCTTGTCCTTCTAATGTTAATGCCATCGGTTGTAAATGGGTTTACTCGATTAAGCTCCGCTCTGATGGGACTCTGGATCGGTATAAGGCACGATTAGTTGCTCTTGAGAACATGCAAGAATATGGGGTGGACTATGAGGAGACATTTGCTCCGGTAGCGAAGATGACCACAGTGCGTACGGTTATTTCTATTGCCGCCTCCTAAGGCTGGCCACTTCACCAGATGGACGTCAAAAATGCTTTTCTTCATGGTGATCTCAAAGAGGATATTTACATGACTCCTCCTCCGGATTTGTTTTCTTCTCCATCTGCAGCTGTGTGTAAGTTAAAGCGGTCTCTCTATGGCTTAAAACAAGCTCCCCGGGCATGGTTTGAAAAATTCAGGTCTACGCTGCTTCGCTTCTCCTTTGTCCAAAGCCAATATGACTCCTCTTTGTTTCTTTGCTCTTGACTCCAACTAGTCTCGTTCTTTTACTTGTGTATGTGGATGATATTGTCATTACTGGCACTGACTCCAGTTTGATTGGCCATCTCAAGCAGAATCTTCAGGCTTCTTTTCAAATGAAAGACCTTGGTCCTCTTTATGTATTTTTTGGGGTTGGAGGTGCATACCGATTCTTCAGGTATATTCTTGAATCAACACAAATATACCCAGGACTTGATTCGCCTGGCTGGTTTTCAGGATTCTTCTTTGGTGGATACTCCTATGGAGGTTAATGTGAAATATCGAAATGAGGAGGGTGATCTTCTTTTTGATCCTACTATGTTCCGACAGTTGGTACGCAGCTTGAACTATTTGACTATTACTCGGTCTGACATTTCCTTCGCTGTCTAACAGGTTAGCCAATTTATGCAAACTCCACGCCATCTTCATTTAGCTGCGGTTCGCCGTATCATTTGCTATCTTCGGGGGTCACCTGGCTGTGGGTTGTTCTTTCCAAACGGCTCTCCTCTTCGCCTTGTTGCTTATAGTGATTCGGATTAGGCCGGATGTTCTGATACTTGGCGGTTTGTCACGAGTTGGTGTATGTTTCTTTGTGATTCTTTGATTTCTTGGAAGAGTAAGAAACAAGCTTGCGTTTCTAAATCATCTACTAAATCTGAATACTGGGCAATGTCTGCTGCTTGTTCTGAGATTGTCTGGCTTTGTGGGCTTCTGGCTGAGCTTGGTTTTTCTCAATCTGATTGTACTCCTCTCCATGTAGATAATACTAGTGCCATTCAAATAGATGCTAATCCTGTTTACCATAAACATACGAAGCATATTGAGGTAGACTGTCATTCTATTCGGGAAGCCTTGGACACTCGTGTTATATCTCTTCTTCATGTTTCCACTGATCTCCAGATAGTTGACATATTCACGAAGGCCATGACACGACAGATCATCAGTTCCTTGTGGGCAAATTGATGCTTCTTGATTGACCAGCATTAATTTGAGGGGGGATGTCAGTTAGATACGATATATATATTTAGCCATAATTAGTCTCTCTAGTTATGGTATATGTTTGTATTATAGCTATAGTATCTTGTAATTAATAGGTAGATTTTAGTTGCCTTATTTGTTCTCCTAGATTGCTATAATCGCTGAGATACAGCCTGTAATTAGTTAGACAATTCCTATATAATATGAGAAACCCTCACATTGAGAGGTATTCAGTACAATTGACATTAACTGCGTGCATGCGGTTACACAGATAGTGGTTAGTTGCGATTAATATCCGACCGCTTCTACATTCCTACTAGTAAAGCCTTTTTGTGGTTTCAAGAAACTTTTTTTAAGTACTTTGCTACCTAGCTAGGCATCTTTTCTTATTCACTAATTGGAGTTTCCTGTAGAGGAATTTTTTTCTTTTTCTTTTTTTTTTTTTCTTCTTAATTGTACATATATATTTTGGCATCTTTACTGCATATCAACGTAGCACTCTCAGCTAGACAAAATTAACATGATCCTCAAAAAAAGAAAAAGGCATATAAGATTATGTTTTCCATTGGAATTTATTCAATTGATCCATTACGTTGTCAACATCTAAAAACAAAACATGTGCGCACTCACACTTGCATAGTTACATACTCTCTGCCCCTATGCTTTTTCCCTGTATGTCTCCTTTTATCATGACCTGTAAATAATCTTTGCCGTAGAGATAGTCATGAATTTGAAGTCTTCTATTCATTTAGAATTTATAATTAAAAATTCCATCATAGTTTACTGAGACATTAGTCAGGTTTTTTTATTTTTTTTTATTTTATTTTTTCTCTCAATTATCTTATTTACATCTCTATTTGTGGCTCAATGAATAATAATCTGGTTTTGGAAATAACATTGACGACTGCACTTTTGTTTCTTCTAAATTTTAGAAATGGAGAAACTGCAGCTATTCATGATCGTTTCTGGATATTATGATTCACAGAAGAACTTCAAGGTTTGAGACATTCTTGTATTCTATTTTGCATTCCTTTCTTTTTGTTAGGATTTCAATAAAAGGAAAATTATTGAATCACTTGTTGAGTTTTGGACTGTTATCAAATTGCTCCCTTAGTTTCTATTTTAATCTTTTAACTCCTACCCAATCAATCCTTCTATACAGATTTTGTCAATATTATTTCACGGAGTCCACATAAATCTACAATTATACAATTTTCCAAAAGAAAGGAAAATAAAAATAAAAATGCCCACAAGCCATCCCTTTGTTACGTGTGGCCACCCTCTCTTTTACAAAAGCAGGGTGGTTGCGAGCCACCACGCTCTGTTATGGTGTTGCAGTGAGTCACTCCCCTCTGTTACAGGCTGACTGGGAGTTGGTCTTCCTTCGAGTTGGCCATGAGCTACCCTTGATTTTTCTTTTCTTTTTTTTCTTTTTTTTTTTCTTCTTTTATTTTAAAAAAAGATATGATGTTAAATCACCACTTATCCTAAAAGTTTAAGCTTGTAAGGAGAGACAAACTCAAAGAGTTAAAAGATAAAAATAAAAATTCATGGAGCGATTTGATATATGTCCAAAACTCAATGAGTGATTTAGTAACTTTACCTTCAATTAAAACACGGGTATCATCATGAGGACTTAGCATCATGTCTGCTATGGCAAAAAGACCATCTACTTATCTAACAGTATGGCTTATTGCTGCATAGGTACATCTAAAGCTATAACCCTCCCCCAGACACCCACCCCCAAAGATGTACTCCACTAAACACATTTTGATTTTGATGTGGTTTTAATCCCAGCAATGAGTCAAATTTTGGTTTTTAAGAAAAAAAAAATGGGTATTTTAGGAGAAAGAAAAATGGTCATGTGTGCCACGTGATCACTTTTCCATTCATTTTAACTTTCAACGCTAATAGAATGGCATTTTGATAGTTTATGGTAGTTTGACATATCCTATCAAAAATGTCACTCTATCAGCAAGGAAAGAGTGGTTTTACCGAAGTGGTTTTACCTTGGAGAGTTTTTTGTCGTAAACAAAAAAAAAAAAAAATAATAATAATAATAAAAAGGAAAGAAAGAAAGAAAGAAAGAAAGAAGAAGAAGAAGAAGAAGAGAGAGGGTAGTTTGACATATCCATATGCTAGTTTTTAAAATTTTGGTGGGGTAAATGAAAAAGTGCAGGAGTTTGAGAAACCAAAGTGTATTTTCCTCAATATTTTTATAGTTGTCCTAATGGTTTAATGATTGTGTTGCTTCCACTATTTAATCATGAAGATTACTAACATTACATGTTATTCTGTGTGTAATTTAGAGAGAGATCCTGGTCTCTGCTGAATCTACAGAGCTTATGAGGAACCTTATTTGTTTCTTCGAGTCTCGACTGCCATTCAAAGTTCTCCATCAACCAGGCAACTTATGTTGCAAAGTTATAAATCTTGTAGAATTGTTCACCTATAAATCTTGTAGAATTGTTCACCTGTAAATCTCTGCTTATTTAATCCTCATGATTACACACCTATTTTTTGAATATTGTCCACCATCCCAAGTTGGATTTTTTTTTTTTTTAACAAAAGAAAAAAGGCTAAGTTTTTGGTGAATTGAAAAACCTCAATGAAAATTGTGAATTCTACAGCCAGAATTTAAATCGCCAACCTTTATAAGATAGTTTAGACAATTAAGTATTTCAAATGATAGCTTAGTGTCTACCTAGTGTTCACCCCCAGCAACTATAAGGTCCTAGGGACTCTCTCATCAACTTACTTGTATTTTCAGCTGTCGTATAATCCTGTTTATCTTCTACCTTGGTTACCCAGTATAACTTGCATTGACGAAAAAGAAAATACACCAAAGAAAGGCCACAAAACAAAAGAAAGAGAATCTGACGAGTTGATGAGAGCCATTTCTCTGTCGTGGTTTTCTTGCGTGCTGTGTTGACGGTATTGTAGGGGCTTTTGTGGGAAGTTTAATCGATGCATTATTCCCATAGAAAATGAATATCTATTCTATGGAAATAGATCCTGGGAATAAAATTCTAACCAAAGGGGTCTATTACGTATTAGAAACATGCCCTAAGACTTATTTCTTGTAGGCATTCATAAACTCCACTTGGTTACAAGACTACCACTAAGGCTCCTACTCTCAAGGTGAGTGCAAGAATGTCATTAGTCTAGATGGCCATGGGCTAGCACAAAGGCCCCTACAAGCTTGTGACAAAGCATGGTAGGGGTGGTAAAACAGGTTGGCGGGTCAACCCGAACACAACCTGGTCGACCTGCCACCCGTTTAGCCTCAACCCAGATATGATCCGTTTAGATAAACGGGTGAAAATGTAAAACCCGGACACAACACGGTAAATTACCGTGTAACCCGATACTACCTGTCTGACCTATTTAAAATAACGGGTCGTGTCGGATTAACACGACTCGTTTAACTTGCGGGTCATAACGGGTTAATATGACCTGTTTAGCTACGGGTCATCTCGGGTTGACAGGACCCAACACGACCCGTTTGAAGGAAAAGTTTTTTTTTTTTTTTTTTTTTTTTTTTTTTTTTTTTTTAATGAAGGGAAAAGTGATGTTTCTTAGATAAAGTACAAGGAAGAAGCTTTGCTAATTCTACAACTTGATCTTGGTAGCTCTGGCTTACAGCTACAACATGTAAATCCATCTTGTCTGGCTCTCATTTTTTACTAATTAATTGTTCATTGTTTAATATGAAAAAGATAAAGATCACATTTTTGTATATATTTCTCTCTAAAACACTATGCTTTTTGTTTATATTGTGTGAGGCAGAGTAGTGGTGTCTAAAATGGCTTCGACGCCACCACAGTGTTCAATCACGGCCACCAAGTTGTACCAAAACTGCCGGTACCCACAAAACCAATAGCACCATCTCTTGAATAACCACCACCAAAGCAACCACCAGAACCATCGTTATTGGGTCAACACCACCACCACCACCAACGTGTCCATTGCAAAGCCTCTACCTGTACCTTTATCTTTGCCTCTGCCTTTGCGAGTATATCAGACATTTCACATCCCCTTCTAATTCGACAAAGAATTTGAATCAGAGAAAGCAAGAGCTCGAAGAAATTAAGAACGTGATACACAGCAAGAAAGAGGGAGACTTGGAGACGGTGGGTGCGGTGAAATCCGGCGACTCAAAGACGCAAAGTTGGAGAGGGAGACTCAGACTCGGAGATGGAGAGGGCTGGGCATGGAGGAAGTCAAGCTGTCGAGGGGCTCTAGAGAGAGCGAGAGAGAGGGGAGAGAGTTGTGCTGTGCTGGTGAAGAGAGGGAGAGAAGGCTACAGGGCCTTCAGGTTTAGGTTTTTAAATTTTTTCACTTTTCCTTTTTTTTTTTTTTTAAAAAAAAAGGTTCAGATGGGTCACCCGTGGGTCAAGTGGGTTGACTCGATTATGACTCAAACCCATTTAGGTTAAACCCAAATCTTGTAACTTTGTGTCATGCTCATGTCGGGTTTGTAAGTGTGTCAAAATTGCCACCCCTACAGCATGGTGAAGAACCTGTTATAGGAGTTATGAGTGTGAACATAAGCATAAAACATATAACCCACACATGAGTTACCAAAACTTCTCTTAAGGCCCTCTGCCAGCATTCATATCTCGATAAAGCTGCTTAGCTTGATAAACTTCCAATCTATATCAGAATTTGTAGCATTATTATGAGCATTCTAAAAGCCACTTGCTCTCTGATAAGCTTCCCACCTACAAGTTCTTAGTTTATGTTTATACATGGTGTTGGGTCATGGATCAGCTGAGTTGGGCTAGGTAAAACAATTTGCCAGCCCATCCCCAGGGTTCAGTAATTTTTACTGTTCACCATGTTTACACTCGGCAACTTTAGGCCCACTCGAGCCCAGTGAACAATGCTCGGTTATAAGGCTCGGTAAACCGAACCTCACATGAATATGAATTCCCGAGAAGTACTCTCGGAATATTAGATATATCTGAATAGATGCCCTATTTACTGTTCCTCAAATATATTGTTGACACGTGGACCCTCGGTAAGTCCACAGTGTTAGATGAACAGGAACAACCCGATGTCTATAAAAGGAGGGTCCCCTCTCACTATTTTGGGTAACTTCTTTTTCCCTCCAGAACTGAATATTTTGCATACACTTTGTTCCTTCCATAATCTTCCAAGTTATATTTCTCTTCAACACTGTGACTAACTTAGGCATCGGAGCTTTTCCCGGCAGGACAACGCCGGCAGCTTTGATCCTTTTTCTTTGTTTTTCATACCCAGTTAATTCCTCGGTCATCAAGCCATCCGTAGGGCCCATTCCACGTCATCATTCGGAAAACTGCTCAAACAGTTTGGCGCCATCTGTGGGAATTCGATTTTTATCGGTTCTTACTAATCTCAAATATTCCGATATGGTGAACACACCCCCACACCCTGATACACCTCCACATCCTACCCCAAATGTCCAAACAGATATTCCTGGAACATCACACGATCCAAATCCCCAGACAGCCTTGTTGGAAGGTTTCATGAAGCGAATAGCCGAATCTATCGAAGCTATGAAGAAACAAGATGAAGAGATCGTCTCTAGATTACCTCCTAGAGAAGATTCGGCACTAAAAAGAAGGCAAGAGGACTCTTTAAGGGAGCCACCACCATCAACCCGACAACAATCAACTCGACAAGACGCTGGAAGTTCAGTACGAGGAAGTCACCGTACTGCCCGAACCAAGGAGAACTCTCACCAATGAGGGCCCAACAATGATTCACAACCTAGTGGCAAATCACACCATGGGGAATCTAGTCATGTCAAAACCCATCATAGTCATTCCCAGTGTAGCCATTCCCATCATGGTCGGTCACATTATGTCAAACCTGCGGAGGTGGCTGTGAATAAAGATGTTGAGGATCTTAAAGAAAAGTACGAAAAAATGGCTTTCTTAATTGAAAATTGAGAAAACTGGTCTGCCACTGAGGATCTTATGTAGCACACCAATTTGCCTTTTACTGATCGGGTGATGAGATTTCCGCTGCCTGGTAGTTTTAAGGTTCCTCGGGTTGGTGAGTATGATGGAAGTGGAGATTCATCCGACCATATGGAAAGTTTCCGAGCTCACATCATCCTTCATGAAACTCCTAACGAAATCACTTGCCAAGCTTTCCCTTTAACTCTAAGGGGGGTTGCCAAAGAATGGTTTGGAAGTCTGAGTCCTAAGTCTGTTGATAGTTTTGATTACCTTGGGCAGCAGTTCTTAGGACAATTCCTTGCCGTTCGAAGAAGGAAGAAGAACCCAGCATATCTACTATCTCTCGTACAAGGAAAAAACGAGTCTCTGAAAGATTATATGTTACGGTTCAATCGGGAGAAACTAATGGTAGAAAGTCCAAATGAACAGACAATTCTTTCAGCATTGATGCACGACATAAAGACTGAAGGGCCTTTGATGGCCGAATTAGCCAAAAAACCGAAAACAGGAACTCTTCGACAGTTCAACAACAAAGCTGAAAAGTTCATCAATCAAGAAGAAACTATCTCAGCTTTGATGAAATCTAAAGCTGCCAAGAGTAAGCCTGCCTCTGACTCAGTTAGAACAAAACCAAAGACTTTTGTCGATAAGAAGAAAAGAGATCAGTAGAATTTGAAGACTCTGGAAAGGAAGATTGATCTACCACCCAGACCAAGTCAGCATCAACAATATGTGGGATGGACACCTCTAAACACAACTGTTTATAAGGTGTTCATGGAAGGTAGAAAGGACCCGAGTTTCGGATGGCCAGGAAAGATGAAGGCTCTTCCCCAAAACCGCAGCACTCAGAAGTTCTGTGAGTATCATAATGATCATGGACATCAAATTGAGGATTGTATTAGTCTTCGGTTCGAGATTGAAAAGTTCCTAAGGAATGGAAAGTTGCTAAACTTCTTAGCTGAGGAAAATGGCAAAAGGAAGGATCATCAGGATGGTCAGGGTCAACAATCGGGACAGCACAATGGCCGACTGCGCAACCAAAGGCAGAGACTAGATGAATTGAGGGTATCTCAGAACAAGCAACAAAGTCCCCAAAATCAAACCATAGTTGCAGAAATCCGAACGATCTCAGGAGGCTTTGCAAGTGGAGGAGAATCAAGTTCGACAAGGAAAGCCTACATCAAGCAAGCGAGAATGGAAGAAATATTTGCGCTTGAAAAACCCTCAAAGGTACAGAAAAAGGAGCCGAGCATCCTGACATTCTCAGAGGAAGATGCGAAAGATATTTCCATGCCACATGATGACGCCTTGGTAATAACTCTAACGGTGGCTAATCATGCTGTTCACTGGGCTTTGGTGGACAATGGAAGTTCAGCTGATATCCTTTATTGGACCGTTGTTCAACAATTGGGCATCGGCCGAGACAAGTTGATACCCTTCCTATCACCATCGATAGGGTTCGCAGGTGAGCATGTCCAACCCATCGGAATGATTTCTCTTCCAGTCATAGCAGGAACCGCCCCTAAATAATCCACTATCATGGTGGACTTTTTGGTGATTGACCGGCCGTCAGCTTACAATATAATCATTGGTCGTCCAGCTTTGAATCAACTGAGGGCTGTGACTTCTACCTATCACTTAAAGTTGAAATTCCCAACAGCCGAGGGGGTAGGCAAGGTTAAAGGTGCCTGAGAAAAACATGGCAATTGCTGAGGAGGTAGACAAGCTGCTTAAAGCTCAGTTTATCGAGAAAGCACATTATCCTGATTGGTTATCCAATGTGGTGATGGTTAAGTAGTCCTCTGGGAAATGGAGGATGTGCGTAGATTTTACCGATCTTAACGAGGCTTGCCCAAAGGATAGTTTTCCATTACCCCATATCAGCTCGTTGGTTGACACAACAGCAAGGTATGAGTTGCTGAGCTTTATGGACGCCTTCTCTGGCTATAATCAAATTTTCATGCATCCATCCGATCAAGAAAAGACAGCATTCATCACTGACCGAGCTTGTACTGTTACAAAGTCATGCCATTTGGTTTGAAAAATGCCGGTGCAACTTATCAAAGGTTGGTAAACAAGATGTTTCAAGAACAAATCGAGAAGAACATGCAGGTTTTTGTTGATGACATGCTGGTCAAGACCAAGCTACGGGTAGATCATGTGACAGACTTGTAGGAAGCATTCAAGACATTGAAGCGTTTCAAAATGAAGCTGAATCCCACAAAGTGTGCATTTGGAGTTTCATCTGGGAAGTTCCTCAGTTATATGGTGTCCAGCCGAGGAATTGAGGCCAATCCAGAGAAGATCCAAGCAGTATTAGATATGCAATCTCCGAAGAATACAAAGCAAGTTCAGCAGTTGAGTGGTAGAATTGCGGCATTCAATAGATTCATCTCTCGGTCCACAGATAAATGTCTCCCATTCTTTAAAATTTTACGTAAATTTCGAATGGTCCGAGGAATGCGAACAAGCATTCAAGCAACTCAAGAGGTATCTGGTCAGTGCAGCTTTGATTCGAGAAGAAGAGGGAGTTCAGAAGCCGGTTTACTTCATCAGCCGAGCATTGCATGGCGCCGAGGAGAGATATGTACAGATGGAGAAACTTGCTTTCGCCTTGGTAATTGCCTCCAGAAAGCTCCAACCGTACTTTCAAGCTCATACAATCAATGTTTTGACCGAGTATCCATTGAAGAAAGTACTCCGGAAGTTGGACTTGTCTGGTCGGTTAGTCAACTGGGCAATCGAAATTAGCGAATTCGACATCCATTTTATCTCACGTAGTGCTGTCAAAGGCTAAGCTCTTGCAGACTTTGTGGTAGAATCCACCAACATGCAAGACCTGGAGGATTGGCCGAAAGAGAAGACGTGGGTAATTTATGTGGATGGTTCTTCTACCAAGAATAGCGGCAGAGCTTGAGTGGTTATGATCACACCGGAGGGAAGGGAGTTAAAAAATTCGCTAAAGTTAGAGTTCAAGACTACTAACAATGAAGCCGAGTATGAAGCTGTGGTAGCCGGACTCGGCTTAGCCCAAGAGATGGAGGCGGAATTTGTAAAAGATCGAAGTGATTCTCAGGTTATTGTCGGCCACGTTCGTGGTGAATTCAAAGCTAAGGGCAGCAAGATGAAGCTTTACTTATCTAAAGTTCAAGATATGCAAAAAGCTTTCAAGAAATTCTGCATTGTTAAAATCCCAAGAGAAGAGAATGAGAAAGCGGACCATCTAGCTCGGTTAGGCTCTTCAACCAAGGATGAAGTGGGAGAATCCGACCAGCCAATACAAATTTTGCAACAACCTTCCATCATTGAGAAGGTTCTGATTTTGACTATCGAAGTCATGCCCGTTTGGGCTGAAGAAATTATCGGCTACCTTGAAAAGGGAATTCTTCTGGGAGATAAGAGGAAGGCGGTACAGTTGAAACGAAAGGCTGCTCAGTTCACCTTGGTCAATGACGCTCTTTTTAAACGGGGCTTTATGTTGCCTCTCCTCAAGTGTGTTTCCAAAGAAGAGGGCGATTATATCCTCAGGGAGATTCATGAAGGAATCTGTGGCAGTCACTCAGAGGCCCGTATATTAACACACAAAGCAGTTAGAGCAGGATTTTTCTGGCCGAGTATGAATCAAGACTCCATACATATTGTCAAAACTTGTGATAGCTGTCAACGCTTTGCCAACATTATCAAGCAGCCTCCCGAGGAACTTAGTTCGGTCTCCTCGCCATGGCCATTCTCACAGTGGGGGGTGGATATAGTAGGGCCATTACCTGCAGGAAAGGGGGGAGTTCGGTTTGCTGTGGTCGCCGTTGATTATTTCACCAAGTGTGCAGAAGCGGAAGCTCTGGTAAGTATTACAGCAAAAAACATCGAGAAATTTCTCTGGAAGAGTGTCATTTCTCGATATGGGATTCCTCATGCCTTTGTTACAGACAATGGCAAGCAGTTTGACTGTGATTCCTTTCAAGGCTGGTGTGCCGGACTTCATGTTCGGCAATACTTCTCATCCCCATGACATCCTCAAGCAAATGGACAGGTAGAAGCAACGAACAAAACCATATTTAAGATCCTGAAAAATAAGCTCGGTCAGTACAAAGGAAACTAGGCGGAAGACCTTCCCGAGGTTCTATGGGCATACCGAACCACCAAAAGAACTCCTACTGAAGAAACCCCTTATGCATTAGCTTACGGAACCGAAGCTGTCATCCCTGCTGAGGTTGGGTCGAGGAGTTTTCGAGTGGACACATTCAACCTCGATTTCAATGGCGAGGGTCTGAAGCTGCATTTAGATTTGCTACAAGAAAAACAAGATTAGGCCCAGGTTACTATGGCAGCATACCAGCAGAGGTTAGCTCGGTATTTCAACCGACGGGTTAAGCATCGCAGTTTCCAAGTTAGAGATTTGGTTTTGAAAAAAGTCATCCTTGCAACCAAAGATGCAACTGATGGAAAGCTAGCACCAAACTGGGAAGGACCGTACAAAGTGATCAAATGTGGCAAAGCAGGAGCATACCATCTCACAAACTCCGAAGGAAAACAACTCCACCGACCATGGAATGCTGAACATCTTAAGAAGTATTTTGTATAAAATTATAATTCTCAGAGCGTCACTTTTGTTGTACTCTTGTTATAACGAATAAATGCATATGAATGAAGGATCCTCTGAGGTTATAATCATGCAGAAATCTTAAGTATGTGGCAGACCATGATTTTAATTAACGTTCGGAGAAAACATTCGAGTAAAGCATTCTCCAAAAAGCCACCTTTGGAAAGGTGTCTATAGCACTTTCCAACCCTTCAATAAAATATAGCCGGAGAATTCCCGAACATCACTCGGTATATTCTCTCTAAGGCACCTTCATCAAGGAAAAATTCGGGAATGTAGCTGAACAAGCATTTTCCGAACTCATCACCTTTACCCCAAAGGTTTTACTTTGGAGGAATATAGCCGGAGAATTTCCCAACCTTTGTTCGGAGAAATTTCACTAAGGCGCTTCCCCAAAGATGAAGTTCATAAATCTAATCAGACTATACTAAGGCGAAATATAGCCGGAGAGTTTTCTGAATTTCATTTGGTGAAGTTTCACTAAGGCGCTTTCCCGAACATAAGCCTTTACTCCAAAAGGTTCCACCTCGGAGAAATATAGCTAGAGAATTTCCCGAACTTTGTTCGGCGAACACATCACTAAGGCGCTTTCCCGAGGAAGAAGTTCATAGGCCTAACTAAACCACAGCATTTTCCAAGTTTAAAACCTTTTCCCCAAGCACTAGCCTAAAGCGAAATATTCAACCATCATGTTCAAAACGCGATGTTCTTACAAGCAATGCATCCTCAGTAAAACATGCAGCAAGTTGTAATTCACACTTACAAGAGGATCGAGATTTTACACCTCATTAAGATTTCCATCAGTATAAATTAAATTTATAACCTATGGGAATCAAGGGGGTATACATAGCATGAAATTGCTAAAATCAATAACTAAGTCAATATACATAATTGATATGAATCTCGACGAATAAACAAAAATTTCTTTTATTATCAAAGTTAAAGTAGTTAGTTACAAAAAGAGATATGTCATCTTGGTGGTTATAATTGGGAAATCAAGCAAGTGCATGGTCCCACTCTTCGTCAGATGCAGCCACTGATTTCTCCGAGTCATCAGGTGCTTCAGCACGCTCGACCACAGTAGAAGATTCCCTAGTCTGACGCCAAGCAAACGGATTGAAGCCAAAAACTGTGATGCCTTTATAGTCGGGCATCTGCTCCTGACCAATTATAGCAATCTTTGAAATGGCCTTTTCAGTAGGAGGAACATCTTCAGGTTTGATTGTGTTAAGGTCGACACCCTCGGGAAGATTCTTCGATCAACTGCGGAAAGTTTCAAAACCTGAGATGAAACCTATGCCCCAAGCATAGTCTCGGCCCCAAGAAGCAAACGAAAGCTGCTTATAAAAACTCTGAGCTTTCTCCTTGTATCTGATCACTTGTTCCTTAGCTCGAGAGAATTTTCCCTTGAAAGTTTAGTTTTCTTCTCAGCTGATTTTTGTTTCTTTCTATCCACTAGAAGTTGCTCTTCGGCTACCTTCGATTTGCCTTCAGCCACCTCAGCTCTAGTACACTGAGTAGCCGAGTATCTCTGAGCTGCTTCCAGCTCTTCAGAGACTAGATTAATGCGAGACTCGGTAGCTCGGCATTGGAGTTCGGCCTCAGCATGTTTTTCTTTAAGAAGAGCAGCTTCATCTTCCAAGGCAGAATAATCAATCAGCAACTTTCTATTTTTGGTTCTCTCAGCTACCGACTGGGCTCATTGTTTTCGAATCTGAGAATAAGCTTGAGAACACCGAGCTTCCAAATTGGTAATTTGCTGTTTAGCAAGGAGGAGCTCGTTGCCTTGCTGAGAGGACAGCTCTTGAACTCGTTTTAGCTCAGCCTCGGCCTCTTCAAGTTTCTTCTTGGTATTTTCGATTTCCAGGGTCGAGCTCTCAGCAAGACTCTCCTTAAGCCGGGTAGCTCCATCCTCGAGAGTCGAAAAATCAGCCAGTAAACTCTCATATTTTACCTTCTCAACAGCTAGCTCGGATTCCAATTCTTGAGACTGAGAAACAGCTTGAGCACTTTGAGCCTCCAGACTGGCAACCTGCTCACCCGAGAGAAGGAGCTCATTCCCTTGCCGAGAGGACAACTCTTGCAGTCGTTTTACTTCAGCTTCAGCATCTACAAGTTTCCTCTTAGTATCCTCGGTCTCTAGAGCCGAGTTCTCTGCAAACTTTCTGAAGTGGAGATAGTAGTTCAAACTGTGCATTGATCCCTTTAAAAGGAAAAGTGTTAAAATCACTAATATTATCTTTAAAGGGAATAGAGAAACAAAAAGCAATTTATCCCCCAATTTACCTCCAGCTAGTGGTACAGCATGGGTTCCATCACTTCTTTCGGAAGCTGGGCCCTAACTTCTGGCGAACTGTTAGCTGCAATCAGATTCACCAGAGCAGCAAAAGGGTTCCCGAGCCAGTTGTCACTTAACCGAGAAAGGGGCTCCCCAAAGGACCAAGTGATTGGATCAGGTGTACGCTCTGCCAAGGAATCAGCTGCTCGCGAAGCATCAGCAAAATTCTCCATAGGAACACTCGGTGGCCAAGATGACTCTCCAAGAGGGACTAATTCCCCACCAGCTGGGAAGTTGAAATCAGCTCCAGCAATTCCACCAGCGGCTGCTACAAGTTCTGCATCTGGCTGCTCAGCATCTTCAGACACACCAACCACCTCTTCAGCAACTCTATGCTCAGCAATTATGGGCTCTGTGGTTGTTTGCACATCAGCAGCAGGCTCGATGGTCGAGGGTTCAGCAGTCACAAGGTCCTCGGCATCCTGAGCTCCAGCACTTGAGGTTTCTGTATGTGCATACTCGGGATGCATGACTAAGCTCTCAGCCTCAGTCTGACCAGGATAAATCACAACGAGAGGCTGTTCCAGTGGCATGTTGGAGGCAAGATCCTTAAGGATATGACCAACGTCAATTGGGATTTCTTCCTCGGAGTCAGAAGAGCTTAGCTGTATAGCCTCGGTAGGAGTGGAGGAAAGAGGGACGGCCGAGAGTGGGGTAACATCCAGAACTTCAGAAGCAGGAACTTCAGCTCTAACAAGTGTGAGAGAAGAAGATGGAGGACTCCAGTTTGCAAGAAGAACGTCTCGGGTTGATGTGCCTTGTCCTCCCAGGAATTCCCTAACTCCCCTAAGGACCGAGGAATACGCTCGGATGTGAGGAGCAGGCTATTCAACATTAGGAGTTGTATCTGGTACCGTTACTGCTGCTTTAGGGACCGAGTGTGCCTCAGTCTTCTCTACCTCCAATTCGACAGTTGGCCTTGTTGCTTGCGAACTACCCTCAGTTCCCTTCTTCTTCTTCTTTTTCTTTTTCTCTAGAGAAGGGACCTCAGGATCTTCTGGCTCGTCGGCAATTACCAAGGAAACCCTTGTAGCAATTGGTGCAGAAGGTTTTTTCGGGAAAGCATCCTCGGTTTTTCTCTTGCCCTTTCCTTTAGAGGACCCTCCAACCCCGACAGTCCTTCGTTTGGGAGACTCGGCAGCCCTAGCAGTTGGTCTTCTCGACACCTCTGAAATTGGAACTCTCAGTGGGGCAGCTTCCACCAGTCTTGCAGGTGCAGGAGTCCACACATATCGCCTCAGGTTCTCATCAACCATGAGGGCATCGTAATCCATCTCTAGAGGATGAAGCTCGGCATGATCCAATACGTCCCTTACACGCTTCGCCTCCTCCCTATTTAAACTCGGTTCTTGTTGACTTGAAAGCAGATGTCAAGATTAGCTTTGCTGCAAAAAGATATAGTAAATAAATGTGAAGCTCGGTTTTTACCTCGGTTTGAGGGAGCAATAGTTTCCCGAGGGACACTTGGGTCCCTGATTACTTCTGAAGGTGAAAATTCCCAATCACCTTGGACAAAAAAGAATTCGTCTTTCCACCCCTTGTTGCTGGAGTAGGTACGACTGAAGGTGAGGAGCTTCATCTTTTTTCGAAGTTGGAAGGTGAACAAAAATTCGGTTCTGGAACACTTTGTTAGCAGGTAAATTTTTAGAAATTCCACGACTGTGAGTAGATGCTCCACTCCGAGAATCTTTAGCCAAACGACCATGCAGGCAAAGAATACCCTCCATCCATTCGGAGCTAACTGATGAGGAGCTATTCGAATATAGCATCCGAATATAGCTCAATAGCTCCTGAACTATCCTCGGGAGGGGAAGCCTCAGCCCTATTCGGAACATGTCCAAATAGACACAAATCTCGTTACTGTCAGCATCCACTATTGCTCCAACATTGTTGGTGTCAAAGCGTAGCTGAACTAAATCAGGGATGTGCCAACTTTCACGAATTTCAGGCTCATCACGTTCTGACAGCTTTGATTCCCAAGTGATTGGGTGTAAAGCACCCAATACACTAGGAACATCCTCAACCCTACGACTCATCAAGTATCGATGGTAAGGAAATATAAGACGAGGGATGGAAGTAAGGCCCTGTTGAAACAATATGTGGGTAACGCTCAAGCGAAGACGATTGACTGAGTGTTTGATTAAAGGAAGAAGGAAATCAAGGTAATGGAGTACGGGGCAGTTTGGGTGGATAAAAGGCTCGGCCGAAGGAACAGACTCGACCGAGGTTCTGAAATATACTACTCTTAAAAAGTAATACTCGGCCAAAAGGTCCGAGTGAAGGAGTGCCAGATTGGAAAGAGGGGATGTCAACAAAAGCTCAGAAGGGCAACAATGGCTTCAAATGAAGAAAAAGTGAAGAATGAACGAAGGGGAAGAGAGGTTTTTAAAAGATTTTCAAAGAGAAGACCGAATCGACGCATTTAATGCCCTAGGATATAGGGTTCGTCGAAGGGGCGCCTTTTCATCTCTTATTCTCCGCGCAGAAACTGACGCGTGGCCACTACAAAGCTTAAACCACAGAGAATTCGACGCGTGGTTCTCAAAAGGCAGAGGTAAATCCTTAAAATGTTCTAAATACTATTTTTTGAAAATTTGAAATTTCAAAAGTTTGGAATTTAGGAGCCAAATTCGTTTTGTTTTGCCAAAAACAAAACTGAACCTATAAAACAGCTGACCCATTTTAGGAAATATGAAATTTCCAAATATCTGTTATATTAGGAAATTTGGGGGTAACTGTTGGGTCATGGATCAGCTGAGTTGGCCTTGGTAAAACAATTTGCCGGCCCATCCCCATGGCTCGATCATTTTACTGTTCACCATGTTTACACTCGGCAACTTTAGGCCCACCCGAGCCCAGTGAAGAATGCTCGATTATAAGGCTTGGTAAACCGAACCTCACATGAATATGAATTCCCGAAAAGTACTCTCGGAATATTAGATATATCTGAATAAATGCCCTATTTACTGTTCCTCAAATATATTGTTGACACGTGGACCCTCGGTAAGTCCACAGTGTTAGATGAAGAGGAACAACCTGATGCCTATAAAAGGGGGGTCACCTCTCACTATTTTGGGTAACTTCTTTTTCCCTCTAGAACTGAATATTTTGCATACACTTTGTTCCTTCCATAATCTTCCAAGTTATGTTTCTCTTCAACACTGTGACTAACTTAGGCATCGGAGCTTTTCCCGGCCGGACAACGCCGACAGCTTTGATCATGTTTCTTTGTTTTTCATACCCAATTAATTCCTCGGTCATCAAGCCATCTGCAGGGCCCATTCCACGTCATCATTCGGAAAACTGTTCAAACACATGGCATATGTATTCCAATCATCCACGATTCATTCAAATTAAAAAATAAATAAAATAAATGATTTATCCATGATAGCTCTATTTATAATGAACTGAAACTTCATGTTTTTTAATATTCCTAGCTCTAATTCCTAAGTAATGATTCTAAAATGAGATCCGAGACAACGAGATTATTATCCTCAAATACATAACCCAAAGTAAAAAGTGTGATGGTATTTTGGGTTTGACCTAGTCTGTCACCAAATGACACTATAATGAATGACATCTTCAGGATGATATAAATTTAAATCATGGGTTTGGCATGACTGGAAACTTTTGCAGCTAGAGCTTTTGACATGCTTAACCAATTGTTAAGTGTTTCTTATTCCTTTTTTTTTTTTTCTGAAGGAGGATGATGTCAGTTTGTATAGTTGAAACAAATTGTTAACTTTTCGGATTGACATGGCAGTCCAAATTGCAACCTACCTGAAATGATCTCATTAGTACAGTTGAATAAACCATTCATTGCAGTTTTCTATTCCTTAATCTCAAAAATGACGCTACAAACAAATCTCACTGGCATATTTGCCAAAGATGCCTGTGTGCTTATTCTCAATAATTTGGAATGGAATTAAACCTTAACGTGGTGCTTATACAGGTATTAGAGACGAGATGAAAGCATTTGAGGTCAACAAGGTTACATCTAGGAAGACCATTGAACGCCTTTTAGAAGAATTTGGGGGGGCATCAAAAGGCTACATGGATTGTGGACCAGAGAAAATTTGAGTTGGAAGATATATGTTTGTTGGGTCATATTTCGGCTGGGTTGGGCCCAGTTCAAACCTACCGGCCCATTCCCCACGCTTGGTCATTTTTACTGTTCAGAATAAATTCATGTTCGGCAGACTTAGGCTTATGTAGATTATATTATCGACACTCGGTTATCAGGCTCGGTTAGCCGAGCCTGAGGCAGGTACCGAGCGTTACCCTCAGGAAATGATGAACATATCTGAATAAATATCCTATTTGATGTTCCCCGATATATTGTTGACATGTGGACCCTCGGAAAAAGTCCACAGTGTCAGATGAACAGGTACAATCCAATGCCTATAAAAGGGGGGTCCCCTCTCACTATTTCGGTAACTTTTTTGACCCTCAGATTTAAATACTTGCTTATCTTTTCCTTGATATATAATTTCCCAGTTCATCTTCCCTTTGAACAACTTGACTAACTTAGGCATCGGAGCTTACACCGGCCGGACAACGCCGGCAGCTTTGATCCCTTTTTCTTATCTCATTCCCAGCTCAACGTTCGGTAATCAAATATTGTGCTGGCCCCTTTTTCCACGTCATCATTCAGAAAACTGCTTCAACAATGTTCATAATAATAACATACAAAACCCTGTCAACGCATGCGTATTGATGAGATTGAATTAGGGTGATTATTATGTTCAGCAACTGTGCCGTCATGGATGATGTACGCTAATGATGGGGCATGGATTGTGGAAATCTAATTTAATGGGCAGCCATTCAACCCTGCAACTTAGAATTATGATGGTTTTTATATACTATGTGAATGTATTCTTTCTACAAAATCAGTTCCAGGTTATTGCAAATCTATTCTCAATGTCGGAATGCACAAGAATGTCGTTGAAAACTGTAGTTTATTCAGTTGAACACGTATGCTTGTTTGATGAAGTTTTCAAAGAGAGTTTTTCGATTTTAGGTTTGAAAATGTGAAAATTGAGAAGTAATGTCCATGGGGCTTGTATTTTAAAAAGAATTGTTTGTCGGGTCCATGTGTGAAAATTTGTTTAATAAACTGGAAAGTATTTTTAAAAAATAAAATTGAAAAGAGTTTCCTAATCATAAAAACATAAAAAGACAAATGGAGTTTGGCTTCGCCGAATGAAAGTTGGCACCCCTTCATCGGAGGGTTGGTGGTGGCATACCTCCACGCTCCACTGTGGGAGTGGATGGATGATTCATCCTTGTGACTCTATGTGAACAGTAGAGGTGGAAGACACGCCTCCATGCGGAGGTGGAAGATAGAACGCCCACCTCCCCCCCATCACCCCCCTCTCTCCCCTGCGGGTGAAGGTAGATAATGGAGGTAGGAGGAACTAACCATGGAGGCCAAGCGCCATCTTTTTATTTTTTTTATAAATAGAAAGTATTTTCTGCATAAAAAAAAAGTGAATATTTTTTGTAAGCTTTTTTTGAAAGCCAAGTTGAACATCTTCAATGTTGCACACCAGCCGCCGGATGAGAAGGAATGTTTCCTTCTGGACACCAAACCCACCTCCCACCGCCTTACATGATGAGATTTTGGAGGACCCCCTTAGAGGAGAAGAGTTGATCACTAACCCCTTTTGAGAGAGACATATAAAGAATCCTCATAGGGAACTCCGAAATCAAGTTGACAAAATAAGTTTGGAGGTGATGAGTGGAGTCCTATTTCTTGAGGAGTGCCTTGTTGTGCTAAAGAGAAAGGGTTGGAAAGGACTGACTAGACTTATGAAGGATTGAGGGAAGATCCTTTGGAATGCAGATTTGGATTGATTAGATTCATAGGATTGAGCGCAAGCCCTATGTGCTTGAGTCCTCCACCAGGGTACATGATCTCCTTCCAGGTTTTATCTTTTCCATTGTTGTTTTCTTTTTACAGTTTGATTATATTTTGAGAACAATGTGTTGTATTTGACTATTTATTTGGTTGGAGTATTACTTTCATTTTTAGGACATGTGTTTTGGCATACAAGTTTGGGGGTATAATATGCCCCACATCCTTTAGATATTTCTATTCTCTTGCTCTTGTTTTTTCAGTTCTATACATACATTGGGATACTATGTAATTCAAGTTTGGGGTATGGAAGAACAACACTATTCCAAATTTTTGTTATGTTATTCTTAAGCATGTGGTTGAGCTTTGATTTTGATTTAAATTTCATTGGTGGACTTAAAGTTATGAACACATGATCATCTGACTAGGAAATTTGAGTCTTGTTACTTACTTTTGGCAACATTCTTCGTGTTCAATTTGATTTACAATGAGCACACCGGCACATGTTTGTGAGGCATAAAATTTGAGACCAATTATGTTTGTTTTCAATATCTTGAATACAGTTGGGTGACTTATTAGATGAATAACCTTGGCATATATATATATAATAATAAAAGAATAAAAACATTTGATAAAGTTTAAGTTTTTCACTAAGTAATCGAACCTCATGCCTCTTTCTTTTTTTTTTTGACATGTCCACAGAAGGGAAGGGGGAGGGGGGATTTGAACTAGTGACCTCATACCTCATTAAGAAGTGAATGTTCGCATCAAAAAGTAAGAAGTTGGTTTGATTGATAACATGGCTAGCTTAGCTTCGTAGCCTTTTTGACTCAAGTTAGTAAGTCCTTAGGGATGTCTTTATACCTGATGCCTTAAAACCATTTGGTTTGAGACTCATTGGCTTAACACTTGATACATGGGTCAATTAGAAAGGTTAAGAGAGCTAAGCATTGCACGGCCCGCAGAAAAAGAACGAAAGAAAGAAAAAAAAAATTATGCCTTGATTGTTTCATCTAATAGGAAGTCCAATAAATTCTAAGATGCTGATTCATTTATGTTTGAATTATTTTGAAGCCTCAAGATTATGTGTTAGTTCACTTTGCACTAATTGGAACTTGTTGTATCTCAAAAATTCCATTTGTAAGTGACTTGACTTGTGATTTCCTGGAATTTTGAAAACAGAGTTTGTCTTTTTAAGCTTGCCAATAAATGAAAACCATTACTTCTATGATGCTTCATTCTTCTGAATACCATAATGCTGATAATGTCTGTGAGTACCATTCATGTTAAACCCTCACGAGACTTCACTCGTCCTCTAGGGATGCCTAGGGTTTAAAATGATTTTTTGCATACGCTAAATGCAATCGTACATCCCACGAAAAAAAGAATTAGTTAGTTGTTTTTTTTTTTCTATTTTTTTCAGTTTTGAATTGCTATGGGACTAGCAATATGTAAGTTTAGGAATGTGATAACTGTTGAATGTTGCACATTCAAACGCCTTAACTTGCATATCTTAATTCTTTAGCATTGTTATTTGTTTATTTTAGGAAAAAATCCACTTTATCCCTTGAAGTTTCATGAGTTTTTCAATTTGAACCCCAAAGTTTAAAAATTGGCAATGTATCCCCCCTAATGTTTCAAAAAAAATTTTAATTTAAACCTTCCGTTACTAATTTCCGTTAAATTGGACGGAAATTTTTTTTTTTTTTTTAAAAAAAAAGCCTGACGATAATTACGTAATTTCATAGATTTTCGTCCAATTCGACGGAAATTAGTAATGGAATGTTTAAATTGAAAATTTTTGAAACATCAGGGGGGTACATTGCCAATTTTTAAACTTTAGGATTCAAATTGAAAAACACCTGAAATTTCATAGAGTAAAGTTGATTTTTCCCTTGATTTTATGTTGTTTTATTGTTTTCAAGTTTTTAATAAATATGCAATAAATTTCATTGATTTTGGGCTGAAACCACACTTTGAGAAGACCTAGAAGATGTAGTTAACTCTAACCAATCATAATAGAGAACCTATATGATGTGATTAAATTTAATCAAATCAAAGAAATGATTAAATCGGAATTTCTCTAATTAGAGTTAAAATCGGATTGGATTCAAATTTGGATTCTACACACGTCTTAGTATTTTGACCGTAACTTTCTGGTCAAGTATCGGATTGAGGTGAAATTAGCGGCATTAGAAATATAACTAAAAGTAATACAAATCATTACAAAATAATATTTTCTTAATTCGGACGTCTGCTATGCCAAAATCGTCCCGCAATATAAGATTGCAAATCTGGACGAATCATATTCCGATTTGTACTAGGATTGCTTCGTAATTTGACTATGAGATTGAAGTACAATTTTCTTGGGATTAGGGCTTCTAGGGTTTGTTTTACACCCAATAAATAGGCCTTTGAGCATTGAAGAGAGGGGTGCTTAGTTTTATATAGAAAATATCTTCTTGGAGGCTTAAAGAGTTGAAGAGAAAATAAACATGGCAAGAGGCCATTCTAGCACCACTATGAGTGGCTAAAATCATAATGGGGTGTTGATGTAGCTATTTCCAAGTAACAATGATTTGATTGTATTTTAATTTAAAAATTTTCTATATGCATGATGGTTGTATAACTTAGAGATTTGGTTTTAAAGTTTATATTTAATTATTATGAAATTCTTCTCCTGTCTTAGAAAGTTTTTTTATCTTGATTGAACTCAATCCTTCATATTTTCTATGATTATATGAATGATTGTTATATAACGATTTTAACTGACACATGATCAAGAGAGCTTGATAGGTCATGCCTAGGAAAAGTGAATTACTCTACACCCTAGCTTAGTGTAATTTAGGTAAACAATTCGTACGACCCGAAGATGAGTTATGCTTATCCCTTGATTGTGTGTAACTGATTAAGCGATTTGATAGTCCATACCTAGGGAAGACGGACCATTCCGCATCTAGAAGTTAGGTAGATGGTCCGTGCCAATCAAAGATGGATTATACTTATTTCTTAATTATAGTATTTTCTTGACTACTTGAGTGAAACAAGCCATATATCATGCATAGTATTAATTTTTCTTGTTAATTTATGATTGACCATTGTTATGCAGTTAGCGGTGAAATCGACCCCCTATTCTTTCTCTCATTACTATTTATCTTTACTTTTACTTTTATGCATTTACTTTTCAAACAAAAACAAAACAATCTCTTTTAAATTAAGTTAGATTTAATCTTGACATGCTTAATAACAACACATGTGCAGTCCTTAAGGTTTGACTAGCCCTATCATATAAGGATTTGTTCTATTGCGAGTGGTATTTTATTATTGATATTTTTGCACACAAAAAGATCACATCACATACCAAAAAATAAAAACTATCACTTTTGAAATTCTAGAAAATTATCTGTCATAGCTTGAATTACAAAGACTAATTTAGCAATATTTCCTAAAAATAAAGGTGATGTGAATCTTTACAACAAAATGATTTGAAAAATCAAAATGGTGCATGGTTTTAGCACGTATTTGTATTCAAAATGTATTAGAAAGAAGAGAAAAATAACAAAGAAAATGTAGAAAAAAGCAACCAGCATTGAGATTGTTGGTACAGTTTCAGGTCTAGTGTGATTGACACGCCCCTCGAGTATGAAGTAAGCGTTCGATTTGCCTTTTGCGCTCCAATTCCTTCTTCTACTTCCTGCAAAATAAGAGACAACCAAGAGAGCTCGCCCTGTGTGTAGGCATGATTTCCCTCCAATGCCTAAGTTATATTTATGAGTAATATCGGCGTAATGCACAATAATTCAGTCTAGGTTTTATACTTAGTGCGTGGCCTATTTATAGGCTAAGGAGTTTATTCCAACCTAGAGTTGATCTTCTACATTTGCTCAAATTAGGATTCTTGGAACTTGATTGGGACTGGGAATTGTACTCTGATTTGGACTCTGATTTATCTCCTAATTTAGCTGGATATGAGATCTTTATCCAGTTTGTATGGGATTCAATTCTGTCGTGGGGATAAAAGATATCCTTGTGATCTTCCGTGTTGGCGTAGCACGGGTACTCCTAAGAGATGTTTGTCCTGGGAGTGCCTGACGATCTCGAGAGATGTTTGTCCCGGAGATCGTTCTTGGAATACTTGACGTGTCTTCCCGTGATGTGCAAGGATGGAGGTCTTCCTACCTAGGCCGGGGGCCCATTGCTGGTTTTGAGGTCCATAATCAATTGAGTTAATTGAATGAGATTATTCCCAACAGTTAGCTCCCAATTCCCTTATCCACGATACTTGGGTAAGAGGAATTTTACAAGTGCCTTGGTCTTTGACAACTGGATTATAGCTATTGTAGGATGTTCAAATGACAAGGGCAGTTATAGAGCCCACATTATGATTGTCGAAAGAGTGCCTCGGAAATGATAGCTTTTATTAAATACTGCACAAGGCGTCACTTTGATCCCTGCCACGTGTCAATCATCCTTTGGTTAGTTCTCGGTGGTTTCAGAATTCCCACACGGTCAGAGCACATTTGGGACACACGTAGTCCTTCAATGAGCTGTCGCGGCTCCCCTTTTAAGGGATCATTCAATATTTTTGTAATGCCCCAACCCATTAGAGCTAGGTTTATTAACAAATTCTCTCAAATTCGCAAAGTATTATAAGGTTACCAAAGCATTTAACTAAATATGAAAATAAATGCATAATCAAAATTTATTTAATGCGGAAACGTTTGGTCATAGCAACATAAATTATCCAATGGTTTAAATAAAGTTCGAAGAAAATGCAAACTATGTGCTATTGCACTTATTGAAATGGAATTTAATGGGATGACCCTACTCCTTTCCTATATCCCCATCCCGACCTCCTAGATTGCTTGCTCAAAACCTGAAAACAAAATGAGTAAGGGTGAGCCAAAAAAAGTGTTCAGTAAGAGATCCTCAACCATAAAACAGTTGAGTTAAAATTCATTTTCTTTAACACAATGTTAAAAAGAAATCCTTTTCTCTTTCTAAAAATTTCTCTTGAAATACATTTGTTAAATTTCATAAGCTTAAGACATATAAACAATATTTGTCATTATCCAAACACTTAAAACAAATGCACAATTGCTTATGAAACAACTTATCATAGTAGGGCCCATGTACACCATTAGCCTCGTGTACTAGGGTTGCGTGGTCCTTGTGACCATGGTAGCAACTGTGGCCGCAGCTCTACCCATCCGCTAATTAACCAATGTGCACTCAGCGTGACATAGCAATGGATTGCCACCTTCTCATTGTCCTTCAGCGGTTGTGCTTCCATCTCAAGCAACGGTATCGAGCTCATATCTTTGTAAGTATCTCTCGAGCCAAAACTACCTCCTCCACACACGTGTCCTTGTCATAGACATTTTATTCTCAATCCTTTACTCATCATGAGTCCCTTAGACTACGTGTGGGATAGTTCTTACTTCACCATAAATTTCCTTACTTAGAATTTTCCATAAATGAAAGGTCTTACCTTTAAGTAGAAGTCTTGGAAACTTAAAAATTTAGAAATTTCCAAAAATAGGAATTTCCAAAATAGGATCCCATTAAAATGGGATATCTTTCACTTAAAAAATCTCATGAATATCAAACATTATACCCATCTTAATTTGAGTAACATAAAAATATTAGGAATTCAAAACTCTCTTATAAAATCATTTCATGTGAGCATAATTATTAAGTAACATCAGAATAACATAACATTTTCCATAAGGTAATAAAGAGTTTTCACAATAAAATCATGCAATGAAATAAGGTTTGGAAAGGGTTAAGGATTTTCCTTTACCTCGATACTGTTGCATAAGATGACTCTTGACTGCTAACTACCTAAACCAAATGTTCAGTCATATTAATATTCAAGTGCTAGCCTAGTTAGGATAGACCAACTAACCCACTTAACTTAGACTACTAATAGGCCCAAGACTTTAGTATAATGGATCAAATGCATTTTATATATATATAGAGAGTGTGTGATTAAAACTTTCCATGAATATGAAACATATTTATTTTAGGAGATTTTGCATTCTAATGTTCTTGTCATGAAAATAATGAACTCAGTTCATGCAAAAACGTAGATGTGCATACACGAAATCATGATTTTGAAGACAATAAACCATAACCAAGATCTACGAAAATATGATACTTTTATTTAGAAGTGTTATTTATATATAATGTAATTTTTTGGTATGAATATAGATGTTTTGATATTTTCTCATGCACTCGTGAAATTAAGAAAATATGCAAGGAAAACGCATGACTAGATGAAACTATGAAAATAACTCATCATGCTAGAAAGTGTGGCTAAAATGAAGAAAGTGTGTTATTATCTCATACATATAATTTTATGAGATATAAAGTAGTTGCTAGAGAAAGTCAAGAAGAGGTACTTACGTTATAAAACAAAAGTTGGATAGGAGAGAAAATCTATTTGATGATCCTTTGTGGCCGTGAGGCAATGTAGGGAAAGAGAGAGAGAGAGAGTTGTACAATTTCTTGAAGAATACAAGGGTCGTGTTCTTGGTGCTCTTGAAAAGATGAAATGATAGAATAAGAGGGGAGATAGAGAGACGGCTGCGTGCAATGTTCACAATGCTAGGGTTCTTGAGAGAAAACTGAGATAAGGTAAAAGTTCTGAGAAAATGAGAGAATAAAGAGATGGGCGGCAATTTGATACTCTTTGTTTAGGGTTTCTTGTTTTTGGTTATATATATATAACTCCATTCATGCGTTCACAAAATTAATCAAGTTAGTTTTAAAAGAAAGTTTTTGAAAATAAATGCCTACAATACAAGAATATATTTTTTTGGCCACGAACCGTTAGTAATGTGTATATGGTGTTAACACGTTACTAAAATTTAGTAACGTGTCTATGGTAACATGTTTGACAGGTTAAAAAATTGGTCGTAACTACTTGAAATTTAGTAACGTGTCATATTCTGACACGTTACCATTTAGTAACTTGTCATTTTTTTGTAACGTGTTAATTATTCAAACGTTACCAAATGGTAACGTGTGAATAATGACATGTTACCATTTGGTAACGTGTCATAATTGACACGTCACCATTTGTGGCAGGAATTTTTTTTTTTTTTCTCATTTTCTCCGGTCGACACCTGATATACGATTTACATTATATAATCCAACTAATCCAAAATCCAATATTCCAATAATCTATATATAAATAATCTATCAATCCAACATCAATCTAAATATAGTAATTCAACTATATATATATAAATAATCCAACTCTAAATATATACACAATAACGTAGAAAATAGTAAAATACAATACAACTTACGTTATACACGAATACAAAAAACTTAAGCCTTAAATTATACACAAAAAACTATCAAACAAATACTAGTCTGACGAAATCTGAGTGAACATCATCATGATCATTATCTCCCGACTTCTCCGCACTAACTGCAAATGATAAAACAAACAATCAATCAGTAAATTGACACTTGTAATAGAATCTTATCAAGTCCTAAGGGATCAGCAACGTCCAAGTAAATGAGAAAAAATTGAATGATTGTCACATAAACAACCTCAACATATATATTTGCACAACCTATACACAAACACATATACATCTACACATACATTTATTCAATGAGGCGGCTTCAACAAATTTGGTAAGATTAAATATGCAAAGCTCCAACCACAACCAAACCAACCAAGAACAACAAAGTAGATTATTTTGAGTTAAGTATATATATAAGCTACTCGATTATATATATACTCATGGGGTTACTGAACGACGAGTATAATGTCTTGACAAACGAGACTTCTGTCCAGCCAGCGTCTGGTGTTGGATTTCATTGTGATCATCGTCCTCAACTTCTACTCTTACGTCATCTACACATATTACGTTGCAATTGTGTTATATACATGCATGTGTCATATAAAGATACGAACAAAGTTTATTTACCGAACAAAATTACTAGCCATTAAAATGATAGTCATCTCGTAAGATAATCATGTTACTAAAATAGAAACAATAAGAATATAGTGTTACTTGATCGGCTATCAACTGAGGATCTAACAATCACTCAGGCTGGGGACTCCGCGTCTTGCGGAGTCCTGATAGTCGTCACCTCAAGCTCGGAGCTCATACGTCTCGACCCCTCATGGCTGCGAAATCGAGCGTCTCATACACCGCTATCTGAGAAGCCATCTACTGAGTCACTTGCACAGTCACCGCCATAGTAATCTCCTCCCTCTGCTGCGCCAGCATCGTATCCATTTGCTCCTTGTGCTTCTCCCTTTTAGCTTCAATGGCTCTTTCAAGTTCAGCACGGGAGACCATCGAGCCACCAGGGTTTTGCGACCGTGCTTGGGACGGTGTATAGTATGAGTGGATGGTGCCACGTGTAGGCATAATATTCTTACTGACCCCTCAAACACGACCCGCATACTCAGGCTTATTGCCATGCACTTAGGCATAAGCGGCATTCGGTGTCCACCTAATAGTCCCCTAGGGCCCATCTACCAGTTCCACAGGGTCAGTTTTCAATAACTCCTCCATTCGCGCCTGTACATGATCATTGTTATATATATAATTGTTAAGACTCAATAAGTTAATACATAAACAAAAATTCATGACAAGGTGTAAGGCACTTACAATTCTCTCTGCCACCACCGGATTTGGGCAACTTCCATCTTTCTTTCTTTGGGTCTTGATGTAAGCCCTCGCTCGAGTAGGAGCCTTGCCCGAAATAATTACCTGCAATAAGTTCAAACCATCAATGAAACATTCGTATATGTACTACGCAATATATGACATATACATATAGTTATGGTAAATTAGAGTAGTATGTCCTCATGTGCCACCCTTGTGTAGCTCTTCGAGCCGATGTAGTATGGTGTTTGATATTGTGTTCGTATGTCTTTCATGTGCTGAGCATATTCCTACGAACATAACATGTAGACGTTATTAATAGCTAAGCCATCAAACAATTACAACTAACGAAACACAAATAGTTTGAAGTGACCTACTTGATAAGCGGGATCACACCATTTCATCAACAATTTTTCCACGTCTGGGGGGTTGTACTTTGCAATTGTCTGGCACATCCTTGCCACCACTGTCGTAGGAGTATCGCCACTCTGAATCATGAGCTTTTTTTCTTAACTTGTGCCTCAAAAGCTTCATCTTCTCGCCCATGTCTCTGAATGCGTTCTTTTTTATTTTGGTCATATCTAACCCAGGCATGATATAGAAGTGATTCTGCATCAGTTAAAAACTAGGGTATTAAAACGCTGATTGTTTTACAAAATTTAATATACAAATGCTACATATCATAAATTAAGAACATCTCATCTACACTTACCATCAATGACTCAAATAAATCCTCCTTTGTATTTTTTAGTACCTCATTCCAGTCGCCGGATAGCCTGATAAAGGATCTGCTCTTGACAGTCTTGCCCATCATCTGTCTAAATTTTCCCGTGCTTAGTCCTACGGGCTGCCACGCACCATTATACTCCATGACGATCCTTTTCCGACCGGGAATATCCCACAACTTGTGGGAGTTATTTACGATCAACACTTCAAAGTTGTCCTGGCTATCTGCAATGATGTTTAATTAACACACAAATGGTGAAACATATATTATTTGAATTTATGTACTAACTATATGTACCATCATGTGTAAATATGTACATATTTATGGTTCTAAATAACATACATACATACCTATCGTTCGAACCTGGTTGATAGCCAATACTGGCCAAGCAGGGTCATCGTGCTGCTGATTGTGCGAGTCACCTGTCCCATCATCCAAGTCATCGTCGGCCTATGTTTCACTATCATCCACATGTGCGCTACTGTGTGGCGGCCGATTGAAATAGTCGTGCGGCAATACACCCATCTGGGTCAATGTGGGTGGCGGGGATGGCAAATGCAGGGAGTCATCAGGGTCGCGAGGACTAGGCTCATATCGATACCCTAGCTGGGTAAGGCCCGTCGGACGGGATTGGTCATGGAGTACTTGGCCTATATCAATCAAAGAGCCGGGAATGTCAAATACATAATCGTCTCTCGCAAGTGTCTATCCTTCCACATGTCCTAGAAGTATCGGTCGATACCCTGGTTGCTGCTGGAGAAGCATAGCAGCTTCCTGTGACTCACTGTCAGTAAGGCTATAATGCAATCTCGACCCAGAAGATTGTGTCCTCCGTCCTCTTGTCTTCCCTCGAGTACTCATATCAACCTGCGAAATACAGCACACACCCAATTAGTTATGTGTATAGTGTAAGAAATATTCACCGCTTATATGAAGAAAAATTGACAATCAATGTACAAATAAATAACAAACCAATCAATGTACAGTATTTAATTTGTATAGAATGACATACGCTTCGATTGGTGCGAAGTTAGGTCGGACGTATTGAATGTCATCATGCGAATCGTACTGTTGATTATTGTTTAAAAGGAATGGCTCACTCTCGTGATAGTTAGCATGATCATCTTGTCCATAGTGTTACTACGTACATTAGAAACATAAATATATAAGAATTACCCTAAACTTAAACATAAATGCATTAGTATGTAAATTTGCATGGGGACCCTAAAAATGAATAAGTAAAGCTAGGTTCATTACTTTTTTGTTATTCTTTTTTTTTTTTTTTCTTAATATTTACATAAAGTAAATTTGCAAGTAATCCAAACACAAAATTAAAGCCCAAAACTTAAATGCATTTGGTACGGGGACCCTAAATAAGTTAAATCTACGTATGTTGTGGCCGATTTTTGTAAATGCATTTGTTATGTATATATTTGGACCCTAAATAAAATAAATATAGGTTCGTTATTTGTTTTTTGTTTGTGTCCTATAGGTTTTTTATAACCCTAAACTTAATCTACATTTTATATTTTCATATTTTATATCGCATTTGTTACGGGGATCCTAAATAAAATAAATCTAGGTCAATTGTTTTTTTTTTTTTCAAGACATTTTTTTATTATCCTTATCTATTTTATGTAATTTACGAAATCTAAATTTCCAAACCTTAAACTACATTATAATACAAAATTAAAAGCATTTGTCATGGGTACCGTACATAAAAAAAATCTACGTTCGTTGTTTATTTAATAACATGTACTCTAATCTAAATTTGCAAAACCTAAACCAAATTATATAAAACAAATTGAAAAGCATAATTTGTTACGGGGACCCTAAATAAAATAAATCTAAGTTATGTTTTTGTCTCAATTTTTTTTTTTAAAAAATACAGTTACATAATTTGAACTTTATATAGGGACCCTAAATAAAATTCATCTAGCTAGTTAGCTAGGCTTTTTTTTTTTTTTTTGCATTATATATATATATATATATATATATATATATATATATATATATATAATCATTTATATAATAGGTTCGTAAAACCTACACAAAATAAAAAAATCTAGCTAATTTCAAACTACTTACCTAAAAATCTAGATATAAATATTTTGCATGCATGCTCATATTGAACAATCCTACATTCCTACGTACGTACCTATCATACAAACATGGGACCCTAAAAATCATATATTTCAAACAAATTAATAAGTTAATTAGCTAACAAAAAAATTTGATCATATATATATATACACTGTAGAGAAAAAAACTATCAATATATATATATATATATACCTGATCGATGATGAGGCGGGAGATGGCCGGAAAATGCTAGAGTTCGCCGGCCAGAGCTAAGTTCGCTGGCGGAAAGAGAAGACGGTGGCTACCTGAGGAAGAAGAACAGAGCTAGGTCTTGTCGGATCAGCTACAAAATCGGAGCTGAGTTCGCAGGTGAGTGAAGAGAAGGTGGCTATATGAGAAGAAGAGAGAAAAATTTGGATTGCAGAGGAGTACTGCGCGTGGGCCGAGGGAGAAGAAAAGCTAGAGAAAGAAGGGGGAAAAAAGAGAAATAAAGGCGCATGCAGTGGCATGGCCAGCTGCGTGCGCCTTCCCGAGGCTAGTAGTAACGTGCCACATAAGGCGCGCGCACACACACACACACACACACACACATATATATATATATATATATATATATATATATATATATATATATATAATTTAATGCATATTTAAATTAATGCTTAAAAATAAAAAATAATATAATGCTTAATTTTTCTCAAACCTTTCTTTGCCAAAAATAGAAAAGAAAAGGACTAAATTTGACTTTTAAAAAATAAGAAAATTATACAAGAGAAATTTTCTTATTATAGCTCATTATAAATTTTATAAGATGAGTGAAAATTAATTTTAAATATGCATTGTTCAAATTAAATTGATGATACATGCATTGTTCAATGTGCAAAACATAAATTGTAAAGAACTTAAAATTTGAAATTATTTTTGTTATGTCTAGCTTTTTAAAAAATGCTTCTCATTAATTAGGTGGTGATTTGAAAATATTAATTTTGTAATGTTTCAAACCGTTAATTTTTTTTGTTTATTTTTAAACTTTTTTGATCTTTGTAAATAGCTAAAATAGTTGTATGCATTCTCAAATTTATTTACTGAAACAATTTTTTCATCATCAAATTTCTGAAACAATTTATTTTTTAATTTTTAACAATTTTGGTAACGTGTTAAATTGATCTTTGTAAATAGCCAAAATAGCTGCATGTATTATCAAACAATTTATTTTTGAGAATGCATGTTCAACATGCATGTTTATTTATCTCAACATATATATATATATGAATGCATGACTCAAACAATTTTAATTTTTTTCATCATCAAATTTCTGAAACAATTTATTTTTAAAATTTTTAACAATTTTTGATAACGTGTCAATTTGGCACGTCACAATATGGTTAACACGTTACAATATTGTGTGTTAGCTCAACACGTCACAATATGGTAATGCGTCAACTTGACACGTCACAATATGGTAACGTGTCAAAATGACATGTTACTTTTTAATAACGTGTTAATTGCACACGTTACCATAAGATGATGTGTCAATTTAACACGTCATCTTATGGTAACATGGCAGTTTTAACACGTCACCAAATGGTGACATGTGAAAAATGACACGTTATTAAGAATTCTATACTAACGTGTCGGCCACTAACACGTCACAAAATGGTAACGTTGCAATTACTAGTGAACAGTTGCCACGTCACTAAAAACTCATTTTTTTTTTGTAGTGTTTCCGTATTGAAAAATTCACTTTAAAAACACAATTTTGTTATATGGAGGTTCAAACTCATGAAATATTAGGAAAATTACACCATACTAACTATTAAGCCAACCAAGTCATTTGAGACAAAACCTTTAAATGATCAAAATATACCTTATATACTCTAAAGTTGTTTTGATCCATTTAACTAAGATAAATCGATCATACTAATGGGCCTACATAACTCTGAATTCATCTATGGAATTATCCTAGCCTAGAATCGGAATCCTTACAATTTTTGTGCGTTACTCATTAATATTCCATGTGTCGGTTGAATGAGATTATTCCCAAGAGAGATAAATCCATTTAATTAATACACCAGAAGTAGTCCAGGTTCAGGAAGAAAATTCAAAGACGAATAGCATCATATAATGGAAAAAGAAAAAAGAAGAAATAATTATAAAAGAAAAGAGAAAGGAGCATAATATCGGTGTCCAAATAGAGAGACGTGTTTAGAATTTCCGCCAAAGGTGGAAGATAATTATAGTGAGGAAGCAATAATCATCACCATAGTCCATGCCCATGTAGCCTATAGCTACCTAGGTTTCATCTTTGACGCACTCATAAAACTCCCCTTACTCATATATATATATATATATATATATATATATATATATATATATGAGTAAAGTTGAATGGTATCGGCGGCTTTGTTTGGCCTACTCCTTTTATTAGCTAGAGTGAAAGAAAAAGGCCCTTTTAATTAAAGTGTTAAAAGTGTTTAACTAGTTGGTATGGGGCAGGAAGGAGAAAGAGACAGAGAGAGAGAGAAAGAGGGGAGGAGCTGGAGGGCCTCTTTATATGGCAATAAAATCATCCCTCATTCATCTTCGATCTAAGCTACTTCTTCTTGTACAAAAAAAAACCAAAAAAAACCAAAAAAAAAAAAAAACGGATATTTCTCTTTGGCTGAGGCTCTAATTGTACCCGCATTGCTCTCTCTTGTGATTACTCAGAAGAAGAAGAATAAGAAGGCTTTTGACGTTTGAGGAAGAAGAAGAAGAAGAGGAGGTGAAAGGGGTTATATATATATATATATATGCCTGGCTCCCTGTATGCCACAAGCATCCGCCCATCTGCTTCTTGATCGACTAATGCGGGTGGCGTGCGAGGAGCCAAGCATGCATACACTTTCTGTTTCATTTCCTTCCTTTCTCCCTGCCTGCTCTCTTCAATTATGTAAGGTGTGTTATTTGTTTCAATTTTTTCTATCTTTAAATTTCAAATATATATATATATATATATATATATATATATATATATATATATATAGTTGGGAAGGAGTCAAGGAGAATTGAAGTAGTATTTTAATATATATCCTCCATGAAATGAAGTTTCTTCATAAGGCATGGTGTTCAGCCAATTGAAATCATCCCTTAATTAAATGCAGAGTTGCACCATCCCTCGTGTCAAGGAATTTTCAAATACCGTAACGATGATGTCTGTATATTAATTTCTGTCATTTTTGGAGAATGATCTCTCAGCAAGCAGGTTCTTATAAATATCACCTTAATTTATATTTTCAATACAAATTCGATTTTAGGAAGCGATTGCAGTTTGATTTTGGTTCAAATTAATATTGGATTTAATCTAATTTTATATCAACTTTTTTTTTTTTTCTTTTTTAGGACGCGCATGAGATTTTAGTCAATATTCCCGTCCCGCGATTTCCGCACGTTAATTGTGTCAATCAAAATGTACCTCCCCCTCCGCACGTTAGTAGCCTTTTTTTCTTTGAGAAACACAACCAAATTCTAATCCATCCACAACGGTTCCACAAGTATTCGGGTATTATGACTTTTCTTTTTCTTTTTCTTTTTCGTTTTCTTTCAAAAACTACAAACTATTGTAATTTCAATTCAGAGGGTTGATGAGTCATGTGTTGTTTCGCTCGTATTTATTCCTAGTAATATATACTGAATATTACTAGCTAGTACCTGTTTAATGTCCATCGATCAATATATAATTGTTTACATCAAATTTCAAAAGTAGAATACCATTAACTTGGGAGGGATAACCATCCTCTCCATTATGGAGATGAGTCATTTCATAGTCTAATTTTACTTTGAGAAAAGTGTACATATTATCCTCAAACTATCATCCAATTGATAATATCTTCATAAACTATAAAAAATTTGTCAATGTCCTACCTAAGAACCGCAAAAACACAAAAATACCCTAGATTTTTGTTGAAAATACAAAATTATCTCTATAACTACAAAAGTAAAAAAAAAAAAAAACAAAAAAAAAAATGATTTTGTTTTTTTTTTTTTTTAAATTTTCACTCCCTTTTTTCTTTTTCTTTTTTAATTTTTAGTTTTATTTTTTAATTTTTTTAATTTTTTAAGTTTTCTTATTAAGGGTATTTTCGTCATTAAGGAGGACATTGGCAATCTTTGGTAGTTTTTTTTTTTTTTTTTTTTTGGGTGGGGAGGACATTGTCAATTGGATAGTAGTTTGAAGGGGATATGTAGACTTTCTCCTTTTACTTTTGTTACATCTAACTGTGCACATAATGCTACGCCATTAAAAATTTTAAATGACGTGCTATCAAGTATACCGTTAGATTTGTGAAATAAAATTTAGACCATCTATTTCAGTTAAAATGAATATGATCCTATTCTAATTAGGGTCAGTTTGGGATTGCGGTTTCAATAAGTGTGATTTTAAAATTGTGTTTTTAAAAATTGTATTTTTGAAATCGCTACTTTTTAAAATTGTAAAGGCGTTTTATAAAATATGTTAAAAAATACTTTTTATCAAACATCTGTTATGCAAAATTGTGATTTTAGTTTAAATTTGTGCCAGTTGGGTAGGACTTGAAATTATCAAGTCTTGGCAGTGGGGCCCAGCCTATTGGTTTAGTCCTATTTCACGTTGTGGTTTTGCTTTCCTTTTACTACTAGTTTTTAGAGTTGGTTTCCTACCAAGCTTTGGAGTTTGTTTCCCAACACGTTGTGTAATCTTTCTCCTAGACAAAGTATTATTGCTTCACAAAGTGACCGACTTCAGTACTTATCAAAGGCAGCAAGCAGAGTGTGAAAAATTGGAGAAAAACTTGAAAGCTTTGTAGTCCATATTTCTTTCTCTTTGTAGCCGTAAGAGGCATAGGGAAGAAAGTGAATATTTTCTCTTTTTGTTGTTAATTCCCTTTTGTGTGAGAATGGGAATTGGGTGTATTGGGGCTTTGGGCTTCGAGTGGTTTTCTCCCTATTATCTTTTGTTAGTGAATTTTCTCCTGATCGTCTCCGCCAGTAGATGTAGGCTTGTTAAGCCAAACCACTTAAATCTTGGTGTCTTGTGTGATTGATCTATTTTCTATTCTGCTATTTTCTACTTCTTTGGGATCCTATATTTTAATTCCGTGCACAACAAGTGGTATCAGAGCCTGGGTTCTTTATTTTACAGGATTGCTTCTGCAAAATTTGATGGTCAGAATAGTTTCAGTCTTTGGCGTATTAAGATGCATGCTTTGTTGCGACAACAAGGTTTGGCGAAGATTTTGGATGGCAAGATGCCATCAACATCATCAAAGGAGGAAATTGCGAAATTAGAAGAGAAAGCCCATAGTTTAATTTTATGGTCTCTTTCGCATGGAGTTTTGAAAGAAGTCGCCGATGAAGAAACTGCCGCAAGACTTTGGAAAAAGTTATAAAGTTTGTACATAAAGAAGTCTCTCACCAACTATTTATTTCTGAAGCAATGGTTATATACCCTTAAGATGTAAGAAGGTATGCCTCTTTGTGATCATCTTGATGAATTTAATAAAATTCTTATGGATTTGAAAAATATTGATATTAAAGTTGACAATGAGGATCAGGCCTTGATTTTGTTATGTTCACTACCTGAGTTCTTTGATAATTTCATTAATTCAATGTTGTACGGTAGAGATACCATCTCCTTAGTTGATGTTAAATATGCTTTGAATTCTATGGAGTTGAGGACAAGATTGAATTGGAAAGGTAGTGACAATCAAGCTGAGGGTTTATTTGTTAAGGGTCGTTCGGAAAATTCCTCTAATTTTAGAGGTTGATCTAGTGAGAGAGACTCAGATAGAAGAGGCCAATCGCAGTCCAACTCGAACAACAGAGTTAAGCGTTAATATTGCATAAAGTATGGGCATTATAAATCCGAGTGTCCGAAGTTGAGAAATAAAGAGGAAATTGATAAGCCAAGTTCCTCTTTTGTGGTTGGTGTTGTCGAAGAAAATTATGAGGATATAGAATTTGCTCTTGTAGTTTCCGTTTCTGATGATTGTTTTTACGACAAGTGGGTCCTTGATATTGCATGTACTTTTCATGTCCCTTAAAAGGGATTGGTTTACTATCTACGAGTCAAGCAGTGGTGGTTCAATCTTGATGGGAAACGATGTTGATAAGTGTCGAATGTTGCACATTCAAGCCCCTTAATTTGCATATGTTAATTCCTTAGCATTGTTATTTGTTTGATTTTGTTTTGTTCTTGTGTTTTCAGGTGTTTAATAAAGATACAAGAAAATCGTTGTTTTTGGGCTCAAAATGCAATTCAAGAACTGTAGCAGTTACTGTAGCGGACACTGTAGCAATTACTGTAGCAGGGGGTACTATAGCAAAGTTACTGTAGCACGTTACTGTACCTACAATGCGCTTGAGCGCAGCTACAGTGCGCTCGAGCGCACACGGGCGCCAGAGGCAAAACAGACACCGAAATTGAGAAGGAATGTTTTTCTAGGTCTCCCAATCCGACTGGGAGACTAAATTACGATTTTTCTAGGATTCCTAGGGCTTCTAGGACTCTCCTAAGCCCTATAAATAGGCCTCTAAGCATTGAGAAAAAGGACACCACTTTCTAGAGTAAAAATTGAGTAAACTGTCTTTGGAGCTTAGAAGATCATAAGCGGCTAAACCCCTTCGTGGGGTGTTGAGGTAACCCTATCCAAGCACAATGGTTTGATTGTATTTAATTTCTAGATTTTCAATTTATGTATGTTGATTGTATAACTATGAGGATATCTACAATTGATTTCTGTTCTTCATATTAAATGCAATTGTTTTCAAATTCCAAAATCAATATTTGTGAAATTCTTCTCTTGTCTTAGAAAGTATTTTACTTTTATTGAAATCAAATCATTCTTGTTTTATGTGATTATGAGGATGATGATTATACAATGGGTTTAATTGACATATGATCAATAGGATTTGATAGGCCATGCCTAAGGAAGACAGATTGTACTACACTCTAGTTTAGTGTAATTTAGGTAGACAGTCTGTGCCAACCGAAGATGGGTTATACTTATTCATTGATTGTATGTATCCTTTTAAAGAATTTGATAATTTATATCTAGGGAAGACAGGTCGTACTGCATCTTAGTGGTTAGGTGGACGATCCGTGCCAACCAAAGATAGATTATGCTTATTCTTTAATAAGGTAGTTTCTTATTTATTTATAACATGCATAGAATGAATTTCTGGGATTAATTATGATTAACCATTGTTGTGCGGATAGAGGTGAAGTCAATACCATACACTCTCTCTCTTACTTTAAATCTCTTTTATTTTTATGCACTTTAGATTTAAAGCAAATCAAATCAAATCTCCTTTTAATTAAGTTAATTTTAATCCTTCAAATTTTAATAATAAAACCCCTGCAGTCCTTGAGGTTCGATACCCTCTCTATAGCCGTATCCTACAAAGATTCGTCCTATTGCGAGTGGTTATTTTTATAATTGATATTTTTTGTCACAAAAATACCACATCAATTTTTGATGCCGTTGCCAGGGATTGCTTAACGGTTTTATTGTCAAATTTTAAGAATTGATTTTAGCTTAATAATTTATTTTTCAGTTCTAAGTTGCTAATTTTAATTATGTTTTGTGTTTGGATTTTATTTTTTAGAATTTGCAAACAGGTCCATAAGCTGCCTTCTCTGTGACTGCGATCGAGCGCAGACCGCATGCGATTGAGCGCACAGACGCACTTCAGCAGGCACCAAGCCAGCAGCGCTCGATCCCTCTCCTCGTGCGGTCGCATCCATCTGCGGCAATACGCTCGAGCGCACCTTGTCGTACGATCGAGCGCACTTGCGGCAGCTTGCATCCAGAACCCTGAGTGCAATCTAAGGCCGTTTGTGAGCTTTGTTTGTTTTATGTTTTTAACTTATTTTCTTTCTGTTCTTTTTAAATTTCTGTTTAGTTTATGAGAGGTCGTCATTCTTTGTCTTTTCCATTAATTTCTTGCGACCTTGAAATTGAACGCACCCTTCGACCAATTAGATCCCAAATGAACTCTAATTTGCTAGAAGAGCGTTCCACTGAGACCATGGGGGATGGTAACCACGTAGCATTGCAAGATCACTATCTTCCTACCACTTACACTACTCCCACATGTCTCCGATTGCCAGAAATTACGCAACCCATTATGAAATTAAGCCTAGCACTATACGAAGTTTACCTTCTTTCCTAGGGCTTAGCACTGAAAATCCTTATGACTTCCTTAGTGATTTCGAAGCAATTTGTGATACCACTAAAATGAATGGATTCACTGAGGATGCCCTAAGGATGCGTCTTTTTCCTTTCTCCCTCAAGGAAAAAGCCAAACATTGGTTCCAGTCCTTAACACCCAACTCTATCACTTCTTGGGCTCAATTGCAACAAGAATTTCTTAAGAAGTACTTACCCATAGGCATGACTAATGACACTAGGAGAGCCATCACTACCTTCTCCCAGTATGAGGGAGAAGATTTCCATGAGACTTGGGATAGACTGCAGAGCTTGCTTAGATCATGTCCACACCACGTTGTCCCGAAATGGCAGTTAGTGCAGTGTTTCTATGATGGCTTGACCGAGTCCAATAAAAAAATGGTGGATGCATCATGTGGGGGCACATTCATGTTAAAAAGCGAAGATGAAGCATGGTCTATGTTTGAAAACTTGAGTAACAATTCTCTTCAACAGGTTTCCACTAGACGAAGGGCACCAGCACCTAAAGCACTCAAGACAGAGAGTTTGTATGAAGCAAGCCATTCCCCAAACATGGCCAGCTAGGAAGTTGAGGCTATCACCAAAAAGCTCGACCAATGGATGACTGCTGGTTTTGCTCCTCATACTGCCCACATGCACACACCACATGAATCTTGCTCATTTTGTTCAAGTTCTATGCATCTTGTAAATAACTGCCATCTTGCTGGAGATTTTACTGATGTTGGTAATGAGTAGGTTAATGCAGCTTTCTCCCGACCGGGTAATGATCCATATTCCAATACTTACAACCCCGGGTGGAGAAATCATCCAAATTTCTCATGGAAGAACTCAAATGCGGGCAACCCATCCTGGCCTCCAACCTCATTCCACTTACCAGCCTCCATAGCAGCAATACCAGGCCGCACCACCCCCCTCAGAGTCTAATTTTGAGGAGCGAATGCTAAAAGCAATGAGTGAGCTGATGAGCGAGATAAAGCAGTCAGTCAAATCTCAAGAGGAATTAGTCAACTCACATTCCCAATCCATTGCCAAGCTAGAAGCTCAAGTCGAACAACTTGCCAATGCTCTCAATAGGAGGGATGAAGGAAAGCTTCCAAGTCAGCCAGTGACCAACCCTAGGGGACTATACATGGTAGAAGAAAGCACGCCTCATCTGGAGCAAGTTCAAGCCGTCACCACATTGCGAAGCGGCAGACTGGTTGACAATCATGTGGAAGAAAAGAAGGATACGCAAATTAAGGCCCCACAGAATCTGCATCAAGACAAGGGTAAACAAGTAAGCATCGAGGCATCTTCATCATCTACCCCCACTCCTAAGGTATCATATGAGCCTAAGGCCCCCTTCCCAGAACGTCTCAAGGCACCCTCCCACTTCGGGAAACAAGGAGAGAAGATACAAGACATGATGGAAACCTTGAAGCAGGTTCAAATCAACATCCCACTCCTTCAGACCATCAAGCAAATTCCAGCCTATGCAAAATTTCTCAAGGACTTGTGCACTCAAAAGAGGAAGAATCAGAAGCACATTCCCAAGAAGGTCATTCTCACCGAGCAAGTAAGCTCTCTGATTCAGCATAACACTCCTCCAAAGTTCAAAGACCCTGGAGCGCCTACAATTTCGTGCGTCATCGGAAACACTGAAATTGAGAGAGCTCTCCTCGACTTAGGAGCTGGTGTTAATCTGCTTCCATACTCAGTATATCAGAAACTGGGCTTAGGGGAATTGAAACCGACAAGTACTATCTTTCAATTGGCTGACCGCTCGATCAAGAAACCTCGTGGGATTGTGGAAGATGTCATTATCAAGGTGGACAAGTTCTACTATCCAGTTGACTTTATAGTTCTGGACATAGAACCGGTCTTAAATCCAGAGAAGCAAATTCCAGTCATCCTTGGGTGTCCTTTCCTCGCCATAGCCAATGCATGCATCAATTGCCGGACCGGAGTAATGAAGATCTCTTTTGGGAATATGAAGATTAGATTGAACATCTTCAATGCCTTCCAGAATGCATGTTTCTTCTTGGATGACATTGGAGAAACTGTTGAAGACCCACCTCCTGATCCTCTATTTGAAGTTCCATCATGGAGCAACCCACCGAAGCCTATGCCTCTCAATTCAAGTACTCCACCACCTGATGACAACCCCACAGGGAACATATTTCATTCAAAGGTTGCTGAAGTGGATTTCATTGGGGTAGAAATTTTTTTTGGCAAATTCCCTATAGACAAGAGATTGATCATGAAACCAGTTCGGAACAAACACCCTGAACATCATCATGGGGAGCATCAAGACCTATTAGTTGAGAGAAGCAGTTTCGGGATGTTAAGAGGAATCCTCTTCCTTGTGGAGTGCTACATGATCATAAAGAATAAGGGATGGAAGAGCTTGATTGGACTTCTGAAGGATCGAGGTAAGATCCTTCGGGACTTGGACTTACATTGAGAAATACCTCATAGGATCAAGCGCAAGCCCTGTGCGCTTGACTCTTCACTCCACAGGGCATATGATCTCCATCCAGGTTTATTTTATCCATTGTTGCTTCATTTTTTGTTTATCTTTTTACAACAATGTGTGCACTTGATTGGTATTTGGTTGGAGTATCACTTTATTTTTAGGACATGTGTTTTTGCATTCAAGTTTGGGGGTATGATATGCCCACATCTGCTCATTCAGGTATTTCTGTACTCTTGATCTTATTCTTTAGTTCTATACATACATTGGGGACAATGTATGATTCAAGTTGGGGGGTATGGAAAAACAAAACACGGTCCATTTTTGTTGTTATGTTATTCTTAAGCATATGGTTGAGCTTTGATTCTGGTTTAAATTTCATTGATAGGCTTAAAGTTATAAACACATGATCATATGACTTAGGGATTTTAAGTCTTGTTACTTACTTTTGGCAACATGAGATGCTTCTTGTTTCAATTTAAATCTATCTTGAGCACACTAGCACATTTCTATGAGGTATGAATTTTGAGACCAATTATGTTTGTTTTCAATATCTTGAATTCTATTGGGTGACATATTGGGTGAATAACTTTGGCATGCTATAAAACAAAGAAAAAAAATCAAGTTTGAATTTTTTGCTGAGTAACCTGACCTCTTGCCTCATTAAGCAGTGAGTATTCGCGTCAAAAAGTGAAATTTTTGGGTTGATTAATAAAATGGCTAGCTTAGCTTTGTAGCCTTTTTTACTTGAGTTAGTAAGTCCTTAGGGGTGTCTTTACACCTAATGCCCTAAAGCCATTTGGTTTGGGAGACATTGACTTAACACTCGATACATGGGTCAACTAGAAAGCTTAAGGAAGCTAAGCATTGCAAAGCCTACAACATCAAAAAATAAAAAATAAAATAAAAAATAAAAAAAATGTATGCCTTGGTAGTTTCATTTGATATGAAGTCCCATGAATTCTGAGATGGTGATTCATTCATATTGGCATTATTTTGAAGCCTCATGACTATGTGTTAGTTCACTTTGCACTAATTGAAATTTGTGTATCTCAATCTGCCATTTGTAAGTGATTTGACTTGTAAATTCTTTGGAATTTTGAAGATGGAGTTTATAATTTTAAGCTTCTTAATGAATGAGAACCATTATTTTTGTGGTGCTTTATCTTTTTGAATGACATAATGATGACAATGTTTGTGGGTATCATTCCTGGAAAACCCTCACGAGACTTCACTCGTCCTCTAGGGAATGCCTAGGGGTTTAAAAGGCTTGTTGCATACGCTAAATGCAATCGTACATCCCACGAAAGATGGATTTATCTTTTTGTTTCTCAATTTATTTTCTATTTTGTATTACTAAGGGACTAGCAATATGTAAGTTTGGGGGGTGTGATAAGTGTTGAATGTTACATATTTAAGCCCCTTAATTTGCATATGTTAATTCCTTAGCATTGTTATTTGTTTGATTTTGTTTTGTTTTTGTGTTTTCAGGTGTTTCATAAAGATACAAGAAAATAGTTGTTTTTGGGCTCAAAATGCAATTCAAGTACTGTAGCAATTACTGTAGCAGGGGTACTGTAGCAAAGTTACTGTAGCACGTTATTGTAGCTACAGTGCGCTCGAGCGCACACGGGCGCCAGAGGCAAAACAGGCTCCGAAATTGAGAAGGAAAGTTTTTCTAGGTCTCCCAATCCGATTGGGAGACTGAATTACGATTTTTCTGGGATTCCTAGGGCTTCTAGGACTCTCATAAGCCCTATAAATAGGCCTCTAAACATTGAGAAAAAGGACACCGCTTTCTAGAGTAAAAATTGAGTAAATTGTCTTTGGAGCTTAGAAGATCATGAGCGGCTAAACCCCTTCGTGTGGTGTTGATGTAACCCTATCCAAGCACAATGGTTTGATTGTATTTAATTTTTAGATTTTCAATTTATGCATGTTGATTGTATAACTATGAGGATTGTTACAATTGATTTATGTTCTTCATATTAAATGCAATTGTTTTTCAATTCCAAAATCAATATTTGTGAAATTCTTCTCTTGTCTTAGAAAGTATTTTACTTTTATTGAAATCAAATCATTCTTGTTTTCTATGATGATGAGGATGATGGTTATACAATGGGTTTAATTGACATATGATCAATAGGATTTGATAGGCCATGCCCAAGGAAGACAGATTGTACTACACCCTAGTTTAGTGTAATTTAGGTAGACAGTCTGTGCCAACCGAAGATGGGTTATACTTATTCATTGATTATATGTATCATTTTAAAGATTTTGATAATTTATACCTAGGGAAGACGGGTCGTACCGCATCTTAGTGGTTAGGTGGACAATCCGTGCCAACCGAAGATAGATTATGCTTATTCTTTAATAAGGTAGTTTCTTGTTTATTTATAACATGCATAGAATGAATTTCTGGGATTAATTATGATTAACCATTGTTGTGCGGATAGAAGTGAAGTCAATACCATACACTCTCTCTCTTACTTTAAATCTCTTTTATTTTCATGCACTTTAGATTTAAAGAAAATCAAATCAAATCTCCTTTTAATTAAGTTAATTTAATCCTTCGAATTTTGATAATAAAACCCTTGCAGTCCTTGAGGTTCGACACCCTCTCTATAGCCGTATCCTACAAAGATTCGTTCTATTGTGAGTGGTTATTTTTCTAATTGATATTTTTGGTCACAAAAATACCACATCAGATGTTGCCTGGAAGATTGTTGATATTGGTGCAGTCAGAATAAGGATGCATGAAGGGACTGTCAGGACTTTGAAGAATGTTTGACACGTACCAGATTTGAAGAAAAATCTTATTTCTTTGGCTACTTTGGACTCCCTTGGATACATGATGAGATTCAACAAGCACCATTAAAGGATCCATTGCATGTTCCAGTTGGGCCTATTACTAGAGCAAGATCCAAGAAGATCAAAGAAGCATTTAATGGGCTGATTCAAGAGATTTGGGCTGATCCAAAAATGGGGCATTCCAAGCTTGGCCCAAAGGGAGATGAAGGCGTAATAAATTTGATCCAAGCTATTCATGGAGCAGATTGCACAAAATTTCCTTAGCAATGGCATGGATTAATGGTTGATTATGGCTGATTGACTATCCAATTACATACCAATTAATTGGATGATTGACTTGCCAAATTACATGCCAATTAGTTGGTTGATTGACTTACCTATTTCAAGACCTTCCTTAGGCGTGATTTAATTGCCAATCTCAGTCTATTTTTGGCATGGAGGAGCTGCAAATTTCAGACAAATCAACCTTAATTTTAGGCTTTTATTAGTTAGTCCTTTTTACTTTATTTACTTTCCAATGTTGGAACCAATTTAATTTCCTTTCCATAGCAAGTAGGTAGTCATATTTTCAGCCATGCTTATAAATAGCATGCACTCATTGTAATGGAGATCATCAATGAAAAATACAAAAAGTGAGCTTTGCTTCTTCTATTAGTTCTTCAGAGAACTTGTGAACTTATCAAGGATTCTTCCTTGTGGCGTTCAAACCTATACCTTCGGTTCGCGTTTCGTTTATAAACGTTGGGTCGAAGGTTGTTACTTTTTATACCTTTGGTTCGCGTTTCATTTATAAACGTTGGGTCGGGGTTTCTATCTAAACATCTGATTTTAGCTTTCTTGGGTTAATTTCCAATATTGTTTGTTGGGTCTCAAAGCGTGTCGATTGAGGTTCGCATCATTTGGTATCAGAGCGCAGGCTCTAAAATCAGGTTTACTATCCTTTTTATCTTTTGTTTATCGTTATCATCGTATCTTTTTTTTTTTTTTCCTTTTGTGTTCATTATTCCTTCTTGGTGTTTTACATTGTGCACTAAGTTCAAATCGTGCACCAAGTTCAAGAAAAAAAAAAAGAAAAGAAAAGAAGGGAGACGTCCAAAAAAAAAAAAAAGGGCAGACGTCAAAAAAAAAAAAAAAAAAAAAAACACAAAAACAAAAACAAAAACAAAACAAAACAATTGTTCGCTTGTTTTGTTTCTTCTTTCTTATATGTTCTCTTCCTTTGATTCATTGTTTCTATAATATTTTCCTGGTCGTTTGTTTCTTTCTTCTTTCTTTTGTCCCCTTCCTTTGATTCATTGTTTCTATAATATTTTCCTGTTCGTTTGTTTTCTTTCTTCTTTCTTTTGTCCCCTTCCTTTGATTCATTGTTTCTATAATATTTTCCTATTCGTTTGTTTTCTTTCTTCTTTCTTTTGTCCTCTTCCTTTGATTCATTGTTTCTATAAATTTTTCCTGCCGTCGGTATTGGTTTAAATACTACAAGTTGAATTTCTTGATCAAGTTTATTAGTT